>NC_083618.1:21962102-22282102 GCF_963584025.1 Labrus mixtus | reverse complement strand
TACACATTCTCCCTCTTTATTTTTCCTTCTCTGTCTCTCTTTTCTTCTTCTTTTCTCTATCTTTCTTGCAGTCTCTCTCCTCCCCCTTCTCTCTCTCTCTCTCTCTCTCTCTCTCTCTCTCTCTCTCGCTCTCCACAGAGCTAATAGGAAAAACATGTCCTGTGGATGTAAAGGTGTAATTACAAGACAGACAAGTTTTCAAAGAGCAGGGAGGCGGAGGAGGAAATAAGGAGGAAGAAGGGGGAGAATTGAAGAGAGGGGGAGCTAGAGTAGGAGATGAAAAGGAAACAAGAGGGGTTAGAGGGTGTAGGGGGAATAAAGGAAACAAGGAAGAGATAAGTGGACAAAAGGAGGAGAGTGAAACGATGAGAAGATAAACTAATAAGAGAACAGGATGATGAGTTAGCTAACAAGGAGAGGAGAAAAAAGTGTGCAAGGAAAGGAGACAAGGAGAAGTAATTTGAAGAGGATAGGGAGCGAGTAAACAAGAAGAATGGAGAAGGAAAGTAAACAAGGAGATATCAGAAAAAAAGGAGGACACGGTAAAAAAAAACAGAAACAAAAGAAAGTAGGTAACAGGAGAGAAGGAAGTGTGTAAAGGAAAGGAGATAAAAAAGGAAGCAAGGAGAGGATGTGAAAAAAAATGTGCTCAAGGATTTGAAGCAGAATAAGAGGGTGATAGAGGAAGAAGAAAGGAAAGGAAACAAGGAGAGAATGAAGGATGCTGATCATTATTGAAGATGTTTTTAATTTGTTGTGTCTCTGCAGGAATCGAGCACATTAAAGGGTTCAGAGTTTATCTGGAGGACAAAAACCCAGAAGGGAAACAGTGTCAACATCTGATCCTCAAAGACCCCCGACAGCTCAACTTCTCCTACAGGATCACGGTAGGGACAAAATTAAGGCTTTTCTGTAGTGTTTATTTTTCATCTATTTCTGGCTAACTTCTTCACGTTGGTGCCAAACATGTCAAATCTAAGAGAAGCCAAGTTGAGAGAGAGCTGTCAGATTTGTGAACAAACAAAGATGGCGGCGCACATGAAAACTTCTCTGTTTGTTGTTCTTATTACGGCTCATTTTTCAGCGTTTACGCTAAGGCATTTAAAGTCTACAGCAGCCGTGACCTCCTTACTTCAAAACTTAACTTCCTTCCTTCCTTTTATAGAATTCATGATTTATTTTTGTTTCTCTCCCACAGAAGCTGAGCAGTCAGCCGTTCAGCGGTTTAAACTTCGACACCGACTACATGGTCCGAGTTGTTCCGTTCCCGACTCTGATGAACGAAAGCTTCTTCCCGCCGTCGTTCCTCAGAACCAACTGTGAGTCCAGCAACCTCCTCACTGCTTCACTTTCCTTTATTACTTACCCAGAATAAAAACTCTTTCAAACGTTTAGCCAGACAAAATAAGTGGAAGCAGCTTTCCAAAGACTAAATGATGCCTATCAGCTCGTCCATATATCTTCACTGTGTCCTCACAGCCAGGTTTGAGTTTTGTCTTTAATCTACTGACAATAAAACCCACACGATTCAAAACAAGACCCTTCACAGTTCATGGAAGAATGCTATTTTTTTCCCTTTTGTGCCGAGTTTAGGACAGTTCACCGTTTCTGTGTCCACATTTCCATGTGGGTCAGCACGATGGGAACTTCCCCATACGCCCTTCTCTACAAACACACTCTAAGCATGCATAGACGCTTATTAGTTTACCCCTTTATCTTGTGAACATTTTCTAGATAATTTCAGGACTTTAAGGACCTGACACTCTCCAGAACTTCCTTTCATACATGCAGCTCACAGTGAAAGTTGATCAGTGAATACTGTCTTGGGTAAAGCGGGCGGAGAGGAAGTCTCTTGTGACTGTTTCTGTGTTGAAGGGAGAGTTGTGTATTTTTGAAGTGGGGTTGTAAGAAGGACTTGTCTTTAGTTAATGTGTTGCATGTGAATATGCATATCTGTAATTTAAGAGGGCACGAGATGAATGTATTATGTAAAGAAGTGTGCCGGTCTGCAGCTGTCCTCATTGATACTCGAGTGAAAACACTTCAGGTTCAACTCATCCTGGAACGACCTCTGCATCAGAGATAAAACTCCGATCCACCCGAGGAAGACAGAAATAATAATGTTGAGGCTGTCTCTTTAAGTTGGTCGGATCAGTGAGGTGAAGATGAGACAAAAGCATACCAGGATGAGCTCTCTAATCCTTTCTGTGTGTGTGTGTGTGTGTGTGTGTGTGTGTGTGTGTGTGTGTGTGTGTGTTTGTCCTCCAGCGTGTGAAGTCCTCCTGGGATCCGACAACCTGGTCTGCAAACCCTGTAAGTTCCTCAGTGTCGTCGTCATAACCAGAGCCATATGCAGACGGAGTCTCTGCATGGTTTGATTCTCTTCTTCTCAACACATTAAAGAATATAAAGCATTTAGAGATTTGAAGTCTAAAGGAGTCGAATCAGTGTTTCACTGCAACGTGAGAATTCAGAGAAGGTTTAAATTCAAACCGTACGATGTTCTTAATCTGAGGCGAAGGTTTTCATTTTTCATATTTTACACCAAGCAGCATAAAAAAAGGCTGCAGATGTTTCATATTAAAAGCCTGCCAGGAAAGAGGGATTATGTTTTGTAATCTTTGCAGGAAGTGTCGAGTTCAACGGTGTCAGGCGTGCCTGATAAGTTATCGAACACAGTGTGAGTAATAAGAGGAGGAGAACGCTGAAAACGACTCTGATGTTCTGAATCAGACATCAGGGAGGCTTTTATTTTAAATATTATTAAACGGAGGAAACGTCTGCTGTAGATGAAAGTAGGAATTAGCACGTTAAATATTCTTTTTGCACAGCTTATTGTATCATTAAAGTGCAGATAGTAAATGTCAGAGAGTCCCCGTTAAGTTGTGTTTCTTTCTGTCTCAGTCTGGAAGCCAAAGACCCTGAACGTGTCTCAGCTGGGATCAAACCTGCACGTGGCGTTCGATCAGGCTCCGCCCTCCTTCGGCTTTCACTTCTACTACCTGTACTACAAACTGAGACAGGACGGACCCTTCAGACTGCAGCGCTGCAAACCCGTGAGTATTTTTCTCGAGGTTTGGGAAAGTCAAGAAATCCTCTGATTCTTCCAGGAGCAAAGACGTTTGAGGAGCTTTTTGAAAATGACTTTTTAGAGTGTGTAGAGTCATCAGACATGGCGGTCGTTGTTTAATTTGTGACCTGGCGGCTGTTAAAAAGGAAGATGACCTTTTGTATAGACCTAACTGGACCCAGGTCTTGCGCGCCTTCTGGTTTGTTGTAACCAATCAAATGTCTTACAATCAGTTTGGATTCCTTGATCCATTTATTGAAACATCGATGTCGAGTCAGGATTCAAATAATCCAACATAAAACAGATACACTTACTTTAATCTGTGATGCCGACAGGTTCACAAACCTGTTTGCTTCCATTCAGTGCAATTACCTGCAGCCCTGGCTTTATGCCCAGCATAAGCCAAGACTCCCCCTACAGTTCAGAGTTGAAATTACACTTAAACATACAAAACAGTGTCTTACCTGTGGCTCATTTAACAAAGAACACATTTTGGCTCCAACTCCTTTATTTCAGCTCTTAAAACAACAACATCTGTGATTCAGCAGCCTTTGATTTCTTTTTTTAATGTGGTAAGGAACGTGTGACTGGAAATGCAGCGTTGTAATGTGAGTGATGTTTTTTCATGTGCAGGACCTGAACCAGCTCAGAACTACATGCATCCTCCAGGACGTCACTCCAGGGACCTACACTATAGAGGTATTTGAACGCAGCACAGGACTGAGCCTCATTTACACAACACAGTTTCAAAACACCGCTGAGGATGTGGCTTCATTTGCTTCTTCAGTGTTTTAAATACATTTTAAACTAACAGTAAAATACGGTGTATAAGACAAACTTTTCATACCTGTTTTAAGTCTAGAAAGTTGGTTGCGTCCTGTATACTGGTGCGACCGATATACCAGTGTAAAGGCACCATCACCATCACCCTCAGCCCTCACTATCACACACTGCTCGCGACCTGACGCAATTAAAAATTCACTCATTCACTGTGTATTGCAAGCTGTGATGGTAAACATAGCGATGCAGAAGAGGCTGGCAGAGCGACTTTTTGCCATCTCTCCTCCGTCATGAGGTCATAACGGTGCAAACGGTGGTGTTCTGTTCAGTACATGAAGCTTGTGGAGTGCTGATTAGATTGAAAGACTAGTGACCAGCGGGTCACTAGTGATTGAGGGTCTGTGCTTCACAACTTTCCCCGCAGGCAGAGACCTGAACTAGCATTCTGTAGGAAACTCCACCAAGTGAAAACAGACGGGACTAAAAGAGCGACACAGTAATGGAACACGATAGAAATCCACAGCAAGACTGTTTAAGCTTTTTTCTCTCTGGGAGACCTCCTCCAAAGTCAGACTGCGTCTTATAAACTTGATTTTACAGTAGATAAAGATCAAGATTTGAAATGATTCAGGAACAGTTAAATCCCAATTGTAAAATCCACATATATCTGTTTAAACACTGATTGTTTCATTTTCCTGTTTCCTGTTTTCTTTCTTCACTTTTCAGTTAAGAGACGACGGCAACACGAGCAGGAGGCAGAGTCAGTACCACGTGAGCCAGGGTGAGAATCACACTCACAGTCTAGAGAATCTGTAACTGATCGATTAACCTGCTGATCATTTTCTAAACTTAATGAGCGATCAGTGAGTCCAGTAAAAATGTCCGTCATAGTTTCCCATCGAAGGCGATAGCTCCACACTAACTCTCTCATTTTAACTCATGGATGTAGTGGTTAAACTGACATGTTGCTGGTTGTGTTTCCTCCCCAGTCCACTCCCCCTGGGCGGGGCCGATCAGAGCCATGGCCATCACGGTGCCTCTGGTCATCATGTCCGCCTTTGCCACTCTGTTCACGGTCATGTGCCGCAAGAAACAGCAAGGTGAGAGCGCTGTTGACCACGTCGACTCCATGTTGTTTAAAGTCTCACAGTTGCATTCCTCATATACGGATATATCAACATTTTAATATATCGACCTGTCTCGTTCGATTGTCCCACTCTCGTCTTAGAAAACATCTACAGTCAGCTGGATGAGGAGAGCAGCGAGTCGTCCAATCAAAGTGCAGCACTGAACCCGGAGCGGCCGTGGCCCCGCCCCAAAGTCTTCATCTGTTACTCGAACAGAGACTGTCCCAAACACACCAGCGTCATCCAGAGCTTCGCTTACTTCCTGCAGGACTTCTGCAGCTGTGAGGTGAGACAGCGACAGACGTGAGAGATAAAAGGGCGGGAAGAGGAAAACTTTAATAATCATTTTAAAATGAGTTAATCATCGGAATCAAAGAGATTTTACTGTCTTGTTCTGAAGTCTCTGTTTACTCCTGCTCAGGTGGTGTTGGACCTGTGGGAACACCTGGAGATGTGCAAAGAGGGTCAGATGTCCTGGCTCAGCAGACAGCTGGATGAAGCAAACTTCATCATCACCATCTGCTCCAAAGGACTACGGTACTCAAATCTAGATTACTCTACTCTACTCTACTCTACTCTACATTGCTGTGCTTTAAAGAGCACATATTTGACCCCTTCTCCACCTTTTCCATCAGTCCCCTGTGGTCTAAATGAAACATCTGTGCTGGGCTTTGGTCAAAATATAACATGAATCAAGCACCAGAGGAGGTTTGTGACCCTGTATAAACCAGCTCTCTCAGAATGCTCCGTTTTGGTGTGTGTGTCTCTTTAAATGCAATGAGCCCCCCCCCCCCCCCTGAGTTTTCCCGGTAGACCTCACTCCTCATTAGCGAGAATAAAAATGGCGGACCTGCTCAAAAGTGTGGTTCTAGGCTGGGGGTGGAGTCCATAGGTGGAGATACCAGGGGAGGGGATGAGATTTGTTTACCAGAATCGCACTGTAATGTCACAAGGAGAGCAAATTTGAAACGGAGCATTTTTCTCTGTGTGGTAAGACTTATGCAGACCACAAACAAAGGACTGGATGGATTTATTTCACATTTTGTGGGTCGGTAGACACTCAGGTTACCCAAATATATGTTCAAAAACACTGTCAAAGTGGATTTTTCATAACATGTCCCCTTTAAGACCACTGTAGATGTTTTCAAAGTGCCTTCTGTTGCAGTTCCACCACTGGCCGCTAGATGCTGCAAATCACTCTTTTAAAGGAAGTTGTCAGAGCACAGAGAGTAAAATCCTTTAATTTACACTGGTACTTAGTCAGATTTGTGTTTTTTAACAATAATATTAGCTTCAATTGATTCTTGGCTTAAAGAGCTGTACTGTATGGTTTACTTTATAAATTTACATTTTCAGGTGTCTCATCCTTAATCGTCCCGCCTTTTCTCCATTACCATCTTTCCATCATTTTGTTTCTTTTTTTTTTTTATCTACCCTACCCTCCATCTTTTGACCATTCTTTCCTTTCCTGTCTTTTTTGTTCTCAGAAAGAAAAGTTGAGAAACTCTACTATGTAAATAAAAAGAGTATGAACAGTAATCCATTTTTATATCGCTGTCACGCTGTCGACTAGAAAATAAATTAACAGCTTTAATCACAACATTTTATACAACACTATCATCCCCTAACATCTCACTTTCTTCCTTCAGATACTACATGGAGAAAAAGAGCCGCAGAGGAAAGACACCAGTGAGTCGTCGTAATAACAGCAGCAGCAGCAGCAGCTCACCGATTGGTGGATCGGGCAATGATCTGTTCATTGTGGGCGTGGCCATGATTGCTGAGAAACTGCGTCTGGCAAAGAAGAGCGAGGGTGACGGAGCTCAGGAGCTGAACCGCTTCATGACGGTTTACTTCGACTACTCAACGGAGAACGACATCCCCACCATACTGAGTCTGGCTCCCAGGTAAAGGAAACATCTGAGAGATTAAAGGACGTGATGATTAGCTGCAGCTTAAGAGGCAACACATCCTTTCAAACAACCGGGGGAACGTCTCAACAAACATGCAATGTTTTCAAATAGTTTCTCAGTACCGTATCGTAGAAAAAAAGTGCTGGAAAAATGTTGGCTGAGGACATGCTTCTGGTCCTGGCTGCAGATTGAGAGAGAGAAAGGGGGAGGAGCTTGACTCAGGCTTTTGCAGTCATCCCACTGGTGCAGCAGATCATATGTTGATGAACGTATGGTGGTCAGGTAGTGGCTCAAAGAAAAAGAAAACAATGTCAAGTTTGCACGCCGCTACATTGTAGCATCCACTCACAGTCTGAAGAAAGCTGACAAGTGATTCATTTAGATTTTCATGATTTTGAGAATCCAAAAAGTGGTTTGGTCTGATTGTGATTATCTCCCTTGTTCCGATAACCATTGCTGTCCATCATTGTTTCTTCTTCTTCTTCTGTTGGTTTTTATTGTGGTTGGTACCCATAAGTGTTGCATTACCGCCATCTGCTGGATGTCTGTCATTTTGATCTCTCACCTGGCACTTTGAATTGTGGAAAACAGTACTCGAGTGAGACTGGTTTGTTGCTTACAGTACATTTTTCATGAATCAGTACGACATATCATGTGATATCACGCGTCGACTATTGCAACTCTCTACTGGCAGGTCTTCCTACATGCACTATCAAACCCCTGCAGATGATACAAAATGCAGCAGCACGACTGGTCTTCAACCTTCCAAAAACAGCACATCACTCGGCTGTTCATCTCCTTACACTGGCTCCCAGTTACTGCTCGCATCAAATTTAAAACTCTGCTGCTCGCTTACAAATCGGCGACAAAAACGGCTCCTCCTTACTTTAACTCTCTCATCCAGGTCTACACTCCCTCCCGCCCCACTACGCTCTGCCAATGAAAGGCGTCTGGTCCAACCTTCACAACAGGGTCCTAAGTCTCTGACTAGACTCTTCTCCTCTGTCGCCCCCCGGTGGTGGAATGAACTTCCAAACTCCATTCGATCTGCAGAGTCCCTCTGCACCTTTAAGAAAAAGCTAAAGGCCCAGCTCTTTATGAATACCTACTAACTTAATGATGATGGTCTCCATATTATTGATGATGATGATGGTTGTCACGATTGTTTTTGTTTGATAACGATGACTTATAAGATGGTTTCTATACTGATTAGAGCTCTCAAGAACTGACGTCAATGTTGTGCTTTGCCTCTGGTCACTTCCTGTCAGCACCTGTGTGTCCAATCGGACTCAAAGCTGATCGTTTGCTCTTACTGACATTGTTCCCTTTTTTCTAGATCCTTGCTCGTGTTGTACTTACTCTCTGATGTACGTCACTTTGGATAAAAGCGTCTGCTTTTGTGAATTGTAGAATTGTAGACATCCAGGTATTTTTGGCAAACTGAGGATCTCGCATTTGTTTTCAAACTACATTTTGGCCAAATCAGTACGTACTATTAGTAAAGTAGGCAGTTACAAAAAGAGCCACTGACTAGGTCAGGTGTGTGACCCCAGGCGGCAAAAGGTTTTTGACCGCTTTGCTGTTACTGTAAGGTTGTGGAATTTGTATGTGTTGCATTTTTATGAACTTTTATGGATTTTGTTTTGCCTTTGGATTAATAAAGAGTGTTTTGACTGCATTCCTCTCTGTATGGCGGCCAAGTTAAATAATGATTTCCCTTGTTTAGGTTTAAGTTGATGGACCAGCTCCCGCAGCTCTTCAGCCGGCTTCACTCCAGTCAGTCCAGTCTGTCAGATCGTGACTCTCAGCCTCTCAACGTCTCCAGGAGGAACTACTTCAGGAGTAAGTCTGGACGCTCGCTCTACGTCTCCATCTGCAACATGCACCAGCACATCAGCCAGAACCCCGACTGGTTCGAGAAGCAGCTGGCTCCTTCGGGAGACTCCTCATCCTCCTCCTCGTCTAAACCCCTTCCTCTCCCCGCTGACCCGGCTCCGACTCCTCCCCCGAAGCCTCACTGCTCCTCCTGCTCTTCTCAGCACGAGCAGAAGTTTGACTCCGGCCTGGTGCTCAACGAGGTGGTGGTGAGGACGCCGACGCTCGAAGGAGGAACGGGAGAGCCAAGGAGGAATGTGCTCCTGCTGGCTCCTGGTTCTGCTCACAGTCTTGACCCGGGCTGCAGCCACAGTCCAATTCCAAGTCCTGGTCCCTGTCCAAGTCCAGGTCTGCCACATTGCTCTCTGTCCATGCTGGGACCCACTTCAAGGTAAAGGATGAAGTCATAACTTTTTAGTTTATGATCTTTTTTATTAGTGGCTTAACTTAACAGGAAGCAAACATCCATCCCTAGACTTATCGTCTGTTTTATGTTTGAAGTAGATGACGTAAAAGCACTCATCAGTCTGACTTCTGCTGCATGTCTGCTCCTTCAGGTCCTCTTCTGGGATATCTGGATTGTTACCTGAAGAATCCTCCTCCTCCTCCTCTGCTCCCTCCATCCTCCAGGAGGAGGCTTGTCCCATCCTCTCCCAGGCAGAAATAGGCTGCCCTTCCTCTCCAGAAGTCCCGCCTCCTCGGGATTCAGGCATCTATGATTCGTCCGTCCCCTCTTCGGAGCTTTCCATTCCCCTGATGGAGGGACTGTCACATGACCTGGCTGAATCCTCCTCCCTGGCTGAGAGTGAATCCTCTTCGTCTGGGCTGGGTAAGGCCGACTGTGAGCGTTTAACAATAAAAGTATCACCCTGTAATAGGATTGAGTAAGTGAATGAATAATGACACGTTGGTTGTGTGTCTTTTAGGGGACGAGGAGCCGCCTGCCGTCTCGTCTCTCCGCTGCAGCGCCGCCACGGTCTGTAAAGCTCAGCTGCACCACCACGACCATCTGAAGCACAGTGAGGGACTAGCACCTGTGGCATTATCGTAGGAGAACCCTCCTGCTGCTTAAAAGAGGACCTGCCTGTGATGTCATCACTGGGACTAAAAAATGTGCTTACCTTGAACCTGAACTTTTTTAAACAAGTGCTGTTCTCCTCTCGGGATGGAAACAAAAACTGGAATGAACAAACAGCACTGCAGTGGTTCACCTGTGGACGGTGACTATTGTAAGCACTGAGTGTAAGAACACTGCTCACTGCTTACTTACTATATGACCACAGAATCACAGAACACCACTCCCTGGTAACTATGGTTACAGCAGTGTTTTAGATCACTCCCTGGTGACTTTGTAACCACAGAGAGTTTTAGAACAATACTAACTTCTAATGATTATAACCACTTATCAGTTGAACATTACTCCAAGGTAACTTTTGTACCCACTGCTCCGAGAACACATCTCCCTGGGGACTATGGTAACCACTAAGTTCTAGAACACTACTAACTGGTTACTACGGTAACCACAGACCTCTAGAACACTACTCTCTGGTTACTACGGTAACCACAGACCTCTAGAACACTACTCTCTGGTTACTACGGTAACCACAGACCTCTAGAACACTACTCTCTGGTTACTACGGTAACCACAGACCTCTAGAACACTACTCTCTGGTGACTATGGTAATCACAGACTTGTACAACACTACTCTCTGGTTACTACGGTAACCACAGACTTCTAGAACACTACCATCTGGGGACTATGGTAACCATAGACTTCTAGAACACTACTCTCTGGTCACTATGGTAACCACAGATCACTAGAACAGTACTCTCTGGTCACTATGGTAACCACAGACCTCATGACACTACTATCTGGTGATAATGGTACTCACAGAATTCTAGAACCCTACTCCCTGGTGACTATGGTAACCACAGACCTCTCAAACTCTACTTTCTGGTGATATGGTACACAAATTTATAGAACACTTCTATCCGGTGACTATGGTAACCACTTAAACAGGACTTCCTGGTGACTTTGGTACTCACATACTTCTAGGTTCCCTGGTTATTACGGAAATCACAGAGCTCTAGAACACTACTGCGTGGTTAACCATGGTAACCGCAGAGTTCTAGAACCCTACATCACGGTAACCACTGTCTCTAGAACACCAGCCTCCAGAAGCTAAGGAACTCTTTTTGAAGGACTTTCTGATGTCAACCAAGCAAACCCAAGTGAAACCAAAGAGTGCCTCAGCCCTGCTCCTCCATTCATGAGTTGACGTAACGTTGCCTTGTTGACCCCAGGAGGAGTCAACACCACAGACACGTCCAGTTGTTCCCGCCAAAATAACCAACCGGATCAAAAAGTTTGTTTTTTACCAAACAGCTGCTCAATGTGGAAGAAGATAAAATGTGGATATTCAGAATCAAAGATCCTTTTTATATCATGTAAACATTTAGGACCAAAACCAAGTAAATGCTTAAAACAAACACGTTTATTATTTAACCTCTTTTATTTAGGAACGCTCTTTACTCTGAAGGGATACAGCTGTTTTCAACATAGAATCGTCCTCTAAATGTTCATCGACAAATTGTAGAAGTGGAGCAGGCAGATCTCTGATGACCACTCAGAAATTTAAAACTTAAAAAAAAACAACAACTGTCAAATCAACTAAAACCTGCTAATGTGATCAGACAAATGTGCTTAAATAGATGTTTGAAGTACGTTAACATGAATTTTAATTTTCAAACTTTTTAATTGACAAACTTTAATCATACAGTTGAACTCATAGTGTTGCCACTGCTGAAACATAAAGGGATGAAAACTGTGGTTACATTGTTCAGCTCAATTTGACATATTTGAACATTTTCTAATATTGTTGCAGGAAGCAGCGATGATGAGGCCGTTATGAAAAGTGACACTTCACTTTTTAAAATCTAGCAAACCAGATTTCAAGATGTCACTGTGGACGCTCATTCCTGCAAGAACGAGACACAAAAGATGTCAATTTTAGAAACTTAAATTACAATAAAATCTTGATTTAGTATTTTTATTTTTTGTTATATCTGATGTGTTTCATGAGCTACAGTCCCACACGTTGTCTTTTATATCTGATGTGTTTCATGAGCTACAGTCCAACACGTTGTCTTTTATTTCTGATGTGTTTCATGAGCTACAGTCCCACACGTTGTCTTTTTTCCGTACGGCTTCTGTTTCTTCTGCAGGGTTGAGTTTGTTTGAAGGGAAGATTCAGCGTTTCCTACTTGTACATAGTATTATTATTATTTTATTTTCTTCCTGGAAATGTCTGTTTTTCTCCACATTTTTTGTAAAGTTAGTCTGTCGTTTACTTTATTTGTCTACATCTTCTAGAACCGTACTGTTTTATAGTACTTCAGTGTAAGAAATAGATCAACCCATCGAATAAAATGCTCTTCATTTGAAGCTCTCCATCAGTGTCTCACTTTTTGCAAAAATGAAAAGAGTACACATTGCACACAGTGTACAAAACAATCCCACTGTCAATAAGAAAAATCAGTAACAAAAAACATTTTAATGCTAAATGGACTTGAGACACTTCTGACTACTTATGGCACGTTTTACACCGCAGGTCACACCTACACATTCACACACTGATGGTAGAGGCTGCTGTGTGAAGTGACAATCAGAAGTAACTAATCCATTCATACACATTACGCCGCGGACGAAGCAGCGGGAGCAATTCAGGGTTAAGTGACTCCACCTGCTGCCTTGTCTCCCTCCCCACTCAGGTTGCCTTCAGGTAGAAAGTGGCGGAGCCAGTTTGATGTTGTGCACCTGGGCAGGCTGGGCCTTGGTATTTAAACTGGCTTCTCGTCTCTCTCTCTCTCGTCAACACTAACTTTGGTTTGTGGAATTTGTTTTTGCATCCACACCACACACATTCACCATTACGACCACCACTGATTTACATACAGCATATTCTTTTATTCTGATATCTTACCTTAGTTTTCCATAAATTATTGTTTAAATAACTTTAACATTCTGTGGTCTCCATGTCCGTCCAGCTCACTGAGCCTGGGTTGAGAGACGACCGACTCTAGCAACTGAGCCACAGAAATAAAAGAATTCAAACTTTAATACGATTCTAAAAAATCTCACACATTTGTTACCTGTTTCGAAGCCACAGCCACAAAAAAACAAGTCATAAGCACCCAGCAACGTTTCAGTAACAAACCTATGAAGGGGATTTAGACATTGCTCTATCTCCCTCACTTGCAGAAACCTTTAGTTCCTAATATGACAGAAGATCTGAAGTTTTTCTCTAAAGCTTTGATACTTCTGATTACTCTCATTCAGTAAGATACCAGAGACTGTATGGTTGTAAAACATGGGAATTGAAATGTATTGAACATTTTTTTTACTTTTATACATTCAAAGACGAATAAAAAACAGTGCAGCTAAAAAGAACTCCTATTTTTTTAAGTTTGTAGCGTGTTGTAAAGTTGTCTTTAATGATTAAACGATGATAACGAATGTGAGCAGAGAACACTTTTATTAGAATAAAATTTAACTTAAAGCTGACTGAGAGGTTTGAGTTTCTTACAGCTCAGCACACACACATACACACACACACACACACACACACACACACACACACAGTGACATAAAACCCAGCAGACAGCTCTGTAGTGTCTGAGCGGTGAAGCAGAAATGATTAAAACAACACCCTGCTCTTAAACTAACAGACAGCCGAGCTCAAAGGATCACACTCAGACAGCCTCGGTACCTCCGGAATAAAACACAACTCAACATTTATCAGCTTCAACTCATAATTAATCTGATAACTAATAATCAAGTTTCCTGTACTGAGTTTGGAGATGACGGGTACTCAAGTTTAATTTTTTTTTTGTGTCTCAAGTATTTTTTTATTTGTATTCAGTTACAGAAGGAAATATTTGATAGTGGACTGAACTCGTAATGTTGAATTCTGAGAGTCTAATATGGATTATTTTACTGAAGTTAAACATCTAAACATCAAAACCACCACTGGTCTCTGTATGGAGAGCCTATCAGGCCATTATTCACCTCTTCTCTCCTGCTTTTTAAAAAAACAATTCAAAACACTTTTTTAAAGTCAACTTTATAGTCAATACAGATAAAAAAAAATTACTTGTGTTGTTCGCAAAAGTTTGTTTTTATTTCAGTTGTAAAGAACTGCATCCCAACAAGCAGACAGTCAGGATAAAGTTATACTTACATATATATATATATATATTATCATAAAACACTCAAGGCAAAATATGATTACCTTAAGTGCCTTGAGATAAATGGTCAAGAACTTGGTTGATTCAATTTACACATCTGAAAATTAGTGCGAAAAAGCACAAACTTCCTGCTCCACTTGTCATTGATCGACCACCATGCCATCAGTTTAATATAAATAAACTTGACAAGATAGACTAGTCTAAATATATATTATTACTGATTGTCTTCCGAAGTTCAAACAGACTTCTGTAAATAATAATGTCAGATAATATGGCAACCGAAAAGATGAAAGAAAGGATCAGAAAACTTGGAATTACCTCAATGTATTAAGGATGAATTTTTTGGTTTTAAATATATTTAAGTGATATTTCTCAATGATTTTAACTGACAGTAGAACTTTTAAGGCTTTTTTAAAAAATATATCTTCTGGACAACTGTATTCAATAAATTTGGTAACTGAATAATGACCCAATTGGCTTTCCATAAATTTCATCTGGAAAGTAGCCGATGATTTAGGCAGCTCTTATTTTGAAGGTGCCACCGGAAAGCACTTGAGTTTGATGTTGAGATGAGAGGTAGGATTTTCTTTACAATCACAGAGACTCACAGTTTGTTGTTCAGGTGAATCCTCGGACTAAAGTTTGACTTTTGATTTTAAAGAAGAAGAAAAGTTTGTTTGTTTGTTTTCTCACCGGAAGAGCGTCAGTAACCGCAAGCCTGCTCGGCTCAGTGTTTTGTTTTTTTAATCTTGTGGATCAGATCTGGATCTTTGGGAGGAGCTGCAGCCCGATGCAGACAGGTGATGGATGTCAACGGGGATCAAGGTGAGCAGGTGCATTGACAAAGACACTTTCTGTGAGGTCTTTATCAAAGAAAAATACAAAAATCTGCAGAATAATGGGCGTTTTTTGTGAGTGTGAGAGAAGAATGTGAGGAGGACAGACAGGGAGTGAACCTTCACACCGCCTGTCTGTCTCTCTCTCTCTCTCTGCCTGTCTGTCTGTTTCATCATAAAATGACAATCTGTGTGGGAATCTTTAAAATCACTGTGAAAGATCAGCAGTTCAGAAACCCTGAAACTGTCCGTCCGCTAAAGAGAGAGAGAGAAAAGTCTGAAAGAAAAGAGGTTTTTATGACTGCCTGTGAGTCACAAGTTTGCCTGAGAGTGACTATATAGTCTGCAAACACACACACACACACACACACACACACACACACACACACACACACACACACACATGGTTCTCAGTAAACAGTTTACAATCATGACAGTTTGCTGTGAAAAATCTGGTTTATTTGTGGTTTTTACTGAAGCTCTGAAGAGGTTAGAGCTCAGATTCTTTACTTTTGTTAAAGTATATAAGTAGGAGAATTGTCAGTAAAATGTTTAGGATACTTATTGTCACAATAATACTCATGAAAGTAGCCTACTCATTAATGTCACAGTGTAGTAGTCCTGTTGTGTAATCTATCAGAGCCACTGATTACATGTAAGCAGCCGTGGAAAAGCAAAGTTCATTTACCTGAGTGATAGTGTTGTAGTACAAGAACTCAGTCTTGGCCTCGAGACCGGTCGCCAGACCACTTTTTTAAGGTCTCGTCTCGGTCTTGTCTCGGTCTCAGAATAGGGGTATTCCAGATTTTAAATCAAGACCAGTCAAGACCACCATGTTCTGCTATTTCAAATCATTATTGTGATGGGAAAACAGCCCTTTCTAAAAAAAACTATCATGTCTCCTTCTCGATCCCTAAATGTCTTGGTCTTGTCTCCTTCTCGATCCCTAAATGTCTTGGTCTTGGTCTTGGTCTTGTCTCCTTCTCGATCCCTAAATGTCTTGGTCTTGGTCTTGTCTCCTTCTTGATCCCTAAATGTCTTGGTCTTGGTCTTGTCTCCTTCTCGATCCCTAAATGTCTTGGTCTTGTCTCCTTCTCAATCCCTAAATGTCTTGGTCTTGTCTCCTTCTCGATCCCTAAATGTCTTGGTCTTGGTCTTGTCTCCTTCTTGATCCCTAAATGTCTTGGTCTTGGTCTTGTCTCCTTCTCGATCCCTAAATGTCTTGGTCTTGGTCTTGTCTCCTTCTTGATCCCTAAATGTCTTGGTCTTGGTCTTGTCTCCTTCTTGATCCCTAAATGTCTTGGTCTTGTCTCCTTCTCGATCCCTAAATGTCTTGGTCTTGGTCTTGTCTCCTTCTCGATCCCTAAATGTCTTGGTCTTGGTCTTGTCTCCTTCTCGATCCCTAAATGTCTTGGTCTTGTCTCCTTCTCGATCCCTAAATGTCTTGGTCTTGGTCTTGTCTCCTTCTTGATCCCTAAATGTCTTGGTCTTGGTCTTGTCTCCTTCTTGATCCCTAAATGTCTTGGTCTTGGTCTTGTCTCCTTCTTGATCCCTAAATGTCTTGGTCTTGTCTCCTTCTCGATCCCTAAATGTCTTGGTCTTGGTCTTGTCTCCTTCTCGATCCCTAAATGTCTTGGTCTTGTCTCCTTCTCGATCCCTAAATGTCTTGGTCTTGTCTCCCTCTCGATCCCTAAATGTCTTGGTCTTGGTATTGTCTCCTTCTCAATCCGTAAATGTCTTGGTCTTGTCTCCTTCTCGATCCCTAAATGTCTTGGTCTTGGTCTTGGTCTTGTCTCCTTCTTGATCCCTAAATGTCTTGGTCTTGGTCTTGTCTCCTTCTTGATCCCTAAATGTCTTGGTCTTGTCTCCTTCTCGATCCCTAAATGTCTTGGTCTTGTCTCCTTCTCGATCCCTAAATGTCTTGGTCTTGTCTCCTTCTCGATCCCTAAATGTCTTGGTCTTGTCTCCCTCTCGATCCCTAAATGTCTTGGTCTTGGTCTTGTCTCCTTCTCGATCCCTAAATGTCTCGGTCTTGGTCTTGTCTCCTTCTCGATCCCTAAATGTCTTGGTCTTGGTCTTGTCTCCTTCTCGATCCCTAAATGTCTTGGTCTTGGTATTGTCTCCTTCTCGATCCCTAAATGTCTTGGTCTTGGTCTTGTCTCCTTCTTGATCCCTAAATGTCTTGGTCTTGTCTCCTTCTCGATCCCTAAATGTCTTGGTCTTGTCTCCTTCTCGATCCCTAAATGTCTTGGTCTTGTCTCAGTCTCTGAGCTCTCTGGTATCGGGTAATATCTTGGTCTTGACTACCCTTAAGTCAGCCGTTGAATAAACTCTGACTTACTTTAATGTTAAACAGGAGAGAAATTGGCGGAATAGAGGGAGTCGTACACCAAAAGAAGTCATGAAACAAACATCGGTATCAGTATCAGCCCTGATTTTCCCAGTCAGTGCGTCTCTGGATCTAGAAGTATAAAAACTTTCAACAGGTAGAATAGTGTCTGTCCCATGTCCACAGATCACCCCGCCTGATGATAGCACTTTGTAAGTTTGTCAGTGGGCCGCAGTTCTGCAGAGAGAGGTGTGTACCACTTTATGGTCTTAGCCAGTTAGCACGTCTCTGTACTGTTTGATAAAACGACAGAGGCTAGACGCAGGAAGAAGACGGCTGAGGCTAAGAAGAGAAAGCAGAGTGAACATCCCTGCAGATTGCGATGTTACGTCAGGCTGTACCGTCATCGTCGTCTCATGTTTAGCATGTTTTATCATCAGTTTTGCATGTTGATGATTAATTTGTGAGCCTTTAGCCTCTATTATAGGACAGTGGATAGAGTAGAAAACAGAGAGAGCTATAGAGGGAGCCACAGGCCAGACATGAACCCGGGCCACGTGCTTGGTGGAATATAGCCTCCGTTCATGGGGCGCTACCTAACCGCTAGGCCATCAGAGTCCCAAGCATGTTAATCATTTTTATTCGTCTTGTGCTGCAGTGTTCTTGTTTCTCATGTGAGTAACGCCCACCTATTGGACCAATAAATGCTCTGAATTATTGTGTCATAGTCGAGGATTTTTTGTTCTTTTAGAAAGAGGTGTTTTCCTTCTAATCGCAGTAATGACGAGGAGAAATAGCCAATCAGTGGTGGTCTTGGCCGGTCTTAATTTAAAAGCTGGAGTCCGCCCAGTCTGAGACCGAGACAAGACCGAGTAAAAAAAGCTCTTGATTCCGAGACGAGGCCGAGACCTTTAAAAAGACAGATTTCGTTCTACAACACTACTTAATAATCATAATACATTTTATTAAGAAAAAAAGATAAAGACGAAAGGAATAAACCATCAGACATAGTGACATTACACACAGGTCATAACCAACAACATATAAACCACACATTTAAAGAACACACAGCGAGGTCACTCTTTAAAAGCTTGTTTGGAAAGGTGAGTCTTGAGTCATGATTTGAATGTGGATGGATCAGTTTGAATATGTGAAATGGGAGTGAGTCCCAGAGGGAGGGAACAGAAAGTCATACATACATCGTAATTACACCTCTGGTTACATAATCGTACAGAAACACTTTGGTAACACATAAAAAAAATTCAGTTTGAAAGGAGGAACTGTGACTGTGACCTTGAGCAACCCCCAACAGCTCGGGCGTTCTTTGATGTGCAACCACCACGTACGTTCTGCACATGCGTGAGAGGAAATAACTCGACATGCCAGCAGGCGGCGGTAGTCCGTTGTTCTGATACGAGACGATCATTTTCACACGGCTGTCGCTCACCACTCGTATTATAGGTAGCCTACTAATGGAGAATAATGTCTGATAAAAAGTTGAAAAAGGCGCTGGCGTTGTCAGCTCTTGGTCTTTCAGTGGAAAAAGAAAAGAAGAGGCGGAGGAGACAAATGAGGAGAAACCTGCACTAATGGGTGAAAGCATGGATACTACAGCAGCATGCTCAAGGGGGCTTTACTGAACCTGAGTCGAGAGCTGGAGATGAATGAAACCTCCTAACATCCAATCAGAGAGATTCCTCTCACAGACCGCTGATTCAACATGTCAAGTCGGCCAGAAAAAAAACGACAATCTCCTTGGTGTGTCAGGGCCTTTAGAAGAGTTAGACTATCAGCTTTATTTATTGTCTTTGAGCAACTTTAAATGGAGCTGAATCAGAATAACATCTGTATGTTAATAACAACAAAGAGGGATTATTTTAGGTATTTGATTGCTCATTTCTGGGGTGGATACAAATTTGCATCCAGTGTTTGAGTTTGAATCTTCACATCCTTTGTGTAGCTTCTATAAATACCTGTCATTAAGAGAAGAAGCTCCTCCTCTGTAGCTCCCTGATTGTAAAGACAAGACATTCAAATACTAAATGACTTATCACTCTGTTAGCTTGTTTATGCTAACACAATGCTAACAACGCTGAGTCATTAGATAAAGCTAAATATATTCATTAATTAAAGACTGTGAGTAAAAGCATGAGCAGCGTGTTGTCGACGTGAGCACAGACTCGGTGTGGATGTTTGGAGGAATGTCGTTCTGCTGCTGTCAAGGAACAAAGAAGAAGTTTGTTCTGATGACGTTTGTTCTCAGCCTGATCGTCGTGTTTGTATCTGCAGTATGCTGCCCTGCAGGTTCACGAGGTGTGTGTGTGTGTGTGTGTGTGTGTGTGTGTGTGTGTGTGTGTGTGTGTGTGTGTGTGTGTGTGTGTGTGTGTGTGTGTGTGTGTGTGTGTGTGTGTGTGTGTGTGTGTGTGTGTGTGTGTGTGTGTGTGTGTGTGTGTGTGTGTGTGTGTGTGTGTGTGTGTGTGTGTGTGTGTGTGTGTGTGTGTGTGTGTGATTAGCATAGTGCTAATGTCAGCAGCCTGTAGGCTTAACAAGAAAAAAAAAAGTTATAAAAACAGTATCCTGTGATAATTAGTTAATTTCTTGAGATCTTTAGAAAACGACAGAAATCATCTTGTTATCAGAGACAACCCGCTTTGATGTTTCAAGATAATGATATAGAAGAAGTCGTCGCTACGCAATCAGAGGAAAATGGAGTTAAATAAATTGTGTGGATGCATGTCCTCTTAGAGCTTCTGCAAGTTGGTGAGGAATAATTTTTTATAAATTGTTGTTTTATTTTTAAGAGGTGTCGTTTCAGTTTTTAGAAGAAGATAAAAGATACACTGAGAGTCCGAGCAGGTCAGCGTTTCCTCGTCTGTTTCCTGAAAAACGACCTCACTTCATGTTCAGATTTTTCCACAGCAGGAAATGTTCTCATCCCACCTGCCTGAAGATAACACAGACTGAGAGTCAGATTATTGACCTCTGATCAGCTGTCTGTCCTTGTTCTTTGCTCCTAAATAATAAGAGAAGATTTCAGTTTTTGTTTCTCGTTGTCTCAGAATGTTTTGAGCATCAGTTCAGTTTAACTCTGACACTGCAGATTGAAAAAACACTTACTGTCATTAAACAGGAAACTTTGCTTATGATAGTGGAACAATACATTTTCTAACTTTACATTTTTCTGAGCCTTTTCACGTCACACCTGCTGTTATTCTAAATGTTCTAGTTTTGTTGCCTGGCCGTCTGTACGCTCGTCCGTCCTGTTTTTGTGAACCCTCTCGAGTGCTATAATTTGGCATCATTCTTTTTCAAGGTCAAACCTATAAAAATGGACGTAGTCTCAGAGACGTAACCCATTTGTTTCTGAAGAGGCTTTTTGAAGCCCAACAATGGCGGACGCCATATTGGATATTCTCAATTAATGGTCACTCTACAAAAAAGGACAAAGAGATGGAGCTGCGGTGAGCCAGAGGTGAGACCCCCCCCCCCCCCCGCTGGTCTGCATTCATTTTAGTAACTTCCATACCCGAGTGCACTCGTGTATGTGCACAGTTTGATACAGCAGGGGACAGTATCCACATGGTTGGTTTGCAAACCCGCCAGAAAGAAGAAGCAGCAAACATGGCAACCACTCCCGGACTGAGTCCATCCTGCTAACTGGATGTTTTGGTTATTTCTGAGGCGCCAAAAACGGTCCTCTTCCTACTTCCACATGTTCAGCTCAGAGGATGAAACAGGCCCGTGCTGTGCAGATACGACGGTTATTGGAGCAATAGAAGCCATTTAGAATTATATCATTCAGCGGCACACTTCCTTGTTTTAGCACGGTTGCGTTCACATCTCCCGCGGACCGTACTCGAGTACACATGAAACGTGTCAAACAGACTCAGGCACAGTTCCTGAGTAGAGTACTTTTGTGATAAATCTGACTTTGGGGTGACTCGGATCCGGGCTCGGGTCCCTAATGTGAAAACACCCTTAATCCTCCTGACAAACAGCTACAATGCACCTAACAGGAAGGCTACTTGGCGCGCATTTGGACAGAGCAGAGCAGAGTGGCGTCGCAGCCATGCACTGGAGACGGACCGAGGTACCTGCAGTGTAAACACAGGCATTAACTAGAGAGGGCGCGATCAGCTCTGGAGTACGCAGCGCGGGACAGACTGAATTTGATGCAGAATCTGTGGCAACTGGCAGTAACTGTTGTTCAACTTAACCACGCACCTGATTATTAAAATGTATGCATAACTCAAAGTCTTACAGCGGGCAGGTTACACGTTTCTCCTCGTCCTGCTCCTTTTTGTTCTTTGGGCCTGTGTGAGAGGAGGGGAAGCCTCTGCAATGTTCTGCTTAAACAGAACAAAATAACACAAATTAAATGAAATAATCAAAACAGATGAGTAATAAAACATGTGACCCCAAACAAATACAGAAATGAGCTATTGAAACCAAACCCTCTTATTTGAACCAGCTGTAAACATGTTGATTTCTGCTGTAAAAATGGTCATTGTCGTTTGGGACTTAATGGGGACTCATGGCTTTAGCAGTCTGCCTTAATTCTTAAATGTCTCATAAAGTTTTGGGATTTTTTGGGAACTTTTTGTTAGTTTGAGTAAAGCTAAGCTCTTCACAAGAAGCTCATTCCTCTTTAAGTCTGAAAACTGTTCAGTGAGAAAAAGATTAAAAACAGATGAGGAGCGAAAGATTCAACAGAGAGAGAGACGAGCCTGCAGCCAAACACACCTCTGAACTGGATTATAACGTGTGTGTGTGTGTGTGTGTGTGTGTGTGTGTGTGTGTGTGTGTGTGTGTGTGTGTGTGTGTGTGTGTGTGTGTGTGTGTGTGTGTGTGTGTGTGTGTGTGTGTGTGTGTGTGTGTGTGTGTGTGTGTGTGTGTGTGTGTGTGTGTGTGTGTGTGTGTGTGTGTCTTATTGCGTGGATGTGTGGATGGGTGGGTGGGTGGGTGTGCAGCATCCAGGGTGGGATCACTTTTTGCTGTTGGAAAAAGCCCTGCAACTCCCAGGAACGAATGACTCACACACTTAAACACACACACACACACACACACACTTAATACATGTAATCTAGAACACACACACACACACACACACACATACACACACACACACATACACACATATACACACGTATATACACACACACACTAAAAAGACTACAAAAGCTCTGATCAGTCCAATAATGCAAGACAAGTTTCTCGTAAGTTTCTGGTTTGTGTTAGCGTGTTAGCTAGTTAGCTTGTGTTAGCGTATGATAGCATATTACCGTGGTAGAATCCAACACTCATTGTAAAATAAGTGTCCTGAAGCTACCTTTATATGCAGGAAAATTGAACTCTGTAGAGATCGTGAGGTTTGTGTGTGTGTGTGTGTGTGTGTGTGTGTGTGTGTATTTGGTGTGTGCTTGTGTGTGTGAGTGTGTGTGTGTGTGTGTGTATTTGGTGTGTGCTTGTGTGTGTGTGTGTGTGTGTGTGTGTGTGTGTTTCCTACAAGGTCACGGAGGTCAGGAAACAGAACATGTAAGGTTTTTTTTACACCATAAATCCATAAATCCTTCAATAAATTGTCATAAATTCTCGTGGCTTGCTAGTTTTAAACCCGTTTCACATTTAACGCTCCATCAGGGAATGTTCTTGAGAATGATAAAAACCGGTTGCTAGGCAACGTCTATAGCTTAATAACAACAATAGACAATAGAGAGTACATAAATAATGTCAATGTAAATACTAGTGATAAGAAAGAAACAACAGAAGGTGGTTAAAGCTGTAAGGTAATACAGTCAACAAGATGATGACAACAATATAAAAACAGAGAAGAAGAAGACGACGAGGACATCACATGACAGGAAATAAAAACAAAATAAAGACAAAAAGCAAAGAGCCAATGTGCCTCAGGCGCTGCACGTCCGTCCTGTCTCTATGACAACAGTCTGTTGAAAACAGCCGCTGTATGACCGACACTGCTCCACTACTTCTTTTTTTTTGATCATTTTCAGATCAGCTGATCAGACCGGGTGCAAAGAGGATGTGGGTACAAGACATTATCCATAGGCGGCAAAAATACAGGTATTATCATACATTTGGAAAAGAGCGCCTGTGACGTCGACAAGCTAACCGTCGGTGTTTGGCACCTGCAGGCCAACTCCGGAACGACAACCCGCTTGGTATATATTTTCTTTTCTACATTCGTGATATCCGCAAGTTTGAATCGCGTCAAATCGCTGAACTGTAACCACTTCTAAACGCTGTCATAGGCTGGAGGAAACTCACCAGCTCCCCGCCTAGAAACGTCCCGGGTCGACCAAAACAAACCAACATGTGAAAATCCAGTCAGAGCACAGGGTCTCTGCAGACACAGTCCCCAGCACACATGTATGGAAGCCCAGAAGGGATGAGTGAGCAGCTTTACTTTTGTATAAAGTCTGTATTTTATCTTTCAGGAAAAAGCTGCAGACTCTGCCTTTAAAGATTTGTGCAGGTGAAATGCAAAAATAAATATGTGGTATGTAAAATCATGATTACATAAAGACACACTCAGATCTCCTCTCAGTGCAGACGTAGATAATCGGTGTTTGATCGACACTTTCTCTCCCTCCTGTTGATTTGATTGCACCTGCTCGGGCGGATCAACCTGTCAGCAGTGTTTTTAAAAGTACAAAGAATTCCCTGACGTTGTTTTATTTACAGCCAACATACCCAACATGTAATAAGCGAGAGTCACTTAAATACCTTTAAAGGGAGGGCAGAGTCTTTGGTGTTAATTAAAGCCTTCACATAATGCAGGTAGACATTACTCTGCAGAGTTTGTTAGCATCACTTGGACTTACTGGAGCTTACTGAGGTTTCCTTATAAATGTCAAATTAGCATTTCCCCTCCTTTATTTGAAGATTGTTTTGAGGGTTTTATTCCTTTAATCAGAGAAAAGGAAAGTGGGAAACTGAGATGAGAGAAAGGGGAATGACATTGGGGAAAGTTCCCAGGGTCGAAGTTGAAGCCTGGGCCGCCCCCTTCAAGGACTATAGCCTCTGTATGGGGCGTGCAATATCACTACTAGGCTACTGATACCCTAAGTCGGGCATGGGACCTCTAGAGGGACCTGGAGTATTGGGGTCCCACCTTAAAACATTTGTTTTTCACTGCAAAGTAAATTCTTCTGAGAGGAATTCCAGGTAAACTTAAGGGTGAAAAAAAAAACTACACCAGACGTCACAAATGTGGAAGTTTCATGTTACAGTATTACTTCCTGTTTGCTTCCTGTTAAAAATTGTCTTGTTAGTATTTTCAGTTTTTTCAAGTTGTTATTC
The DNA here is from genome assembly GCF_963584025.1 of Labrus mixtus. Taxonomy (NCBI): domain Eukaryota; kingdom Metazoa; phylum Chordata; class Actinopteri; order Labriformes; family Labridae; genus Labrus; species Labrus mixtus. The sequence continues at coordinate 22,257,605 of NC_083618.1, read as the reverse complement.
TGAACTTTTTGCAGCCAATGTTTGAGATCAATTATAAAAATGTTTTAATTTTGTTTTTAAAGAGCGTGACCAACAGTGTGACAGTTTCCATACTTCCATCCGACGTCCCACATTTTTACATGTGGACACAGAAATGAAACTGTATAGATATAGACAGTCTCCTGGGTGCGATGATGAAAAGTGTTTGTGAATGACTGAAGATGGAGCTCATTGGTATTCATGTTTCTTTCTTTCTGTCTCTTTTCACTAAATTTTCAACATTAGAAAACCTTCAGACAGTCATGATATGAACGACCCTGCACACTGTTTGTTTACAGTTTGCATGCGCTGACCAGCAGATACCAGCAGGGGGAGCTGTGGTCAAACCTTAATCCCTGTGATATATAAATGGATTGTTATCACACTTAAAATTCTACTTCTATGAATACTCACGCTGATATCTTTACTGAAATCATTTCTACTTTACATGAAGTCATCCTTTGAATATTCATATATTAGAGACACTTCGTTATTTTATGGAAGAAATTTGGATATTTTCATGCGTCAGCAGTCGGTGTAAAGACCGCTGTAACAAATATTTAGATATTTTTATCCAGTGCAAATTCTTTAAACAACCTATAGAAAATTACAACAATGTTTGTAATTATAATTATAACTTTTATTTATATAGCTTTCAGCGTTTCCCCTACCATTATATTGGGGGGGGGGCCCGCCCAATATAAAAACACTGGCTTTGCTGCCTGCTGTCCCCCACGGTCTCCTGCCGGCGTTTCATGTCTCTTTTCGACTCCCCTTTCCAATTGAGGCAAGAAGGCCCAAAAAAAACAACAACAGATGTTTACAAAGTGTTTAGACGGAAAAAGCAAAGACAGAAATACAACAGAATAAGCACCAACAAACAGTCGGACTAAGAAGAGAGGAATCTACAAAATTCAAACAAAAGACGATTACAAAATGTAAAAGCAAAAGAACAAAAAGAAGGTCAATGTCGAGTAAAATAAAGGTCATAGGCGAGTTAAAAGAAGAAGTGGTGGATTAATCCTCTCTCTCTCTCCTCTCTCTCTCCTCTCTCCTCTCTCTCTCTCTCTCTCTCTCTCTCACCGTCCTTCAGGTGGAGCCTGCAGAAGAAATCGTCCTCCTTCCCTCTCTCTCCTGACAGCTGGTCCCTCAGAGGGGTAAGAACCCGAGTCATATTAATCAAAGAAAACTTTATAAAGATATCATTTCATGTATAGTATAACGTGGAGAATAATCTCCCATTATCTCAGAGTTTAAATCAACAATATGTTTCTTTCCCACCTTTAAACAGTCATTTCAGAGGTTGATTTAATAACACAATAACTTTCATCAGGGAGGGGCGAAGGCTGAACATGACACATACAAGTGCTTTAAGTGAAGCACTGGTTCAGACTTTAGATTTTTCTGGACCAAAGTGTTGGACCTCTGGAGAACCCAGGACCATAAGGGATCTAAAATTATCACGATGATAATAAGATGAAGAAACAACACTCTGGTAGTAGAAAATGTTCTTTCAACAGAGAGCGTGTTTCCTTATTACCTGACTGAAATAGATTTTATAAAACCAGAGTTTATGATCTCTGTGTGTTTTTAGCGCTGGTGTCTCCGTGTCTCCTGTCCTGCAGCTCCTAATAATAGACGGCCTGTTTCCTCCGACGACCGTCACTTCCTGTTTGTCCAATGGGAACTGAGTGGACACACACACACACACACACACACACACATTGTGAAGGTTCCTCTTCCTGAGGGTCTGTAGATCCACTCAGATAGGAGGGGAAGCTGAGGAGGTTAAGACTGTGACAGAGGAGGAGGACAAGAGAGGAGGGCAGCGGTCAGGTCAAGGTGGAAAACAGGAGAAGAAGAAAAGAAGGGAGCAAAAGAGTCTGACTGAAACTGGAGGAGGAAGAGAAGAAGAAGACGAGGAGGAGAGCACGGTGTGGAGTTTAGAAAAAAGAGAGGAGGATAAAGGAGGAGGAAGACTGTTGCAATGTGACTGTGAAGGAGGAGAGACAGGACAGCTGATGTGACTTTGGAGTAAAACCAAAGTAACCTCGTGGAGAAGAAGAAGAAGAAGAGGAGGAGAAGATAAGGAGGAGAAGAGGGAGCATCAGATGATTATTTGCAGTGTCGCTTTGTTGTGTTTGAGGAGCAGATCTGATCTGGATGATGGGCTGCTGTCTGTTTGTTTACTATCGGGTGAGTTTGTGCGTCTGTATCAGTGATGAAAACAGATAAACGGAGAGGACTCAAACATGTTTCAGGATCATACAAAGATAAGAACTCCAACTCTGCACAGTCACCCTCTTCTTGTTCAAGTATGCTTTTTGCAGGAGAAGGAGAGGCATCCATTCTTTGCATTTTTAAAACTTGTCACAGTTTGAGGGTTACTGATGTACAACATGCATTTGCTCTTTAAAGGCGGGCACGTTTTTTGCAACATGACCTCCCCGTCACAGTCCTGCTCAAGGCATCGATTAACCTCGGTTTCAATGTGTGTCTGTCCACATTTCTAATGTAAGCTACATCAGCATTTTTGAAACTTTGAGTTATTTTAAAATCATAAAATCTCAATTACTTTAAAGATCGATCTTCAAGTCTTAAGTCATATTTTCAACCAAAAGCTGCCTCAAGTGAGAGAGAGAGAGAGAGAGAGAGCGAGCAGCAATGGTCCATTCAAATTCACAGGTCAGCAAACTTTTGTGCCTCTTAAAGATGCAAAAGTTACGATTATGTCTCTTACCCTCAGAGAGCAAAGGACGGGACGCCGTCTGAAGCGTTTCCAATGTATTTGTTGCTCTTTAGACACACGCTCCACAGTTCCCACACCGGGCTTTGATCAGGAAGTTCAACAGTGTAAATGTGTAGCATAGCAGCAGTCGAGTTGTCATCTGCCTTTGAATATCACCATAAGCTAGAGGGATAGCGTGCATCACATTTGTACCAGAAGTAAACTGTAGAGTTTGTAAAATACAATACTTCATTGTCCCCCAGGGGGAAATGTGTTCTCACAGCTTTGCACAGTTGGTACACATGAAGAAAACATATAACAAAGAAGGGGCCAGTCAGCGTGGCAGCTTTTTTAGAGCTTCAATCGCTGAGCTCTTTTTGAAGCGTGCCCTCTTCCAGGTCAGGGTTCTGTATCTCCGGCCCGATGGCAGACTGATGTCCATGTTTTCACCCTTTGACTAGGGTGCTAGTTAGCAAGCTCAACAGGAAGAAGGTGTAACAGTAACTAGCTAAAAGGGGGCATATCACCACCTTCCGTGGACATACTCAGTAAATTAATTCCCCATCAGTGCATGTGTACTGGGCAAGCGGCAACCTCTGGTTTTGAATAATGAAGCCAATGCAGAAGTGCAAAATCCTGCAGCTCATGGAGTGTCCGCTTGAGGCTGACTGCAGAAGTCACCGACACATCACATTTAAAATATCCTGTTTTTACAACATGTTTACAGCCTGGTTAAAAAAAGAAAATAGGTCTGATTAGCTCATGTCCTGATTGGCATAAATTGTACGGAGGGTGAATTTTTTGATAACTCATCAGTTTTTTTTTTTGGAAGGGTAAGTTATTCACAATAAGACGTGATTGACAGGCGCAGTGGCACAGTTAGCTTAAAACCCGCCTCAGCTCTTAGCCTGTCGTTAAGTTGACTGATGGCATCAACCATCAACCGGCTTCAAAAGCCCCCTGCTGAAAAAGAGTTTTGATGTCACTCAGGCTTCGTCCATGCGTATTTACAGTCTGTGGTACTGGGGGTGTTATTGGGTGGGGCGGCTTTGCACCCTGGAGTGTTAGTCAGCCAATCACAGGGCTGACATAGAGAGACAGACAACCAGCCACACTCACATTCACACCTACGGTCAATTTTAGAGTCACCAGTTAACCTAACGAGAATGTCTTTGGACTGGGGGAGGAAGCCGGAGTACCCGGAGAGACTCTGCATGCACGGGGGGAACATGCAAACTCCACACAGAGAGACTCCTGTCAGACGGGGATTCAAACCAGGAACCTCCTCAGCGCTAACCACTGCAGCACCTTGCAGCTGTTTCCCCGTCTTATTGCTTACCAAAGCTAAGCTAATCGTCTGCAGCTTACTGTTCAGCAAACACATTAAGCATGCACAAGAGTTGCATGTTGTCGACTCAATCAAACTTTTTGATGAAAATTCTTCACATTTTAAGCAATTTAACGCCCTCTGTGCTCCAGTGATTTACTTAAGAGGAGGATATCGGTTTAAAATCAAAATATTAAGAAATAATGGTGTTGTGTTTAGATAACAGACCTTATATGGTCAAGAGAAGCAGACTCCACCTCCTCTGTCCTTTTTGTTGTTTCCATAGTGACAGTGAGTTAAAGGTAAAGTCTGCAGGTTATGTAACGTCCGGCCAACAACAAAGTCTCAACACAATACTGAACAAACAGCACACTTCCTGCTATTGTTACACGCTGCTACACTGCTCCCAACATCCTCCTCCTCCGCCCTCCTCTTTTTCCTCTCACTACTCCTCTCCCTCCTCATCCCCCCTCTTTTCCCGTCTCTCCCTCTCCCCCTCCTTCGCCTTGCTACTCCTCTCCTGCTCCCCTCTGTCTCTCCCTACTCCTCGTCCCTCCTCCTCCTCTCCTTCTCCTGCCTCTCATCCTCCTCCTCCTCCTGCTCCATGTATCCCGTCTCCTCGTCTCCTCTCCCCTCCTCCCTCAACTCCTTCCCATTCTCTTCTCCTCCTTCTCCCCCTCACCTCTGCAGCCTTATTCTCCCCTTCCTTCTCCCCCTTTCACCCTCTTTCTCTGGCTCCATGTCTCCCCCCTTCTCATCTCCTTTCCCCCCCCCCCATCCCTTTCCCTCTCCAACTTTCTTACTCCTTCCCTTCCTCTCCTTGTCCTGCTCCTCTCCCCTTTTCTTCCTCTTCCTCCTTATCCTCCTACTTCTTCTCCTTCTTCCTTGGTGTCTCCCCTCTCCTCCTGCTCCCCCAACCCTTTTTTCTACCCTTTTCTCCTCGTTCCCTTTTGCCTCTCCTCATTTCTTCTCCTCCCTCTTTTATATCCTTCCCTCCCCTCTGCTCTTTTCTTGACTCCTTGTCCTATCTCCTCCTTTCCTTCCTCTCCTGTTTTCTCTCTCTGTCTCGCTCCCTCCCGCCTCGACTCCCCTCCTTCTCTTCGTCTCCATCCTTTCCTCTCTCTTATCTCAACCCTCCTCCCCCTCCCCCCTCTTCCTTCTGATACAGCTGTTTGCCCTCATTGACCCGACTCATCAGGTGTGATTTCCATCTGTTTCTGTCGTCATGGCAGCGTACTGTTTGTTTCTTTATCACGTATATCTGCACCTGAACAACAATGCACGGCAGTTTTCTTTAGTTATAATGAGACACCATTGACAGGGACCTCCTCGTACACAGAACATGATTACAACGTTTAAAAGTTAATCAGAATAAACATTAAAATCCAATATCAGAAATTTGACTCTTTTAGTGACCCTGCAAAAAAAAATCCCACCCAAAATCTTAGACTGCAGCCAAAAATCATTGTGAGCTGCGGATCTATTGTCCTTACACGTGCCAGAGGTTATATTTAAAAATATTTTAGGTTTATTTTTGGGCTTTTCATGCCTTTATTTTTAGAGATAGGACAGTGCATAGAGTCAGAAATCAGGGAGAGACGATTGGGGTATGACATGCAGGAAAGGAGCCACAGGCCGGATTTCAACCTGGGCCGCCTGCTTGGAGGTCGAAAGCCTCAGTACATGGGGCGCGTGCACTCACCACTAAACTGAGTATTAGTATTTGGCAGGCCGCAGATTCCGCCTGCCAGCATGCAGGACAAAGAGACTGAGGAACTCATTTGTCCCAGCTGCCAACGCCTTTTTAAACAACTCATTTATTTGTTTAATCTGTTTTTATCTATTTATTGTCCATTAGACTTTGTGCTACTTAGTGTCCTTCTTATGTTGTGTGCTGGCTGTATGGATGTGTGTGAAGACTGAAAAACGAATGGCCCTCTCACAGGGATAATAAAGAAAACCTTGAACCTTAAAGTATAAATGTTGGCAGAATTATTTTGATGACAGCAACGTTTCTTTGTTCCTTAGTTCAATTACAAGTTAATTGTCTAATTACAAGTATCGAACACTTTGTAACAATTAGGACTGCTGATGGTGAGATTTAAATGAATGTGGCCTGCCTGGTTATCAAAGATGAAAATCAATACTTCATGTTACTAAATGAATGAGCTTTAAACCTGTTTGAACACAGAAGACATGAGCAGGAAGCTGCAGATTCTCTGTTGACTGTCACAGAGTTTATTAATAAAAAAAATAACTTTTGCATTCTATTTTAAGTCTTGTATTCGGTCTGGTATCAAACCATCATTTACAGTAATGGTGCAGTCATAGGCTGAAACTGGACCTGATGAATCACATTATGTGTTTTCTATCTTACATAATGTTCGCTGTGTTTGTGTGTTGCAGAAGAAGAGGAAGCAGGCCAGCAGAGACGCAGACTCCCTCAGCCTCTGCAGTCTGGACATCAATGTGAGTTCATCTCCTCCCATTGTTTCTTTCTTTTGTGTTCAATCTGAAAGTCGGTGGATTCTGTTCGACGTTCAATAAGTGGTGAAATGTGTCAGAGAAGCTCAACCTGAAGAGCTGTTGAGTTTGACATAAACCAGGCTGAACACTTCCTGTTTGTGTGATTCATTTCATGTGTACACTTTCACACTATGACCTAAAAAAATGAAAACATAATCATTTCTAAGCTGTAGATTTCGTTAAATTATTTCTCTCCTGTTGGATTAAGCGCTTCTGGTCAGGAAGTGATTCTGCTCTGTTGTGTTTTTAACCTGCTACCCGTCCATGTAGAAGTCTGCAGAGACATAATTTAACCCAGTAATAAGCCATTGACGGGTCCATGGGACCTAGATTCATGTTTTGGTCAATGCAACAAATAAAAGCCATATGCACCTTTTCCCTCTGGATACACTGATTAATTTGTTCATATTTTGTTATTAGAGGAATCCACTAATCTGATCAGAAGAAGATCCTTTGGATTGAAACGTTGCCCTTAATTAAATTGCTCATTGGGAGATGAACAGTGTGCGGACCTTCCCATTTTTCTCTGCAGTTTATAACTTTTTTGTCCTCTACCTGTATGCAATTTGCTTGGATGTGCGCACACTAGTCTTTATTCTCTCAGGACTCCAATACTCCACATAAACAAGAAACCATTTATCAATACAATGAAAAGCAACATGAAACAGATTCAAATTCTGCACGCTGGCTAACATGGTCAAAAGCTGTTAGGGTTCATTCACACACCTGGTTCCTACAGCTGTATGCACACCAAAGGTAAAGGCTCCACCTGGTGCCTAGTGTTGGTATTACAAGGTCTCATGCAGAGATGAAATATTTCATTCAGATAAACCAAGTTGGTAAGTGTTTAAAATGTTTGTTGCAGCAGTAAAACATTATTTGTGTTTGGTGTCTAGGGTCCGACCTCGTCACTCCCTGCAGATTTATTTTACATGCAGATATCTGAGGAAAAAATATATTTAACCCCGCAGTCGGAGCCAGCAGGTGGATGCTGGGCCTGAAAGTTTAAGCGCAGCAGGAGTATGAGACGGCAATGGTGATTACAGAGTAGACGGTGACACCGGAAAATGTTATTTAGGTTAAAACTTAAAGTTGCCTCATGGATCTATTTTGTAAACAAATATTATGTTCACATTACAAAACACAAGTCTCAGAGCTCCCCAAAACATGTGTGTGAAGTTTCTTGTTCTAAATCCACTCTGATCCTGTATTTGATCATGTCTATAAACCCCTCTATTTCAGACCTGCTCAGAACAGGCTGTTTCTGTGTCTGTACCTTTAAATATGTAAATGAGCTGTGTCTGACCATGTCCCCTCTCTGGAAGGGCTTGGGTGTCTCGGTCTTTCTCGCTCCATGTCCTATTGTTTAAGGTGAGAAGGCAGACTCAGAGGGCAGAACAAACACCTAGCTGTGGGAGTGTCACCCATCTGGGGGAGGGGCTACTGCCCTTTGTGATGTCATGAAGGGAAAATCTCCAAACAGCCTGTTTGAGCACACATTTTCTAAAAAGTGGAGCAGGCAAAAGTCGGAGAGGATGGACTTTTGTCATCATTGGAGATTTTGTAAACAGACTAGGGATGCATATTAGTGTCAGAGAAACATGGTGAAGTGTGTTTTGTATAATATGTGACCTTTAAATGTATCCTTGAAGTTTAACAAATGGATTGAATATATTTCTTTTCTCGTCAAACGTCTGCACAGTCAAGTTTTTTCTTTATACATTTTTAGCTTTTAAAATGACTAAATTACATACTAACATTGAACAAATTAAATAAACTTCAGAAAGTTCATATTTACATTTTCTGCATTAGAAGGGCAGACAGCTGACAGGCAGCGGGACAGTTACTGAGCTGTGTGCTTTGTTTCCTCCTGCATTCACTGAAGATCTGTTGTATATATTCTGACCCTTCGGGGGCCCTCAGACCTCGTGTTGGGCCACTCCTTGTGTACATTTGTGTATTTATAGCGTGCTGCCAGTGGCTCGCTCCTTCCCCGGGCGTTCCCCTCCCCGCTGGGTCTAACACAGGATGTCCACCCTGTTCGATACACCGGTGTGACAAATAAACCCAAACACGCCATCAATCTTATTCAGAGACTGGACCAAAACTGAACCTGGAATAAATTACACTCAATTGTTTCTGTGCTGTCACTCCTGAGTGACTCACACACACACACACACACACACACACACACACACACACACACACACAGGGTGGGGTTCGATTTAAGAGTCTGACTGAAAGGCTGAAAACAAAGTGTCATTTTATTTAATTTTATTACAAATGTAATTGTCTCTACTTGTTATGTCAGTGTTTTTTAATGTTGTTACTTGTTTGTTTATCCTGTAAATATTTAAGAAGAACAATCTGGCATAACTACCTAAACCCTGTGACCCTGTGACCCTGTGACCCTGTGATCAAAGCACTGTAGATTCAAACTTTATATTCATGATTGAAGAAGAAGAATTGAAAGTGAAATTGACCACAAAGTTGTTTTTATTGTGATTGTTGTAGTTGGTATTGTAGTCATTGTTGCTTTATCACTCTTGTTCTTTTATTGTTGTTGTCATGGTGATGTTGTAGTTGTCGTGGTGATGTTGATGTTGTAGTTGTGGTGGTGAGCGGTTTGTTCATGGCTGATTAATCAGATTCATATAACTATCGAACATGGGAAACACACACATCTACATATTTAATAGGCCTTTAAATCATTTGAGTAGTTTCTGATATCAGCAGTTTTTACTATTATTGTTATTGACATTGTTACTGTAACATAAGGGCGGCTGTGGCTCAGTTGGTAGAGTCGGTCGTCTCTCAACTGACAGGTCGAGGGTTCGATCCCCAGCTCCTGCAGCTACATGTCCAATGTGTCCTTCGGAAAGACACTTAACCCCAAGTTGCTCCCGCTGCTTCATCGGCGTGTATGATTGTGTATGAATCTTTTTGCACTTGAATTGCACTTTTGGACACCTCCACTTTGCACTTTAATAACTTGGTAGGAATTCCCATCTTGGTGTGAGCTCTTGACTGATTTTATTGCCGTGTTTTATTGGGTTTTATATTTTGTTGTGTTGTCTGACCAAAAAAAAGAGTGAGTGAATAAAACATTTCTTATTAAAGTTATCAGCTAATTAGAAGAGTTCAGTATCATTAAGATTCTACCATGTGAATAAAATAACACAAGTTCATTCTTCTAACAGATTTAAATTCAACAGTAGACAGAGACCGGCCGCCACTCAGAGCCACGCCTCTTTGATTGTGCTGTTTCTGCACTGAGTGGTTATAGACGTTTTCACTGGTTAATTAATTTGTGCTGAGCGCCGCAGGCTCACATGAACAGTTATTGATGTTGTTCTGTAAACCAGAGGCTAAAGGTTAGTAAACCGAGTGAGCATCAAAATGTGTTTCCTTCCCCTGGTGTCTATACGGCTGCACGACCTCCAGGATAGGACGGCTGCTTCAATATTCTCTGAGACGTTTAAAGTAACATCATATTTGGATTTTAATGATGCTCTTTATGAAGCACTTAAAAAAGAAAAGTAACACAAAATATTATTAATGCAGAAATCAAAAAGTCAAAATAATTGCAAACTGTCTCATAATTATAAAATATGCATAACTGTTGATGAGGCCAAAGGTCAGAGTCCAACCCTCGCTGCATTTCGAGTTCCTTTTTGTCCTCATTTCCCCAAACATCATCTCCTAATTTCAGTTTCTTTCTGAGCTTCTTTCCCTTCAAATGTCCAGAGTAAACCAGCAGACAGAAGGAAGTGAAGCAGCCGTTATGGAGAGTCATTGATATATACTAACAATACTATAGTCTGTTTCAAGTGTTGGCAGATTAAAGGTTCACATATTATTCAAAATCCACTTCACCATGTTTCTCTAACTCTAATATGTGTCTCTTCCGTCTACAAACCCCCCAATCATGAGAAAAGTCCATCCTCTCCGTCTTTTGCCTGCTCCACTTTTCAGAAAATGTGTGCTCAAACAGGCCGTTTGGAGATGTTCCCTTCATGACATCACAAAGGGCAGTAACCCCTCCCCCAGGTGGGTGACACTCCCACAGCTAGGTGTTTGTTCTGCCCTCTGAGTCTGCCTTCTCACCGTAAACAAGACACAGCTCATTTACATATTTAAAGGTACAGACACAGAAACAGCCTGTTCTGAGCAGGGCTGAAATAGAGGGGGTTTATAGGCATGATCAAATACAGGATCAGAGAACGAGAAACTTCACACATGTTTTTGGGAGCTCTGATTTTTATTTAAACTTTTAGAAAAGGAGGAGAATATGTGACCTGTAAGTTTCTTTCTAAGCTACTCAGCAGACAGAGGGCTTTTGATCGATGTTAGTTCACCTTTCAATGCAGAAAAAAAAGCAAAACTGAACTGACCTTTTTTTTTTTTTTTTTTTTTTTTGTTAATTCACAAAAAGCGAATGTATATTGATTGGCTTTTGCCACACAGCGTCCAGAGGATTTGTGGCTCAGGTTTGAACTGTAAAGCAAATAAATCTACCTCAACATGGGCTGGCATGTCATAAACACAGATAACGATCCACCTGTTTATTGTTGTCCACACAGACCTTTTATGCCTGCATACACAAAACCCTGTTACATACCATAACTAGATCAAAACTCCTCACAGGAGGTCAAATCACACAAATGTGGACGCCCTGTGCACAGCACTGTCAGTTTTTTATATCATGGTGCAGGTGATGGCAGGAAACATCATCTTGACATCAAATGTGAAGATTCACGGCAAACAGGAAGGCTGAATTACTTCTTCTTTTTATTTAATTTCAAACTCAAACCAACTACGAGTTTTGCCCTGATGGCTTCACAGGAGCTTTAACTCATACTTGGGCACACACCCACAGCATGTGTAGTTCATACACAGAGAAAAACAAACCTCGGAAAAGTGACACATTATATATTTCATTATGTACCTCATTGTTTGCTTAAATATTTATCTTAGGAAAAGGGCAAAGAAAAAAGTGGCTTACGGCCCATGAGGGGATAATAAAGAAGGAAACCCCACATACTTTTCACAGGCCTCCATATGTTACCTCACCTCGTTTTAAATTCAGAGATTTTTCTCTTTATTGTACGCTGATGTGTCACAGTTCAGATGAAGTGAGGCGGGTCTTTTAAATAAACCTGAATGTGTATCAGTCGGAGAGACTGTGGGCGTCCACGACCCAAGCCTCCCATTAAGACACAATGGAGGCGAGTCCGAAGGGGCAGCTTCTGTAAGGCGTGTTTCAGGTCAGCAGTGATACTGATATCAGTCACAGCTTTTTCGAGTGAAACCTAAAAATGACACAATCTCGACTCTGTTCTGAGTTTTCTTCATTTGCTTTAACTCACAGAGAGTTCATGTGGTAACATCAGATTCTGTCTTTGATTTAAACATGACGGCTGCTTATCTTGTTTTATCACATAAGACGAGGCGTTACATTGATTTATATTTATTCACTGTTCCGACCTTATCCTTAAGCATGCGACTAATTATCGTCTTCTATTTTTATTTAACTGCTGATACTTCTCTTTATTAAGAAAAGTAAGAGGACAGTATTAAAACCCGGCTCTTAGGCTGCAACAAAAACAGGAGTCGAAGACGAGGTATACCAAAATAACACAACATTTATTTACAATAAAATTAAATAAATTGTGAAACAAAATCAGACAGCCAGGCTGCGATGTTCTCACGGGGTGTGAGAACAAGATGAGAGCAAACGTCTGTCCTGAGAAGAGGATTATATGGATGGGGACAACACCGGGCCAAGGTGTAGCTCAGCCCCTGATTACGACCCCGCCTTGACCAGAACCTGCAACATAAAAACAAACAAGCAGCAAGGGAACACCAATAGATGTGGGGGGGTCATCACAACAACTAAATCAAAAGCAAAACACATTTTCTTTTGTTGCTTTTGGAATTTTGCTAAAAAAAAAAAAACCCAAAAAAAACTCCAGGCCCATGCAGACAGGATCTGCAGAGTCCCTTTGCACCTTTAAGAAAAAGCTAAAGACCCAACTTTTTCATGAACACCTACAACCTTAATGATATTATTGATGAGGATAGTGATGATGATGGTTTTATTTGATGATGACGATGATGATTGGGTATTGTTTTTGGGCGCACATGGGACACACACACACACACACACAATCATTGATTGAAACTGTACTGTAGAAATAGGGCAGATCTGTCGCTGCCTGCAGGCTTTTTTCTCTCTGTAGTAATTACAGTTCAGATTAACTTCGACCAGCATTGGTCTTATTGCATCATGACCGTGTGTTTGTACGTAGGTGGTTATTTAAAACTTACAGTACATTCTGTCATACTTGTACTTTAAGGTAATCTGATCCTGCCTTTCACATTTCATCAAATGGATGAAAAACAATAATTGTGATTCTTCAGTCAATATTTGATTTCCCGCTTCTATCTGGGACTCTGTGCGCTGAACCTATAAAACCTTTAAAAAAGACTCACAAGTATAACATTTTATTTCCAAAAAAGACTTGGGGGAAAAAAAGATGGTTATTGTAGTTTTTAACAAACATAACAGCCAGTGGAAAATGTTTGTTTTTGGGACTATTTTCAGAGGTGGATCAATACACATTTTGTGCTGTAGTGCCAGCAGTCGGGCATTATATGTGTGAATGAGTCTAAATAAACAACAGTGATTCATTATTGAATAGTTTTCAAACAATAATATCTCTGAGGATTAAATTTGTCAAGCTGTGGAGAGAGAGGTAATACTTGATAATAGGTGGACTTGTTGTAAATGTTAACAATAGAAAATGTTCAATGTCCTAGTCTTTAAATAGAGACTCAGAAAACCTTTTTTTTGACTCATTAGGCAAAAGAGGCGGACAAAATTGAAAACAGAAAATGGTACAGAAGAGAGGAAAGGAAGGAAGGAAGGAAGGAAGGAACGTGAGTGAGTGAGTCAGAGAGAGAGAGAGAGGGAGTGCATTAGCAAGCTGTGTGTTTTCAGACAAGTCCAAACGAGGGCAAGCGAACAATCATCACTGAGAACGAGGGACATTTAAAAGCTATTTAAAGAAGAATCCTGGAATAAAAGCTTCAGAAATACAGATTTTGATTAAAGCTTTGACCAGTCTGAACGCACGTGGGGTCTAACGTTTCCATGGACTCTTTCATTTGGACTTTGAAAGCGACCTGAAGATCAAGCTGAATTGTGTTTTGTCTGAAAGCTCAGCACACGTCTTTCTGGATCCAACCTAATCCGTTTTTTTTAGAAGAACAGAACAAGACATTTGTAAAGGGACATTTCTGGTACCAAACATTTGCTGGTCACCCTTCAAGAACTAGACGGGACACTTTTTTGGCACCAGTTCTCATTGTGCTCTTAACCAGTACCGGACACTTTTTGATACTTAAAGCTTGTTTTCTGAAGCTGCTTTGGAAAGTCTAGAAGCTCTACTGTGCCCAGACTTTTTATCAGCATCAAATCTCTTTAAAACATTCATACCTGGATACTCTCTCTGCATAAAACTCCATCTCTGGGCGCTCTCTTGGTGCTAGAGGTAAAGATCCTGTTCGGGGGTTTCTGTCGAGCAGCATGGTGGTAGGGAAGAGCCCATACTGCATCATGGTTCACAAGTTTAAGTCTGGATGCTCTTTGGAGTCGGTCAAGAATAACAACACTATGGGGAAACAGGTGGAGGTAAGATGGACGACATATCCTATGGACCAAGAAGTGTATAGTGCTCTAGGTTTCAAGATTTGATTTTGTGTTATGTTCATTGACAGTTATTTCTCAGGATGGAAAAACAACCCAGCCAATTTAATCTGTATTGGTTAGGGAAAGGTGTAACATCAGACTTTGCCAAAGTTGGAAAAAGTACAAGATGACAGGAAGCATTGATCAGAAATCTTTGGTGCATTACAGGTTATTGTGACATATATTGACAGATTTCCTCCATCAACTTGTCAAATGTTTAGTTCTACTGACACCACTTGGCACAGTTTCTAGGAACACTGAAAATAGTGTTGAAGGGACAGATCAGGTTTAGGGGTTGGAATGAATTGATTTGCCCTCAATAACCCTTTTCACGAACCACCAACATGAACACAAAGTCAGGACACATAGTGACAGAAATGAAATAGTAACTTTCTAGTCAGGTTTCCTTCTGTTCTACCCTAAAATTGAAAACCTCGTCTGACACTTTTAGGTTCAGCTTTGACTTGTAGTTCATCACCAGGGGAATAAAAAGTTGGAGTACAGCTGCTGCTCCCTTCCATCAAAGGAGCCCACTGAGATGGTTGGCCATTTTATCAAGAAACTCTTGAGGGCTTTCCTTTTGAGATTCTCTTGGCGCTCCTAACTGGAATAGGGGACCCAGATTTTTCCCCAGAACACGCTGAATTCCATACTTTTCTGGATGTTGGAATCCTTTGAGAACTAGAAAACCTTTCTCAGGAAAGATAGACTAACATCTGTCCCAGTTATCTCAACTAGTTATATCTTCTGCTTAGAGTCAATCAAAGTTGAAGGTACTGCATTCAGCTCTAAAGTGAAAAGCATTAATGCAATGAACATTGTGTCACTTCCCATTTGTTTACCCCTTTCTATTTCCACCACAGTTATTTTGTAGGACGGTCTTTTGGAGAGGATGTGAAATTACAGCTTGCCTGGCTATCATTGGATTATAAAAGTTTCTTTATCTCCAGTGAGGAAACTTTATCTTGGACTACTTGGAAAAAAATCTGCAATGTCTTGACTGATTATTAGCTCCACCAGAGCGCGGTGTCAAAGCGCTTTGAAGACTAGAAAAGAACTATACAAGCTCAAGTCCACTTACCATTTACCCAGTCCTAGTTTTTTCACATTTATTTTTTTATTTAAACTCTTGCCAAGCGAGTTTGTCAGTCAGTAAACCTGCTCTACTTAGATGAACCAGTCTACTGTTGGCAAACTGCACTGAATTGATCTCTGCCAGATTCAATCAAATCAAGTGCCATCAAACACAGAAACCCATTAACCCATGTCCAATGGAAACATATACTATTTTAAGAAAATACATCGACTATTTATCATCTCCATTGAGCCAAAAATATTCTGAAACAACCGATATAGATCTTTGATGAATAGAACTGTATCATCTGCGTAACAAGAGGTAAGAGTGTCTTTAGTAATTAGGATGAATCTGTGTTTACATTTTAAGTAGTTAAAATAATAATAATAATAATAAGGCCTCAACTGCATCTTCAGAGGATTAAAAATCAGAATGTGTTGTCCAGTTTAGATGTGAACTTGAAGCTCTAATGGAACATTTTCTGTGATTCTTGAGTGATCAAGGAGTGAAAAACAATAACCGTCTGCTGAAGGCCAATTTATTTGTGGTCGACTGGTTCCCGACTGTGAGCACTGATGGTTCCTGTGTTCTAGTAGGCCAGCTTAGTCTGGGACTGTCACACACACACACAGACACACACACACACACACGGATTGATTTACTGAAAGTCTGTATCCAGGACAAACAGCCTGGTGGCATATTACAACACAGAAACAGACCCTAATAGTTTGGAGGCCTGATATGTGTATTTAAGTGTTTGTGTTTAACTTTTGTGTGTGTGTGTGTGTGTGTGTGTGTGTGTGTGTGTGTGTGTGTGTGTGTGTGTGTGTGTGTGTGTGTGTGTGTGTGTGTGTGTGTGTGTGTGTGTGTGTGTGTGTGTGTGTGTGTGTGTGTGTGTGTGTGTGTGTGTGTGTGTGTGTGTGTGTGTGTGTGTGTGTGTGTGTGTGTGTGTGTGTGTGTGTGTGTGTGTGTGTGTGTGTGTGTGTGTGTGTGTGTGTGTGTGTGTGTGTGTGTGTCTGTGTGTGTGTGTGTGTGTAGACAGTCTGGCAGAGAGTGAAAGACTTTGAGTCACACTATTGTTTTACTTACCAACACAATGTCAGCTTTCCCGCAAACTGCTACATATACAATCTCTTATCTTGATTTGTCTTTCTTAAGACCGGTGTCTTTGAAGCTCACGTTGTTCTTTATAAGCTTTTGTTTACAACAACATCGATTAATTTTATTGTGATGTTTTTTAATGCACTAGAGTAAAACTAAAGACATTACACAAATGGTGTTGAGTAGTTTTAAGATATCCCGATGTGAATTATTGTCGCTTTTTTTGCAATTGATCTTCGCAGACCTTTATTAGATCCACCTGCAGACTGAAGAGGTTTTTGTTTATAAAGGTGACGATAAAGTAAATCCTGTTTTTGCAGATAATTTGGACTAACACAACATTGCATCGTTAGCACTGTGGCCTAAGGTTGTGGAGAGGATACGATACTATAGGATGTGATGTGATACAATTTATTCTGTTCTTGGGGTGATTTGTCTCACACATTTAGCTAACTTCTAAAGAGCATAATGCAATGTAATAAAACAACAATCCACATGGAAACAGAGAAGCACACACCACAGATAACCCCAATCAGTAAAAAATAAATGTGTTAAATATTGCCTGGACATCATGTACTGTGTTAACTGAAGCCACTTTTGGACCCTTTATAGTGGTCTGTGATAATCTGAACCCATTTTGACTCTTTTCTCCTCAGGAGCCGAGCACAAAGCGCAGTAAACTTGTATCCAGGGTGACGTCTCTCGCCAACCTGCTGCCGCCGGTCAAGACAGTACCACTGAAGAGGATTGGTCAGACGCTACAGGTGAACCACCGCTCAGATGTCTCTAGCAGTGTTTGTCTATTCGGTTGAATTTTGGTGATTTTGGTGGTACTCATAATCGGACATAAAAAAAACAAGTCAAATATCTGACATAAATATTGATATTCTTCTACAGACAGTTCTATATTTGAAACTTGTTCCATCATCTCTGCAGCGCTCCATCAGCTTTCGTAATGAAACTCAAACGGAGAGAACCGCCGCTCATCCTCCCCCCTCATCGTCGACACTAAAGTCGCGCACTGTCCCAGCGACGGTCTCCAACTCGTGCTCTTCCATGACTCAGACACGGGTATCATCAGCATCAGCTCAAACCTCAAAGCGCCGGGACAGCAAACTCTGGAGTGAGACGTTCGACGTCCGCCTTGGAGCGACACAACCTTTGAGCCCGAAGGAGATTAAACGACAAGAGGTGAGACGCTGACGCTGCTGGAGTGGAGGGATTTTCTTCTTAATTTAAGATCTCTTGACTTATTTTTAATTAATTAATTAATAGAGGTATTCAAGATTGTTTCTGGTTGCTTTGAAGAGCAGTAGATTTATATATGTATGTATTAGATTGGATGGACTTGATTGTCGCCCAGGGACTAATTTATCTTGGACAGTAGTGCAAAAGAATCTTTCAACTCAATGCAACATAAAAACACAACACACAAAGAAATGTGGACAACAGGAACGTGAGGAATACAAAGGAGAACTCTTTCCTGCATCTTACTCCATTTTGTAAAGTGTCTCAAGATAACACTTGCCAGCAGTATACAGTCCATTATTCATCTTTGTACAAAACAACTTTTCCATCTTCCCTTAAGAACATTTTTCACAGACTTTGATATTTATTTTTAAACGATAAAGAAATATTTATGACAAACATTGATTTGATTCTTGTACAAACCAAACAATATAAATACCATGGCAACAAAAATCTAAATGTCCAAGACATCCAATGTTTGGTGATTTCTTGTTTCAATTACCAATTAAATGCATGCAAAGTCCTGCACACTGTAGTGATTGTACTTAAACAATTATAACAAGTTTCGGTATTGAGATTATCTTTTTGCAATTTAGACAATTTGTGATGGACTCATTCCTCTCCTCCCAATGCTGACCTATGAAAAAGATGTAGTTCTGAAACGTTTTTGTACTTTTAGTTGAAATGATCTAAAGTTGTGTCTTTTTAAAAACTTTCTCTCTCTCTCTCTCTCTCTATCTCTCTGCAGGCTATATTTGAGCTGGCTCAGGGCGAACAAGACTTAGTTGAGGATCTCAAGTTGGCAAAGAAGGTAATCTAAAAACCTTTATCCGCCTGATTTTCCTCTTACTGGTTGCTTTTGCTCATGTGTTTATGTTTGTGTTTGTGTGTGTGTTTGTGTACCTCAGGCCTACCATGACCCGATGCTGAAGCTGTCAATCATGACCGAGCAGGAACTGAACCAGATCTTTGGCACTCTGGACTCTCTGATACCTCTGCATGAAGGTAGGATCAGCCTCAGACAGAAATGCACTCCTCACATGAATCTGATGGTACACACCTGTATAACACAGGACCCTGTAGGTGATTTTGTCACAGGCTTGTTGCAGCATTTTGGACCACATGTAGGCAATTCAAGTATGTGCTGCTAAGATATTTAAAAAGAGAATTACAGTAATCTAGCCTTGATGAAACAAAAGCTGGAGTCATCTATAGCTCAGCTCTGGACTCAACAGGACTGAGTTTGGATATTTTCCTTAGAAGACCACCTTGTGGAGCTTTGTGGTACTACAACAGCATTCTGACCATACAGTGAATATTAGAGACTCCCAGAAATTAAATCATGAATCGTTTACATCCATGTGAATCAAAAGCTTTAATTTGGAAAACACATGTTTATGTTGGGCAACATGTTTATAGGAATATTTGAAACTCTTCAGCAAAACGAATACTCTTCATGGCATTGAGTTTAGACAATCACTTCATGCTCAATCAGCTGTTGTAGCTGTCTCAGTATCCCTATTTACTGTTTCTGTGGTGTCTTCTAAAGTGTTTGCTTTGGATCCAACAAACCTCTTTTAATGGTTTCATCATTTCGAACCCTTTCCCCTCCGCAGACCTGCTGAGTCGTCTCCAAGACGCAAGAAAAGCTGACGGCTCCACAGAACATGTGGGACACATTCTCACTGACTGGGTGAGTGCATATTATCATGGCTTACTGTAAAGCTCCTGTGAGCAACTTCAGGTGTGTGTAGATCTCTGCGACCCCTGTGGACAAAGTTGCACCTCTTAATTTCAATCCTGTCTCTTACACACTTAAACAGAGGTCAGTCATGTAAATAATTATCCTGCTGCGACAGTGAAATTAAATTAATCGGGGACGCCCGTAGCTTAGTGGTTGGTGCGGTCGGCCCAGGTTCGGGTCCGGCCTGTGGCTCCTTTCCTGCATGTCATTCTCACTCTCTCCCTCCCCGATTTCCACCTCTATCCACAATCCTATCTCTAAATAATAAAAGCATTAAAAGCCCCAAATTAAACCCTCAAAAAGCCTGACTGGTGAGATTTCTGAACAGTTGAATAAAGAATCTCCTCATCTGTTTCACTAAAAAGTAACCATGTGTGTGTTTGTATTTCCCTGCAGCTGCCCTGCCTCTCCTCCTACACTCCGTACTGCAGTAACCAGGTGAAGGCGAAGTCTTTGTTGGACCAGAAGAAGCAGGACCGGCGGGTGCAGGACTTCTTGCAGCGCTGTCTCCAGTCGCCCTTCAGCAGGAAGCTGGACCTGTGGAACTTCCTGGACATCCCCCGCAGTCGACTGGTGAAATACCCGCTGCTGCTCAGAGAGATCCTGAAACACACGCCCAACGATCACCCCGACCGACAGCACCTCGATGAGGCGGTGAGGAAACAAGTGTTAGGATACTTTACACCTTCATCCTACAGTTCTTCATCCGAATCTGACTGAAGTGTAGGAATGATCAGTGTTTGACTTATTAAAACCAGTCAGAAAGTATAAGCCATAAGATCTGTTTGGATGGGGTTTATATTTGGTCTGTTTTCTCTCCAGATGCTGATGGTTCAGAGCGTGGTGGCGGACATTAACAGCCGGACGGGAGAGTCGGAGTGTCAGTACTACAAGGACCGTCTGTTGTACTCAGAGTACACACACAGGGATGAACTCATCGGCCGGTCCAGGACGCTCAGTTGCCATGGAGAGCTGAAGAACAACAGAGGACTCGTTAGTACAGTTCTACTATTCCATACCTTCACCAACCCTCTGTACTTCCACCCTCTCTGATATACCTCATACAGACCATCTGCTTAGCTCATTTGATTTATGAGCACCTCAAAGTCAGGGTTAAAAAAAAAAGTTTTGGGATTTCTGGAAGCAACAGTTTGACCTCCAACAGTCAATGATTTCTGTAATTCATTTTGGCTGTTCTACTGATTTCTAGGCCAAAATTACTTCAAATCAAGGAATCACCATGTAGACAAAAATATAATTTCAGCGCTCTCTCTCTCTCTCTCTCTCTCTCTTCTTCCAGAAGCTTCATGTGTTTCTGTTCCAGGACGTCCTGGTGATCACCAGGTCTATCTCTCTAAACGACCATCCAGTCAGCTACCAGCTCTGCCGACAGCCAATCCCCATCCGGCAGCTGGACCTGGAGGACCTAACAGACGGAGAGATGAGAGTGGGAGGGTCCATCAGAGGAGCCTTCAGCAATAATGAGCGCAGTAAGTACATCTCACATACCACAGATACTCCAAACACATTTTTTTAAAACCAGCAGATTAGATATGTTCATTTGTGTTCTTGCGTTGGCCTCAAGTACAATACAGTAAAAAAAAAAACTGTCCTGCTGGGTGCCGACTAGGTTAAAAAGGACTTGCGCCATCTCTTCTGGCCCCATTAACCTCCCTCTGCTCCCTGTTGTCTCTCTCCTTCTCACAGCAAAGAACTTTTTCCGGGTATCGTTCCGCTCTGGAGGTCAGCTGCAGAGTCACTGCTTCCAGGCCAGCGACGCTTTCAACAAACAGCAATGGATCAACTGTATCAGACAAGCCAAAGAAGCTGCGGCACTGACTGGAGAGCAGCCGGCACAGACGGGACGGAGTCTGGAGACGGGGCTGGGTGGACACATAGGCCCGCTGGGGGAGACAGGTCTGAGATTGTGTGGAGAGTCAGAGCTTGAGGATGGAAAAGGAAACTGGGGTGAGATGGAGGCAGGGCTGGGTTTGGAAGGAGAGGAAGGTGTGAGTGGAGGGAAATTTCTGAGTTTGGGTGAAGAGGCAGGGGTGGGTTTAACTCCAGAGACAGAGGCCGGGAGGGGGATGGAGACCGTTTTGGGAGGGGATGGAGATTTGGAATTAGATGGAGAAATTGGGTTGGATGGTGAGACGAGTCTGAGGAGCAGTGAGACGGATGCAGGTGTGAAGATGGAGACAGGGCAGGGGGTCGGAGGTGAGATAGATGCAGAGCAAGAAGCCGATGTGAAGGTGGATGAAGGAGGCAGAGGAGAAAGAGGTGAGGTTCTAAGCGGTGGTGGTACTAATATATCCACCTCCATTTCCCCTCGTACTCCTCCTGGCCAAGAGGTGAAGGAGGTGATGGAGGAGGAGCACAATGACGCCGAGCAAGTGGAGGAGGTGGTGATGGAAACGGGCGAGGTAGCCTCCCTGCAGTGCGAGGAGCTGAGCTTTAGATGCTGATGTTTGGACCAATTTAAAAAAAAAAAAAAAAAGACAATAAAACACTGACGGTCTGCCGCTGCAGCCAATCAAATCAAAGACTTGATGATGATGCCAAAGGATTATCAACAATATGAAACTCAAACAACGGATAAGTTCCGGAACACTGTAACTGCTGTAACCATGGTAACCCTTTCATTCTAGAATGCTACAACATCAGTCAGTTTTGCGCCCAGTTACACTGGTCCTATGTAACTGTGCTGATTCCACTGATGTATTGATGCCATTTGCAAAGACGCTGCCATGATCTATGCATCGGTGAAAACCTCAGAGAGAGGTTATTGTGCTGTTCTACACGTCATACATACACATAGAATTACAATGTGGGATATTCATGCTTAAGATGGGTAAGATGTCTAACTAATAGGTAAATGATGTCAGAGTAATCCCTCAGTCTTCAGATGTCAGTCTGCAGGCTGCTCTAAACACCAGGTTTCAGAAAGTGTTTTCCTACAGCTCCAGAGAGCTGACCTATCAGAAGACAGTGGGCTTTTAACAACGGAGTATATATGACATGATGCAGCTCTGGAGAAAATTGAGAGACCACTCCAAAACTTTCCTTAAATCAGCATCTCTATGTGCTTGGAAGCTTTCCTATTCCAGCCTCTGTTGAAGTTTAATCCCTCATTCTACTTACTTAAAGGCTTACTATGTGACTTTCAGAGAAGATTTTCTAGCTAAAACAATTGGGATGACACTCCATCATTATGCCCCCTAACCAAATCAAAATTTACGACAAAAAGTATACAAAACAGAGACACAACGTCACCTAACAGCAACATGAAGACTGGTGGAAAGTGTGCCAAGATGCATGAAAGCCGTCATTAAAAATCTCAGTAATACCTCAGAACAGGTGGCCGAGTGGTTAGTTTTCGCGCCCCTTGTACGGAGGCTATAGTCCTCCAAAGTGTGCGGCCCGGGTTCAAATCACACCCATGGCTCCTTTCACACATGTCATCCCCCACTCTCTCTCCGTTTCCCCTTGATTTCCGACTCTATCCACTGTCCTGTCTCTCCAACAAAGGCACACAAAAAAAACCAGAGTAATTCGACCAAATACTGTTTTCTAAACTTTTTATGGTAGTATTCTGTTGAGTATGAACTTGTCAGCATTATTCAAGGCCCTGAAACCCTGTTATTTTATATTCAGTTTAGAATGAAGAAAAAAGACTTAAATGAGAATATTTCATTTGAAAATTTGGAGAAATGTTGTATACATTAAAACCAAAAAGTTCATGTACTCAAATACAAACCTATTTACAGTAATGGTTGAAAAAAAACATGTATGTTTGCAGTGGTCTCTTCATGTTTTTTTCAGAGCTGTTGCACCACTGTTCCTCTTATGCAATTCATGGTCTCACCACCAAATACTCCTCCCAGGGTTAGACCAGAGACTATTTATACAGTAGGCCTATGTGAAAATGGACTTAGGCCCTCAATGGGTACAAAAATCTAAGCCAGACTTTAAGTGCCTTAAATCTTTCTAATGGCCAGCGGGGGGCGACTCAACAAGTCCAAATCTCACTTCTCCCTTGATTTATTACCTCACTAAGCATTTTCTTAATGAGTGAATAATCATTTTGGTAAATTAATTGTTTCATGTTTGGATTTAGGAAGCTGAGTAATCTTAAGCTTTTTAAAAAGTTTCTCTGAATTGTTGCCAAAGCATAATGTATGCATTCATTACTGTTGTTGGTAATTAAAGAGGATTATGTCCTGAAATAAACAACTGGTTTGCTGCCAGTGAACAGACATTACAGATATGAAGAAAATTCAAGCTATCCTTGTAACATGACCTTTCCCTCACTACATACTCCGCTTATCCCAAATAGTTGTGCAATAATGCAATTCATGAGAGACAAGGTTACCAACGCAGTATTGTATTTGAGCAATGAATCTACTGGAAGCATTCACAAGACAATCAGTTTGTCTTGTGTAGTTTGCCACGTTATCCTTGAAAAAGAATAGACGTTAACGAAGCTGCAGTAAATTTAAATGTTGAGTGTTTTTCATGGCAGTCAGAACAATCATGAAGGAGGAGCCTGTGTGTATGTACTGTATGTATGTAAAGAATGTATATTAAGCCTATCTGTATATGAATGTAGGAAAAAAGCCAAACATGTCTTAGACATGAAAACATGCAACAACGTCAAGACAATCTGTTTGACATTTCACATTACTTTTGTCAACTGTTGTGACCGTGTTGTTCCTTATGAAGACTATGATGACACAATGGATAACAAGGTGTGATGAAACCTGTTTCATCACAAAGTTTTCAAGAGTGGTTATTTGCACATACCAAATACTAAGAGAACATGTCTCAGACAATACTTGTACATACCATCAGTCATCTAATGTGTGGGTGGTCATTAGACCAAAACATAAATAAACTGTTTAAAAAAAAAGCATTTTACTGAATGGGTTGTTATTTGATGAAGACCAATTGAAACACTTAAATGTTATTGCAGATAAAACAAGCACACAAAAGTTCAATTAAGATGTATAAACATACAGTCGAAGTACAAAAAAGTAGTGTTGGGCAGGGGTTGTTGCTGCTGTATCCAATGATAAAATCGCGAAAACAGACTGTGGATTATTCTATGGTTTAATCGGCCGAGGTCAGACAGTTACAACAGAACACAAATTGTTAACAATCGCGAACTGACAAAGTTTCTATGTTAACAGACTTGCTTATATTCTGCTAGAAGGTACATCCTACAAATTCTTGGCTACTTTGGTACATCTCTATAAGGCAAGAAAGAAGACATCAGCTTGACTCGTAAATGTCAGACATACATTTCATTTTTAGCAAACCTTTGCTTACAACAGACAGTTGGCTCCAAACCAAATATAACTCTGCTGCTATGAAATGTTTTACATAGATATGGTTACAGCTTCAGCCTAAGAGAAGAGTTACTCTTAGATGGTAGACAGATTTAAATGGTTAATTCACAAAGTTACCAAAATGTATGAATTCATGGAAATTCGTACTAACAAGTAGATAATAAAAAAGAAGAGGACCTAATATTGAACCCTGAGGAACCAGGGGCGATCTCCTTGTGACATAATTTGAAACAGAGCATGTTTCTCTGTGTTTTAAGACTTATGCAGACCAGACAAAGGGCTGGATGGGTTTATTTCACATTTTGTGGGTCGGGGGACACTCAGGTTACTCAAATATATGTTCAAAAACACTGTAAATTAGATTTTTCACAAGATGTCCCCTTCAGTAAAAGCCCCTAAACTGTGGAACAGCCTCCCTCATTCGATCAGGTCTGCACCCTCTGTTGACTCTTTTATGTCCCGTCTCAAGACATACTTTTATATTTTAGCATTTGAGTCCTCTGGTCCTGAATAGACCATTTCGTTCAGGTTCCTTTGTTGCTTTCTTTATTTTTGTTGCTTTCTTTATATATTCTTTCTTTTTATTTGTATATATATATATATATATATATATATATATATGGACGTTGTGATCTGAAGTTGTTTTTTCTTTTTTAATGTATTGTACAGCACTTTGGTCAGCTGTAGCTGTTTTTAAATGTGCTTTATAAATAAATTTGACTTGACTTGACTTAAGATAATAAAGAGCAAACAATTTATATTAATGTCAGTCTGTTTCATAACCGGTTTAAAGCTCATCATAAGAGCATTAAGCCGTCATAGATATCAGGATATTGACACTGCAATAGCTCACTATTGCCAGAAGATGGAACCAAAGCTATTATTTAGTAAAGCAGATGCAGTTAAATCTCAGTGAAGAAGACAGTAAGCATGGCGCGGGTTGTGTATTGGTTTGACTCCCTGCGCTGCTGGATCAGGACGCAACAGCGGTGACATTGTTGCGGGGGGGTGGGGGGCTCGCCGACATACAGCGACAGAGTGACGGTCGGGAGCAGAGCCTGAATCCCGCCATGGACGACAGTCTGACTCGGAGGGAGGCAGTCCGTCCGAGGAGGGTGTCTGCTGCCGCTGAGCTCGGAGCTAACGTTAGCCTGCAAGATGGCGAGCTAATGGAAGTACACCCAGCCAGCAGAGACATTTACCCAGGTCCGGACAGACTGATGGGTGCTGCTGCCGCCGCTGCCGGAGGGAGGATGGAGAGGAGGAACTCGGCGACGCCGTCCATCCACCAGAGACACATGCCGATAGACCCGCTGAAGTTTCACATCCCGAAGAAAACCAAGGAGAAGAGAGGTGGGCTGATCCGCTGTAACATAGCAACCAACAGCTGAATATGATCTTAAATGTACATTTCTTCATCTAATCTGAGCAAAACCTTCCCCTTTAACGCCACCACTAAAGTGCAGGGACGCTAGTTAGCAGTCAGTCGGGGATGCTAGTTAGCAGTTAGCCAGGTAACGTCACCTGCGCTCTAATAACCCTTTTATTGAAGTTATATGTGTATAAAAGATCATGTTAGCTGTGTTGGTGATTAACTGTACATCTCTCATGATTCAGTTCAGTGTTTATATCTTGCTTTTAGCTTCATGTTATGGTTTTAGCTGGCTAAGGTGGACGCCTCCTTGTTGTGTTTATGTTGAGGTGTTTCCGTTTAACTGGTGACCGTGTTAACTGGTGACTTCCAGCCGACTTAAAGTATTCATTGAAGACTTGTTTGATGAGTATGTTGTGATTTTATAATGAGACACTATTAAAAAAAAGAAGATGTATTTGTGAGGACTCTCCGTGTTCAACATCTGTTGTAACTATGAAAACCACGGACGCTTCCGGCTGCAAGTCACCAGTTAACACGGACACAAGTTAAACCAATACACCGGGTTCCTTTACTTCTGTTTACCCCAGTCCATTTGAGTGGATTGGGAAGTTATTATTTTAAATAATTAAAACATAAAAGTACGGAGAAAATCACAACTTAAATTAAGAAATTTGTCTGACCAAATTACTGACATGTAGTTCGGGTTTGAGTTTAGCTTCTTTCCAAATCACAGGTTTGATTCATAGACTGTATAAACATTATTTACAGTCTATGGTAGTGATGGTCCTGTTGTTCTAGGAAAATGTAGATGAAGCTTCAAGCTAAAATGGTATTGAGTAGAAGAGTCTGTCTACCCATTGGTTTTTGTGTACTTTATATACCTAACCCTACCCATCCCTTAACTTTAAAGGAGCAATATGTAACTGAGTTTCAAATGGGTACTGCAGTCCATATTCAAAACATTGGTGAGAGCTGTCCCCTTCCTCCCTAGAGTTGATGAGACGCAGGTTGCCATGCTGAAGCTTCAGTGTTTGGCCAGATCTGGTCTTGAAACCTTTCTGCACTCTAACCTCGTTATTTTAATAAAGCATCTCCAATATTGATCCTAGTTTGAGCACGTTTCTGCTCGTGGAGCTTATTAGAAACATGCAGAGGCTTTTTAGGTCGGGTACAATCACTTCTATCTGAACCACTTCTCTTGCCCGCTTCCATCACTGCAACACCTGTTGGTTTGACCTGATAACTGGTCTCATATCTAGCAAACCGAGGGGTGTCCAAAACGGTGTGGGGGCGGGGCCTTGAAACCGCCTACCTTCTCTGGTCCAGACAAATCCAGAACTTTCAGGACCAGAATCTAAAGTTAGAAGGAGGACATACTGGCTGCTGCATTGTTGTCAGAGAAGCCAGCACTTCAACATAGCATGTTTCCTTAATGTCTGATTATATAGTAAGGTCACTTTAGCATTTTATTCAGTGGATATCTTACAGACTACTCCTTTAAAATGTACACCAACCTATCCTGATTATAACCAATTATCTCTTAATTTAAGCCAAAGCCCGACCTTAAAATCAGTTTACTAGTCGTTGTAAGTTCTGCCAAGCCTGTGAAGCAGTTCTAATTGACTGCACGATATTTCAAAAACAGATATTTGTATCTTTTCTATCTGCGATGTATATTTGGATATGAAAAATACAGAGAATCAACCAGTTAAATGCAGCCCACTTTTTATGGACATATTATACCTGCATGAACGATGTGAGAAAACTTTACCCTGCTCTTTTTATCTGCTTCAACTAATATTCAACAAAAGAAAAAGACAATCATAACAAATCACTGATCCAGAAAAAGGAGAACCAGAGTTGTGAAAAATCACTCCAAAGCTTAACTTGTGACCCATAAATATTTTTCTTTGCTTGTGGGTGTGACTGCACATCAGCAGCACCTCTCCCAGGTGTTGAATACGCCAACTGATCCCCCTTCTGCACACAGAGGAATACAGCTGCTCCAGGTCCTTTAGTCCCCTGAGAGTTTGGCACAATAAAGGGTTCAGGGCTTCTGTTATAATTAGGGCAGACTGACAGCTATTATTATGGGCTCTCCAGATGGCCAAACCTTCTGTTTGTTTTTTAGATTGAGGCTCACTTGGAAGCGTTAAGGGTCGCCGTTATTAATTACGATAAGACAGAACGTTGAACATAAATTTTTTTAATTTTTATCGAAATGTGTACCTTTTATAGTCTAAGTTCTTGTAGAATATGTAACGTTTAACCTAATAGTGGTTATTAAAGTTGTAAATTGAACAGAGAGAAGTCCTCACAGTCCGGGGTAGTGTGAATGCATTCTGACCGTACTGTGTTTGTCCCTGTCTGTGTTTCAGCTCTGTTTCAGTACGTCTCCACTGAGTCCAGAGAGTATGAAGACATGATGACCGCCATGACCTCCTGTTACATCGACACAAGCTCTTCGGCCTCCTTCACCTACTGCAAACCTCGGCTCGTCCACAGCGAGCCGCTGGAGAAGGAGGTGAGAGAGGGACGGGTGGAGGGTAGAATCTGTCCTGCTGCTGTGCCTCGTTACCGCACTTCATCTTCAGACTGCTCTGCAACAGTGCCATAACGAAGCTCCACCGTCATCACACTTATTCATATCATATTGATTCCGAAACGGTGTAATTTTTGTGTCCCACTCTGTGAATTCACATTTCCTTACGACGTTGTGGAAGTGCAAGAGAGCAGGGTGCAGCGGGAGCTCCACATACACACATTCAGACATGCACACACACACACACACACACACACTTAGTGCTGGCTCCACTGATCCTGTCAAGCCACTGTAACGCCTCTATTGGGAGTTTAAACGGCAGTCTGAAGAGGGCGAATCATTACAAAAGTTCACAGTATGGCAAGGACAAAGGGTTGTCATGATACCAGAGTTCTTAACTTTGATACAATACTGGTAGAAATAAAACCATTTTGATACCATGGCAACAAAAATACAAATCCAAGGCACCTAATATAGGTTCATGTCTTGTTTTTAATTACCGGAAGCAAACTCCTGCACACTAAAAGGCACAAAACACTGGCAACCTTTTCTTAACAAAAACAAACCATTGTGCATTTTTCCTCTGCTCCTCCTGCTCAAAAAAAATGTCGACTTTCCAAGGATGTTGGAATCTAATGCCGGAGAAAAGTCGTTTAATATAAAGACCAATGACAAAGAGGAATTTTGCTGTCCGGTTTTTTATGTCTATTTGTCTTCCACCAATGAAAGGCTGTTTAGCAAAGTGTGATGTGCTGACATTTTTTACCCATGGAGCCATGTTTCCTTTGATTACAATGATTGTGTGTGTGTGTGTTTCAGTTTGTGGAGAAGAGGAAGGAGATGAAGGCCGACGGGAGGACGGAGAAAGAGCTGGAGGAGAGCTACTGTTTTCTGTTGGCTGATTCTGCCAAGGTGAGATTCATACCTCTGTTCTGTAGAATTTACCATGTGAAAGATCAACAGATCCGGTGTGATAACAGAGAATCGAGACCTGAAAAGAGATTCACAAATTAAGTCTGAATCAATCAATCAATCAGACTTAAGTTACAAAGCATTTTAAAATCGATCAGTTTGATATTCTTTCCAGATGTTTAACAGGACGATGGAGGTTTGAGTACGCTGAGCACAGTGCAGTGCTGCAGTTACCGTCTAACTTTTCTATTTTTAATGTATAGACTGTAAAAAGATGGACGCAGCGAACACATCTGCCCTCACTCAACATTCCTGAGGCCAAAATACTCCCCTGGCGGGCTCTGCCGTCTTTCTTTTGTGATGTCATTTGGAGCCAGAGTCAGCGCAGTAGGGTTCAATGATAGACACTTATCATTGGCTGCAGTATAGGTCATAAACCCCGCCTCCTCAGTCAGCAGGGGGAGTGCTACAAAAAAAAAGCTTCACTCTACTAGAGAGCGTGTCCCGTCCGTTATTATTTATAGTCAATGGTTTAAAGTGATGATGTTTATGTTCCTCCAGTAGTCTGATGAGCATAACGTGTGACTATCGCTATCGGCTAATTCTTTCTCTGATATGCGCCGATATCACTAGATTTCTTCATCAGTCAGGAAGCATTTCATTTGAGTTCTAATGTATTACACTAGCATTTCTCATTCAGCAGCAGGGGGAGCTATATGGATTACAGCAAGCAGGATCACTCTCCATAGTGAATGTATATACATCTAAAGATCGAACATAGATCAAAGAAAGACATCGGCCGATTTCTCGGTATCAGCCCCAAAAATTCCGTATCGGTCGGGCTCTAGACTTAGACTACAGTCTAGGGCCCGACCCAGACTAACAAGCGTCTAACCAGAAATCCATTTACTCTGAAACGAGAGAACCTGACGTGATAACGTGCTCACTCAGTTCAGGGTTTTAAGATTTATTCCACAGAACTTTAAACACACAATCACTTTGTCAAACAGTTTGCCTGTTTGTTTTGGGTTTTATCTGTTTAAGTGAAGTAAGAGTTTCACTGATCTGGAAAAAACAATGTGACGCTTCCTCATGCTGCACAGACTGTCGTCATAGCTGCAGGAAAAAATGAACCTCTAGTTCAAACAGGGAGCAGTATCAAATTCTAATCTGGTTTGTCATGTTTTTGAACGACTGTGTGTTTCAGGTGCCTTTGCTCTGTGAGAAGGGGCTATTGGTGGGTCAGAGCCGGGTCACAGTTCTGGGAGACCCCTCTAAAGGTAGGACTGAACACACACGACCTGGTACTTACAGAGACAGTCACACATGTTGTAACCCTTTGAATCCTTTCTTGCATAAAATGTTGTTGTGTAGTTTCTAAAAAATAATGCAGCAGTTTGTCAAGAAAGTAGTAGTTAAAAACAAGCTTGGTGGAGCTGTGATCTACATCATTGTTTGTTTGTTTGTGTGTGTGTGTGTGTGTGTGTGTGTGTGTGTGTAGGAGTGTATCTGTCCAGATACTCAGACCTGCTCCAGAATAACCCGGTAACTCCTGGGTTCATGGGGGAGATCATAATATTCAAAGTGATGAAGGTAAGTCGTCTGCTGACTGGATATATTAATTTAAAAGACGTGGTTATAAAAGAGCTTTTAAAGTGATGTTGTGTATAATATTGTTGGTTTTGGTTTCAGGGGAAGGTGAAGAGCATGTATGAAAACATGAAGAACCTGCAGGATCCGACTCCTCGCTTCGACAGCCACATCTCCAAGAACGCCAGCAAAGTCACCTCGATCAGCTCTTACCGCGCCTTCGAACTCACACAGGTAAATACAGTTTACAGCTCCCTTCAGACAACTGCAACTCTGCTACTTTAAAAATCTGCTGATTACAAATGAGGTGCCTAGGATATGAAATGTGAACATTTTGGAAGCCTAAGTAATGGCTTCCATTTTTTTTGTCCATCTAACAATCCAAACTCATGTACTATCACAAGTGACCAAAACAACACCAAACCCTCGCTTTTTAAGAAGCAATGAAACAAAAGAAATGTTGGTTTGAAAAATCACCAAATTCATCGTGTGTGTCCTGTACATATGGCATGTACTGACTTACTGACTGAAGTCTGAAATGATAAATCACTAAGGGCCAAATGCCAAGTTTTCACTCAGACTGCACCCCGATTGATATTGTTGTTTCTTCTGTCATTTCTGAGTCGTTCTGTTTATGTCATGATTGCCTCAGGAGACCCCTCGCCCCCCCGCTCCCGTCCAACAGGGATAATCTCCCGCTGTGAGGTGCATGTGTGAACAACCAGATCAGGAGGATCTCAGGGGCATTTCTCCTGAAATTCTCTAGAAATGTTCAGGTTTTTCCACATGTGAAAATGGCTATTCTGTGCTTTTATTTCAGCACTACTTCTACGAGTATTTATTCGACGAGCTGCGGGAGAGACCTCGTCAGGTTTGTCCGTACGCTGTCGTCTCCTTCCAGTTCAAAGGAAAAGACTCTCCTCTACCCAGCAAACCTCTCACACCCGTCAGGTACGGACGCCTGGAGATCAATTTGAGTGTTTGGGCCAACAAAAAAAAACCAACAACAAATATTTGATTGGATTATTTCCTTCTGCTATTGTGCTCCAGACGTTTACATGCATAACAATGCATAAACTAAATGTGAGGTATGTTTTCTTTATGCTGTGTTTGATGGATAGGTTGAACAGCCAATCAGCAGAGGGGAGTAAAGGTGAGCCCTCACTGAATCTCAACAGACCTTTTTAAAAAGAGTTCATAAATACAGCCCTCCATTTTTCTTTGTTATTGTGTTTATTTTTAATTTTGTCTTTCCGCAGAGCGTGCTCAGTTCACCGTGTGGACCGGAGATTTGGTGAAAGGCGACCAGGTTCTCTACCAGATCTCCCTTCGCTCCTTCTCTCCTCCCTTCCTTCCCCAAAGACTGTGAGTACCAAACCTCCTCCTCCTCCTCCTCTGGCTGTTCTAAAGACATTTTAACCCTCTCTAACAATCAAAAAAATGTGCCAGATTTGCTTTGATACATGGAGTTGAAGGACAGGAGCAGATTAATCCTCTGCTGCTAAACTAGACCATCTGTTGGAAGGAGAGCATGCTCACACTTTTGAATTGATTTTTCTCTGTTTGAATCTCACCGCCTGTTTCCTTCAGTCCAGAGAAACTGGAAATCGGTTGTTTGATGAGGTTTGAGAAGGTGACCAAGCTCCTCCCCTCAGAGTTGTTCTCCTACAACCTCTACACCAGCAGCCAAGAAGGTGAAGTCCAGTCAGCCTTTACAGCGATGATGCATTATTGTGTCTGCTGTTTGTGTTGTATTATGGCAGATATACTAACGTGTCTAAAGTGAACTTGATGCTTCTGTGTGTAGTTGTGAATAGCGGCCATTGCTGCAGTCTCCTGGAGGTGACCAACAGATTTCGCTCCACGACCAGTGTGAAGATGCTGCTGCAGGAGCTGGAGAAAAACAGAGTGGTGAGTTCGGCTCAATTTAATATCGTGAATCAGTCCTTATTTTTTGTGCATGGCAGCTCAACATTTTTGAAAACAAAAGCTGCTACTTTCAAAATCATGCTAGTTTATGACCAACCCTGCCTTTAACTTCCCATAATGGCACAAATGAGCAAGCGTCGCTTTGCATATTTTAAACAGACTTATGTTAATGCATGGTCTCTTCTCCTTCTTCTCCCGTTCCCTTGCTTAAAAAAGTCAGTCCACTTTATCAATTCTAGACTGGTTAAAAAACGAAATAGGTCTGATTAGCACAAACTGTTGGGGGGGGGGGGGATGAATTTAAGCATCGGCAGGAAGCAGCTGTTGAAAAATATTCAAACGAAGGCGAATGAAGCTTCTGTTTTAACATGAGAAGTCACACCTCAATCTGTGCATATAGGGAGGGACGTACCAGTGCACTCATCTCTCTCTCTCTCTCTCTCTCTCTCTCTCTCTCTGCCTCTACATATATATATCACTCACTTGGGCGTGTGCAATGCTGATCATACACACATAAAAATAAGGTGGGTGGGCCTCAGCAGCTCGCCTGAGTATCCACAGTGTGCAAAACATTGGACAGTTTTTTCTCAGTGTTTTTATATTTATTCTTCAAACATGTTGTGCTTGTTTTATAATGAAACTGGAGGAGGAAAATAAACTGTGTTTAGAAATAGAATTGTAATTGTTGATGCTTTTCTTCAGGTTCTGGTGACTCCGCTCACAGACAAAGGCTTTCTCTTCCTGCTCTCCAGTGTTCAGATGGCCACACCCCCTGGTATGACATCACACACTTTGGTTATTATTGAAAAAACATGAACAGTGAAACTAATCCAGTCCATTCATTCAGCTTTCAGCACATCTACTTTCCATTTCTGAAAATGACAGCCTGAATAAAAAACTATCATAGGTTTGTTTGTTGTTTTTTTTTTAAAGTGTGATTTTCTCACTTCCTGTTGTGTGTTTGTGTTCACAGAGCGAGGAGAGAGCTGGAGGAGATGTCTTCAAGCCTTGTTTATCTTCCCGGACACCAGAGATGTTGCCAAAACCAGTGAGTAACACCGGGACTGCAATTATTCATTCATCATAATCTTATATTTCATGATCCGAATGGTCCCATATTATTATTTTTAGGTCTTAAGATGATCATTTAATATTAACCCATGGGGCGCTGGTTTAGCTCAGGTGGTAGAGCAGGGGTCTCATTTATAACCGTTGCGTACGCACAAAACGGGGTCTGAAACTGGCGTACGCCTTTTCCCACGCAAAGTTTGTGATCTATAAAAACAAACCTGACGGTAGAATGTGCGCACCGGTAAGCAAACTCTGACCCAGGCGTACGTTCATTTTGGAGGCATGGGAAATGGGCGACACAGACGGCGAAGTGGTGAATTGAAGCCTGCAGATACATATTGATGTCTCTTCCAGTAAATATCAAACTTTACTGACAGATCCACGTCATCATAATCATTCAAACCGATGGTTTTATTTAGGCTATAATCGCGCATGTAGCGAGCCGTTTCCGATAAGTAACTTTCATTATGACAATATATAAACATAAAATAAAATAATAAATATAAAAGTCCGCCTCATACATATTGCATCAGCGCCGTCTTGCTTTCATTATCCCGGACGGACCTCAGAGGACCGCTCCGCCCCCCCTCGTTTGTATACATTTTCATTCACGAGCTGCTTTGCATCGTCTGTTTATGGTTGATTGTGGGCGTGTAGACTAATCTACGTGCGCACATTTCCAGGTGGGTCGTGATTTATAAAGGGAACATTGCATGCAGGTGTGCGTACGAACGGTTTTATAAATCTGAATCATTTTGTGTGCACGCCATTTCCGGGTTTTTGCCGCACGTACATTTTTAGTATGGATCCTACGCACTCTTTTATAAATGAGACCCCTGGTGGTTGCTGCTTTGACTCTTGGCCCTGACACAGTTTAGTGAATGTCATCCGTCGCTCTCTCTTCCCATGATTCCTTTCACTCTCAAGCTGTCCTATCAATAAAATAAATAGTGGTGAGTGAGGAGTTAACCAACCGGAGGATGGCGTCTCCGTTTGCCTAGAACCTAGAACCAAAACAGACTGAAGCTTTTACTTTGAAATGATCGTCCTGATGTAAATGTTCATTTTCTTTTTTCTTTTTCTTCCTGTAGCGCTAAGGCTTTCCTCCACTTCCCATGATGTCTCTGTGCCGTCGATGTCCGGTGGCCAGGTGATGCCACAAATGAATCAGTTCATCCCAGCATTGCATCACGCCTTGGTCAAAGCCCGCGCCAACCCGCCTGCAGACCTGTCTGCTGGTGTGGAGCGCCAGGCCAGGGATTACCTCACCGGCCTGAAAGACGGCAAGGTAACCAGAACCCCTAAATGTCTGTTTGTGTAATGTGTTTTTCCATGAGACTTGAGGAGGATGAAAGTCTTTACTGGTTTTTCTTTGTGAGATGAGCGACGGTGACCTTTGCTGGCCACATTCCCAGCGAACCAGCGAGGTTATTAAGATTTACGGCCAAACTAGAGTCCTTCAACGAGGGTGTTTTATGAATCTAAGATCAGAGCATTGTTCTGCTTTCACAGGGCTCCAATATAGCAGAACATTTAATTCACCAGGTTAGTGATGTTACGAGCAGACCTGTGGGCAGCTGTGGCTCAGTTGGAAGAGTCGGTCGTCTCTCAACCAGAAGGTCGAGGGTTCGATCCCCACCTCCTGCAGCAACACGTCCGATGTGTCCTTGGGCAAGACACTTAAAACCCAAGTTGCTCCCGCTGCTTCGTCTGCGGTGTATGAATGGGATTAGTTATTCTGATGGACTCTTTACTCAGCAGCCTCTACCATCAGTGTGTGAATGTGTGGGTGTGACCTGCGGTGAAAAAGCGCTTTGAGTAGTCAGAAGATTTGAAAAGCACTGTACAAGTCCATTTATCAGATGCCCAACAGATGGTCCCATTTGCTAAACTTGGGATGTCAATGATGTGGAAACAGCTTGGAAAGTGACAAAGACATGTGTCATATTTAATCGCTCAAAACTAATCTAGGTCCGTCAACGAAGACAACAAAAGACATTTAGGATCTTAAACCAAATAATGTGAGCAAATCTTTAATATGCAATGTGTGAATTAATAAATTAAGCATTTAGTCTTTGTTGTTATTTTTGGTTTTGAATGTCTAGTCTGGTCGCTCTACAACTCATTTGTCAAATACCAATTTTTGTGTTCACAGTGGGACACAGTACGTCTTTCTAATGATTCAATTCAGAGTTAATCTGTGGGATCATAAGCCTCCACTCTTCTTCAAGTTCTTATCGGAAGCTTTTGGAACATTGTTTGTGCCCTGCAGGTCCGACAGTACCCCATGGGAGAGTATGAAGCCCTACAGGACGAGGGAGGGACGGCTGCTCCTAAACACCATCGGGTGAACATGGATGGCTACCTGCACTCCTACCTGTACAGCCCCACCCTCTACCTGCTGTCCGTGGCCCGGGCCCGGCAGATTGTGGAGGCGCACTGTGACCCAGAGGAGCCGCGAGAGGTCAGGATGAGGAAGAGCTCTGGAGGTCAGAGGGAGGCTGCAGGGGGAGAGACGACCAGCGAACCCAGAGAAGAAAAGAAAAATGTAAAGGTGAGACTGATGTTTGGACGAAAATGTCCAACTTAAAGTGAGTTTCTTCACAAATATAGTCTCAGTTTGGTGTAGTTATGACTTTTCAAACCCTCAGTTCTGCGTCTTCTCTGTGTGGCTCAGATGCAGCAGTTGGTCGACCTGGTTATAACTTGTAAGAGGAACGCAGAGAACGAGGTAAAGAGGGAGGAGGCGGTACGGGTGAGGGCACCGGGGAGGAAGAGGAAACTGGATCAGGAGACGGCAGAGAGGGCACTTAAACTCCTGAAGGCGTCACAGGAACCTGAAAGACACGGCAAGATCCCAGGTGAGCAGACGGGAGGCACTTTAACACTCACAGCCTCCATGCCCCCCCCCCCCCCCCCAATGCAGGTGAAGGGACTCTTTAAAGTTGCTTCTCTTTTTTTAGTCATTCTGATGCAGGTGATGTCTGGGTAGTTAAGGCGATCAAGACTGACACGGAAATAATGTCCACAGTTAGCTTCACATCTTTTTATGAATTAAGGAATATTTTGAATAAATAAAAGATGTTAAAACAAATTCCAAAACTCTTTATATCACAAATAATAACAAATCTCTTTTTAAATATTCAGATGCAGCCTCTGTTTTTGGTTTTGAAGCGCAGAATGCTTTTTTAAAAGACTCTGAATTTGGGGCACCGATGCTATAGCCTAGCGGTTATGTTGCAGCTGCTTTGGGTTCAAATCCGACCTCGGCCCTTTCCTGCCTCTCTCCAGCCGTCCTGTCTCATAAAGCCAAAAAGGTCGACAAATACCTTGGAAAAAAAAGACAGAACTTTCTCAGCCTTGTGTCACCTAATTTAAGTTTTAATTCACGTCTATGAAAAGTTGATCCATGACAACAGACCCTTCAGTATTAATCATCAGATCAAATCTTTAAAACATAAATGCACATAGTACTCTCTGGCTCCTGCACTCATTTAGGCAGGCCGGGTTTCAAATCTGCTTCCCCGCTTATGTTGTTTATAAATGTATTTTAATTTTTACTGAACAAAACATATGTACAGAAAAGATGGGGGGGAGTGCTTTTCCTTTTCCTTTTTTTCTATCGATTGGTTTTGTTGGGTTGTGTTACTGACATGTTTATCCTCCTGCGTTTGGCCCCCAGTCCAGGGAAACCCCGTCCCCTATCCCGTCCCCCCTGGCTCTCTTGCGTCTGTGGTTGGCTCGCTGGGTTTGAGGGATTTAGATCTGAGGGAAGATGGATCTGAACTGTCCTCACAACTTCTCAACCTGCTGACAGGTGACTTCAACCTTACACTTTCTGCTAACACATTCACTAACTACTTCACCTCTTGTAGTAATTTTTATCTTCATTCTTTTTTTTTTCTCCTCTCTACTAAAGTGTTCACCCATCCCCTGCTCTCTTAGTCACAGAAAATGTCTTTGCTGGCTTCTATTGATCATTCATCTCATCCTATTCCAGCCGTCATGTTGCATAAACTCACTCGAAGGAGCCTTTAAGTTATCATGAAGTCAGTGGTGATGTTTTTCTGCAAACCAACAGGCCTCAACCAGGCTGCCAGGGGAACGGCCAATCAGAGCCCTTGTGAAGTCCAAGAGGTGGGTCAGGGTGAGTCCTATCCGTTCGATAGGTTGGCCACCAAGCTCGGCCTGCCCACCAACTGTGACATAGACCTGAGGAGGCAAGACGAACTGGAGGTAAAAGAGATGATGATTTCAGTACATATTTCTGTTTTTTAGCTTTAAGTTGTCTTTTCTGAAATGTTTTGAATAATTGAAAACACTGCCTGTGGTTCATTACAGTCTCCTTTAAATCTCGCCTGCATTTGTTGCTTTTTCTTAACATACAGCCCATTATGATTATGAACAATATGAAAATCACCAGAGCTGAGAGGCTGTAGATTTGTGCAGTGAAGTATAAATGTTATAACGTCAAGCACGGTACACTGACATGGCCGTGGCACGGTTTGGAAGAGGTGTGAGTGCCGTCGCTCATGCACGAGTAGACAACATGGAAATGAAGTGTAATTGATCCCTGCCTCCATTACCGAGAAACCCCGGAGTGTTCTGTCTGAATCTGAGTAACATGACTGAAAATAAACCACAAAGTCAGCAACTTAGCAGCCATGTTGTCTGTATTGTTCTCCGATGTACAGACGCAGACTCGACCCCACGTCCCTTTTATTTATTTTTTTATTTTTATTAAGTCCGCCTGTCTTGTGTGTCTTAAAAAAAAAAAAAGCATGCGTCATGGTCACATAAAGCCATGCATTTGTTTTATTACGACGTCATGTACAAGCCAAGGTGCTCAGGTCTGGTTAGTCTTGGAGCAGTGTGAGTGCAGGCCAGCGAAGGGAATAGGGAGGGGGGGACAATCGTATTTAAGAACGGCGAAACTGGGCCTAGTGTGAGTTCACCCTGAGGACTCTAAAGTCCTGTGAACTTTCATTGACAATATCTTTTCAGGGTAAATATCTTAACGTAATATATTTGGACCTTCTTGTGCTCAGTTTTTCCAATATACATGTACTTAAAGTAGGCTGGCTGAGGTTAACAAGGTGTGTCTGTGTGTCTGTGTCTGTGTGTGTGTGTGTGTGTGTGTGTGTGTGTGTGTGTCTGTGTGTGTGTGTCTGTGTGTGTGTGTCTGTGTGTGTGTAGGAGCAGACGGCGGGCAGCATCAGCAGTTTGGAGGGATTCAGTCCCAGCTCCCACAGCGGGGAGACGAATCACACAAGAGGGAGAACACGAGGATACGAGGAGGTGGAGGAAGAGTGGGAGATCCCGTGGATCCTAATCCCCATCACAGGTCGGTGTCAAGTATCAAACATTTTGACGACCTTAGTGCAGGACTGTTTGCTACTGCTGCTGTTTTGTGTTGTTGTTTTGAACAAGCAGCTCCTGACCAGACTGCAGTGAATAAAACAACTAAAACTGATCAGATTAAAAAGTGAAAGTTGAGGTGTGAACTCTTGTGTGCAGGTCTGCGCTCAGAGAGATACACCCAGAGAGAGAGAAACAACCTTCAGGACCCTCGCTTCCAGCATCTCGCCACGGCAACAAGCATCACCACAGCAACGCGCACTACCCTGTCCCCGGGGCCCAGCCCTTCCCCCTCCCCCACACTGGCTCCTAGCCCTCCCTCTTCACCATTATATTGCCCTTCTCCTGATCATGGCCCTACCCCGTCCCCTGTGCCCAGTCCTCCCCCGTCTCCCTCCAAATGCCCTTCCCCTCACCTTAACCCACCCTCCTACCCCGCCAGGTGGGAGTCCCTGGAGTCTAATGAGCTCAGCTTGTTTAACAAGAACCAACGTGGCGCTAACGAGGAGCGGTTAGCCCCGACAGCCTCCAGGGAGTCTGCAGGTAACCTCAGACACACAGTCAGTCCCAGGGTGCACCTGTTGCATCAATGTTTTCACTATTGTCTCCAAAAGTTCGGACTGCTTTGTCAAAAAAATATTTATTTTTCCTGCTGCAGAATTTGCTAAAGCTAGACTTTTCTGAACTTTTTTTTGGTCTTTTGCTTTTGAAGTCTTAAGTT
This sequence comes from Labrus mixtus, assembly GCF_963584025.1. NCBI lineage: Eukaryota > Metazoa > Chordata > Actinopteri > Labriformes > Labridae > Labrus > Labrus mixtus. The sequence goes on along the minus strand of NC_083618.1, from coordinate 22,217,239 downwards.
GTTTAAATTTAGTTTTCTAAATAATTAAAGTTTGGGAGACCAATTAAATCAGGGAGTGAAGATCCCAGAACATTCTTAAACTCTGTGGATAGAAATATTATTCTTCATCTTCCATCAGTTTTTCTTTCATTAGTGCTCAAATGTGTTTCCAGTCTAACTTAGTCTGCTCTCTGCAGGAGTCTTCAGGGACAGAGAAGAGAAGACTGCAGACCCGTCCTTTTCCTTTTCCAACCATCCATCTATCACTCTAACTCCGAAGAGCAGGAAAAGCTTTTTATCACCTCTCTCTGAGGGTGACAAAGAGGCAGAGGGGGTCATGGAGGTAGTGATGGAAGGGGAGGCAGAACTTTTAAAAGAGAAACGGGAAACTCAGGTGCCGGTTGAGCGCGAGAAACAGAACGAGGAAGTAGAGGACGATGTGGAAATGATGGCGGTGGAAGCCTGTGATGAGGAGGAAAAGGGAGACGCTAAGGTGGCAGGCGCCTCTTGTTTTTCTCTGCGCGTCTCCTCACCTCCTCCTCCTCCCCTCAGAGGTATCGACAACATCGTGGACAAAAACCTAGGCAACTTCTCCTCTGACATCCAGCTCCTCCTGCAGGGCGAGAACATTCATTACAGCTCCCCACAGTCTCCACACTCCACCTCGAACACAGAAACCTTAGCCCTCCCACACGCCCACATATCTCAGTTCTCACAGTACGTGACCTTCTACAACCCCCGGCCGTCTGTCCAAGACTACATCAGCTCTCTGCAGGACAGCATGAGCAGCATGCTAACAGACTGTGAGGAGAGCTGGCCGAGCGGCAAGCCACCAGCCACCAGCCAGGCGTCTGCTGATGTCTCTCTGGAGAGCTCTGTTAGTGCTTTTGTGTCCAGCATAAGAGCGTCTAATGTTAACACAGACCGAGAGGATGGTGAGCTGGCGGATGCTGACTCTGGAGGTGAAGTTTGGCAGCCGCTTACAATCACCAAACAGTTTACTGACGCAACAGACAACAGGAAGTCCCCGACTTTTCACGTCACTTTATCTGATTCTACCTCTGCGTCTGGTTCCGGCTGTAAGCCTGCCAGCACCGCTGTCCTGCAGACTCCTCCACAGCACAGTCCCACATTAGAGATTACTAGAACAGTTGCAAATGACATCAGAGAAACACAGAACAACAGCGCCACCAGGGCTGTACATTGTAACTCTGGTGCTGAAGTTACAAACTGTGAGTTGACACTACCAGCAAAACCTTCACACCCCTCTGAGCCGGTCTCCAGTCCAGCCTCTGAGGCTGTCTCTGGACCCGACTCAGGCCCGGCTCCCCCGGCCACAGCCCTGAGCTCCCTGATCAGCCAGCTGCAGCCAGAGGTGTTCAACAGCCTGGTGGAGATCATCAAAGACGTCAAGAGGAACTCCCTGCAGTTCTACCTCCACACCAGCGAAACAGGGGACCCGGTGTATGAAGGCATCAAGGTAACTGAATCAATACTTGAGCGTGGATGTCTGCACACATACAAACTCATGATTATGTCTCAATCTGTCCTTCACTAATGAGGGTGGGAGTGCAATGACTGATGTTGATGAATCTGGTGAAACTTGTTCCAGGTTAGAAAGTGAAGTCTGGCCAACACTAAAAGAGTTTCAGCATTTTACCAGATGTTGAAAATGTGAGAGAAAACGTACAGGTCAACTCCTGCACACTGTTTAACTTTCATTAGGGAAACACCGTGTTACAGGATGAGTTCTCACATCCATACACACACACACCTCTCCTCTTAGCATTTCTCTCTTTCCCTCTTTTTCCTGCACGCTGTGTGCCAACAACAACTCAATCAGGATTCTGAAGCTACATATACAATGCGTTTAAGGAGAGTGAAAACAGCCGCCGCCTCTTTATCTCTGATCACCTACACCTGCAGAGCATGTAGCAGGGTAGAGAGTAGGTGCAGATCGTCCTCTAGTTTTTAGATGGTGACCTTAGATGGTGATCATAGGCGGATAAAATGCTGCATTGATAAGATAAACCTTTATTAATCTCACAACAGAGACATTTACATAATTTATGGTTTCATGTTGACAATGTTTAAAGATTAGTTTTTGGGAGTTTTGTGCCTTTATTGTAGAGATAAGACAGTGGATAGAGTCAGAAATCAGAGAGAGAGAGTGGGGAATGACATGCGGGAAAGGAGCCATAGGTTGGTTTCGAACCTGGGCCGCCCACTTGGAGGACTAAAGCCTCCATACATGGGGCGTGCACACTAAGCACTGCGCCACCAGCGCCCCATGTTGACAATCTTAACGTTGGTAACAGAAATTCTCCTCAGTTGACCGTTTACTTGACCTACTTAACGTTTGATCTGGATGATCATCGTGTCTCCCCCCTGACACTGCAGCGGTGAATGACAGCTGGCCTCCATCATGGGCGGTGCACTCTGTCTTTTGTTGTGAAGGTATATGGCCGTTCAAAGTCCAGTACCTGAGTATGAGATACTCAAGGAAAACAAACCTCTTTATATCAGGGCTGATCCGGTGTTTATTGAACATTCAACATGTATTTTTGAGGGGATCAGTCAGTGCTTTAACATACATGTAGAGATTCATAAAGACCTTTTGAGTTCAGCTTTGAGCTCACAGACTCTGCATATAAGAAGTGAAAATAGTCAGCATGATGAAACTCATTTGTTTACGCTCTGAGCCGCTCTGAGGTATCAAGTTTTGCATGGTGGCAGTTGCTATCGTTTTTTTTATGGGGGGAGGGGAGAGTGTGCACATTGGTCAGCCTCTATCCTGGTGAACGAGTTGCTCTGGTAGTAAGTTGTCAACAGGTGAAATACAAAATGAGCATCATGCTGTAAACTCGAACTAAAAGGAAAGATTTTGTCGATCTTTAGGGGAATAAACAAAGCATGAAGCAGCTGCTCTTTGATAAACAAAAGTCACTCATGATGAAAAGCCTTACTGTAAAGGCTAGATCATAATGAAACTGATCAAAGTACGCCAACATGTTTCAGACGCACTCGGCCTTCATCAGGGCCTCCGACACATGTTGGCTTCATTTGATCAGTCCTGTTATGATCTAGCATTTACAAAAAAGATTTTAATTAAAGAAGAGTGCCCTTGTGCATCTTTTTTTTTTGAGCATCATGCTGTATTTAAAAAGATTGGAAACTAGAAACATAGAGCATAACGTCTCACTTCTAATCTACTTCTATAAGGAGTGGAGTCTCCCCCTGGTGGTCATTTGAAAGAAAGCAGGTGTTAGTCACCTCAGAATTAGCTTCACCTTTTCAAACCTGTATGTAATGCAGCTTTTTAAAAACAGTCTTTGATTTATCCTGGAGTTAATGGATCAAACAAGGTTTAACATCAGCCCTCTGTTGATGTATATTTAGTGTGTATGCCTAAACAAACTGTGTGTGTGTGTGTGTGTTTCAGGAACTTCTGTTAAAGCAGGGCAACGTGCAGCAGCAGAGTCCTGAGGCCTTTTTGAGCCAAGACAACTCCGACAACAGACTGCTGGTCATCATTAAAAACGAGGAAATATCTAGAAACGTGCACAAGGTAATTCACCAACAACGTGTTTCTCTCTATCCTTTGTAGAATCAGAATCTGCTTTATTGGCCACACACACACACACACACACACACACACACACACACACACACACACACACACACTTTGGTGAACTTAGCTCTCCATGTACAAAAAGTAAAACATTAAATATCAACAATAAACACAAAACTTACACAAAGTGTGTTTGTGTTTGCGTTCACATCAGATCCCATGTCTGGTGTCTCTGAAACGGCGCCCCTCTGTGGTCTTTATGGGAATCGACACACCGGACGACGTCATGAACAACAGCTTCAACGAGCTTTTTGTTTCAGGAGGCTGCATCGTGTCCCACGAGATGGTCCTCAATCCAGACCACATCACTCCCAGTGTGTGAAGATGAATCGTTGGGGAAATATTTTCATCTGTCCTGATATCTTGTTTTTATTTTTTTCCGACTTGATGAACGACGTGTTTCTTTTGTTCTGCAGGTCGTCTGGATGCTCTGCTGAGGTTCTTGGAACAGCACAATTCTCCAGAGAATCTGTGGAGGTGGAAGATTCACTTCAAAACCCACAAGAAACTGAAAGAACAGGCAAGGTACAGGTGATATCTACATTGTCCCTGTGCGTCAGATCTCTGTTGATCAGTCGTCCGTTTGGATCACCTGCCATGTTTCAAACATGTTTCAAAGTACATTTACACATACAAGGAATTTGACTTGGTGTATTGGTGCTAAACAATTAACAAGGAAATAAAGCAGAACTAGCAACAACTTAAATAATACAGTATAAGAAGCTTTTACAATATATAAAATAGATAAAAAAATAAAAAACACAAAATGTACAAAAGTTGCAATGTAGGAGCTGTGCAGTGGACTATGAGAAAATTAGATCATGATGTTTAATAAATATTTTGGAGGGTCTTAGTAAAAAGGAGGTGGTCACAAACTGTAGAAAGGAGCGTTACCTGGATTCAGAAAAGGTGTGTAGGTTTGAGGTCCTCTTTGGATTGGGATGGAAAAAAAAGAAGAAAAACTCCAAGGTGGTAACTAAACTTAGTCCAACAACCGCTGTTATACAGTATGTTTATTTTGTTTCCAGGTTCAGGCGAGATGCGGCCAACCTCCTGGACCTGCTGTCCACCTATCAGAAGCGGCAGATCGTTGAGTTCCTCCCGTATCATCACTGCGACATGAACACCCAACAGTCCCCCGACCTGCCGTGTCTGTTGGAGCTGCAGGCCCGATACACACTGAACCGACACACGGTCTTCCTCACTGGTTTGCACACTTCTGGACCTTCACTTCTCTCTGTGATTCAGTAGGAACCATCTGAACTGCAGTGCTGATGTGTGTTTTCCTTCTGTGTCACTTAGAGCGTCATTTTGAGGAGTTGCATGCCTACTCCGATGTCGGTATCGTAGTGGCCAGTATCGATGAAATTCTGCACGACTTCCCCACACTGGTTGGTTACCAGGACACGAAGGACAAGCAGCCAATTACAGACGCGATTCTGGATCCCAAAGGTCAGTTTTTTAAATGTACTTGATTCAAATTTCATGTTATAAAAGCCCGGTTGAAAACTGTGTTTCATTCACAAGACTGCACGTTCATTTAATGTAGAATTTATTGATGTGGGTCTCGAACAGTCCATGTCCAGGGTGAGAGAGGTCGACCACAATTTTCCCTGCACGCCTCCTGGAGGTGTACAGGTTGTGGAGGAAGAGGAACCCTTGGACGTGCAAAACATGCCGAGTAGTTCAATGCACAGCTTATAGATCGTGAGACGCAGACCCCTGAGCCCACCCTGCCTACGTCTTTATCAACTCTCCAACCACCAGTTCAGCTTTTCTACACACACATGAATCTTTTACATGGCCAATGCTGAAGGAGATGTAAAAACTGTTGTTGCAGCAGTAACTCCTGGCAGGTGCACCCACCCCGCTGTTTTCTTTGGTTTCTCGTTGTGTCCACCCTCCCTCCCTCCCATTGTGTGACTCTGTCCTCCAGTATCATCTGAGTCAGTATGTTTACATGCACAGTTAAGTCGAGCTATAGTTGTAGCTTGATTAGGCCTTTCAATCAGACTACTGTCCTTGTCGCAGTATAAAAGGACCAGGGGAAAATCAATATCTTACTCTGCTCTGATGGATGGCTCCTCTCAGCTGGTTACCCTTTGGCCTTCTTCCGTTAGACCTCGGTGCTAACAAGTTAGCGAGCGGCAAACTGGTTGCATTTTGAACATTGACAACGTGGACAACTTTAAAACTCTGGTAAAAATGTGATGCATGCTATCCCTCTAGCTTATTGTTATATCCAAAATAAATAAATAATATAATTACAGCTATGGCTGGAAAATCTACAAGCAAAGTCAGAAGGCCATAACCGAGTATGTTCTGCCACTGCATCGGTGCAGAATCGTCAACGTCATCATCTCAGAAACAATTAATTTGAACACACCTAGTGTTAGTGTGACTTGGAGAACGGCTCAGATTAAAGGCCCTGACACACCAAGCAGACGGCAAAGAACTAGTGGAAACAAAGGCAGCCAAAAAGTTTCACTTGAACACACCGCAAAGACTACAGCCGACAGATAAGGAGAAACCGCACTAATGGGTGAAAGCATGGATACTACAGCAGCATGCTCAAGGGGCTTTCCTGAACCTGTGTCGAGAGCTGGAGATAAATGAAACCTCCAAACAGCCAATCAGAGAGATTCCTCTCACCAACTGCGGACGTCAAATCGGCCGGAAAAAAAAGCAGACGGAACCGGACACACCGCAAAAACTAGGGCAACTACCGCTCACAGACGGTCCATCTAGGACCGACGGCAGACGATCTCCTTGGTGTGTCAGGGCCTTAACACAATAAATTGACTTTTTCTTACTGCATGTAAACGTACTGAGAGATTTTGTGAAGGGTTCTGAATGTTCTCCCTGTGTTTTCCCAGAAATCATCCATCCTGCCTCCTCCATTGACCAGCCCCATCATCTCCTCCATCCGTCCAGCTCTGGCCTCCCTCCTCTCTCCCACCTCTCTGACCAGCTTGTTCCAGACGCCTCCTGTAAAGAGGGGTCTTCCCCTGACTTTGAGGTTCTCCATCAGGCCATCTCTCAGTTACGGGCGGAGCGACAGGCACAGCAGCTTCATCAGATGCAGCAGCAGCGTTTAGACTCCAAGACACTCCAAAGACTTCATCCAAACCCTCCTCTGACGGGAAGCCCTCTCACCGTCTCTCTTTCAGGTCCCACTGAGTCAGTCCAGATCACTCCTGGGAAGACGGCAGTGGCAGCCACTCTGGACTTAATTCACTCAGCACTGCAGCCGGAGGAGGAGGAGGAGAGGAGGCAGGGAGCAGCAGGAACTCTCACAGGTGGACGGAGGACAGGAGGAGGAGGAGCGAGAGTGATGGGAACATTGGGAGGAAACCTGGGTCCTAGTGAAACACCCAACCTTTCTTCCAATCAAAACACAGCTGCAGTGCAAGGAGTGACCAATCAGAGAGACTCGACTAATGGCGGGAGAGAGACAGGAGATCAGCGAGGAGAACAAGATGCTGCTTCCTCAAGTACCGCAGACAATCCTGTAGGGGGCAACAGATCAAGGTTAGTACACACTGAGGGCTTACCGCTCTTTCTCTGATATGCAGTGCGCTATCATCTCCACATTTCACATGCATGATACAAGGACCAGCCTGAATCACAGCACCACCTATTGACAACAGGACGTCATAGTTCTTGAGCTGTCACACACGATTCATACTTTTCACATTTTAAGACCTTAACCTCTCGCGAATTTGAAAGCACAAAGTCTACCTCAAAAGCTGTGGTCATGGTGATGTTTTTGTATTCCATGAATCAGGAAGTAGATTTTCCAGGGGTTTAAAACACTTGTACAGACATGAAACTTGGTAGAAAAAAGGCTTGTGGTAAAAGGGTATTACTGATACGGATTTTGTTGGTGGGCGTGGTTAAATGCCTCACTGTCGTCTCCTACAATATTTCTAAAATTCAGCCCTAGCAGCACGTTCAACCTAGGATTTAGAAAATTGGTAGGCTTATGTATTATGCCTGAATATACAAAAAAGCCGCTTGGACCCATATTAAAAAACAAAGGAGAGGTTCTCCATTCTTAATTTAATAATGGGTAAATTAGTCATTCCCAGGCGTCCCTCTGGGATTAACTGCTCCTTCAGGGGAATCCAATCGGTGTAGAGCTAGAAGAGTCATCGTACAAATAAAGCTGTTCAGCTTGTGAGGAAAGCTTCAAGGCCATAGTGGTGTTGGCTTGTCAAAATGTGATGTCTTGCCATAAAACAGGAAGTCTTTGTTACACAAACATACAGTTTTCAAACGTTACTTATTTGATCAGAGACCACCATTGACAATATCTGAATACCAACATCCAATGTTTTTTAAATCCCCACCTATTATTGAATCCCAGTAAGACCTGTATGATTTATTTGGTCACCATATAACATTTATTCACCGATGTGCTCTCACTGCTTGTTCTGTCTTAAAGACTTAACAGTTCACGGCTAACTTAACAGTTATGTATCTGATAAAGACAACGCTGCAGCAGCACACTTTGCGGCCTCCCCACTTCCTGTCTTCACACTTCCTCTGCCCCTTCCTTCCTGTTTCAACCGCACGTGTCTTTGATACTAAGAATGGCAAAATGCTGATTTCAAGTGACGATACAAATCTCAAAAGTGACTATCAAAGAAAGTCTTCTGAAGGCGAGCACCAGACTTTATGAAGCGGAGGGGCAAATCGAGAAAGCAGAGGAGAAGATCCAAAACACAGAAGTCATGATGGAAACTGAAGGACAAGCTAATGGAAGCTAATGGACTTAGAGAGGCGCTCTCTACGCGAGAATGTGAAGTTTATTGGGTACCAGAGGGTGGGAAGAAGTCATCGCCAATGATGGTTCTATTGGTTGAAAATCTACCCCTAGAGAGTCTCGGGTTACTCAAGGACATGACAGATTTTCAGATTGAAAGATCCCACCATTCAGCTGGGCCGTAACCACCAGAATAAACCTGGACCACGACCACCGTCCAACTCTCATGCTCAAAGAGAGAATAGAGATCCACAAGGTTCAGTCAGACTCTCTTCCCAGCCAGGCCAAGGGTGAGATATAAGGACAGTACAAAAATCTACAAAACATTAGAGGAGGCAACTGAGGACCTGTTGAGCAGAGAGCATGAAGACCATCAAACCTGTGGAGACACTGATGGAACAGATATGAGCTGGAGGAAAGAGGACATGTGAGCATTCAACACCAGACAATACCCAAGCTACAAGGAGAAACTCTGAGCTTCACCAGCACCTCCTGCAAACTAACAGATCCTATACCCTTTACTATTTGTTGCGTTTCTCTTTTTCTTTTTTCCACCTCTCTTGAGTTCGGTTGTCTGTTTCTTCATGTTTTCTCCTCGCTTGCTTACTAACTGAAAGTCAACGCTGACCCTGCATGCGCTGTCTGTGCAGCTTTGACCCACACGTGACCTAATCATTCAAATGTCTTTATTTTCATATTTACACTTGAAAACACAAAATTAAAATGAATGGTGATCTGACAAACTTGTTAATTCTGGAAAGAGGAACAAGACATCTTCGCCCTGTTTAGAGAACCCTTGAGCCAGTGGATCGGGCAGAGGTCTGACATCATATAGGGGGGTGTCAATAGGGTCTTTGATGGCTAGATGAGGCTCAGCACTGTAATATGTGAGCTCAGTAAAAGTTATACTCCGTATTGAAAGCATGAAAACTTTGAACTATTTAAACTTTTTGGAAACCTACTTCTGGAATAATAACAGCTCCTGAGGACCACAAATAATCTATTTTTTCTTCTTCCTTGGGACACACTTTTTGGCAGCGCCTGGTTCGACACAGGACTGCACCGCCCCCCCAGGGTGAGTAATTACCTGAGCATTCTCCATGACCACCGCCGCGTGGTTCCATCGATTTCTGGCTGTCAAAGGGGTCAAAACTGTCTGAGAGGTCACTTAGGTCGACTTGAAGTTCTGGTCTGTCTGTGTGGGAGAAAAGTGGTGTGTGTGTATGAGAGAGTAAGTGTGGAGTTAATTGACCGGAGGGGGGCGTCTCTGTTTGCCCGTTTAACATGGCGCCCTGTGTCAGTGTCTATGAAATATACACTAAAGGGGGAAGGCATGTCATAAAATACTCGCAAGAGCGCTGCCCTCATCCCGGCCAGATGCAAGTCATTTTAAAGAAAATGGAGACAGAAGGCAAAGAAGAAGCTCAAGAAAACGGTCATGGTGGCCCTGCATATGATGTTAGATGGGGAGTCTAGCATTAACCTGGACAAACCACTGATGGCCCCTTTAGGGGAAATTCCCAAACCCTATGAAAGACCGCTTAAGCGTTAGAGTCCTACTACCCTTCTGATGACCCTCTTTACGACAGCTTCACCTTTTGATGGACCAACAACCCAGCCTGACCCAAAAGTAATGGTTCCCTTGGTGATGGCAGTCACTGAGCCCAGACGGCAATTCTTTAGTTTACAAGGAATAAAAATCTCAACGTATGCATCTGCATACTAATCCAGCCTACTGGAAATCAATCACTCATGTCAGACCTGGGAGGCTGCACACCTGTCCTGGCCTTCAGCTCGCTGAATGGAAGACCTCCAGCACATCCTGCGGACCCTGGTTACCCCGAAGGACGACCCTCTGCTGCAGACAGAGAGAGTGTCATGCCGCAATCTTGGATTCATCATAATGAGCCTTGGTGCTGCGTATGGTGTCCAACAACACAAGATGGAAATATCATCGTGTTGGATCTGGGAGTCACAGACGCTCGTAACTGGTGTTGCACCTGTATCGATGATATTGAGGCCTGTCACCTCCAAGAAGGGAAGTGAGATGACTGAACACATTGTGGTTGGCATGGACATAAAAAAAAAAAACTTTAAAAGGGAAAATGGACATCACTTAACTTTACACTGTTTGGAAAACTTCAGAGGCTCATCATGCTTGTGTCAACATGGTGCTCAGCTAAATACGATACACTTGATTGTCTCCTTGGAGAAATATTTCTTGGACTCAAAGTGCTACAATCATTCAGAAGCCTCTCCAACAGCATCAATAAATAAAAACAATAGAAAGTGACACAATCCACATGTCAGCAGAGGCACAGGCAGCTCAGTACATCTAAAGGGAATGACCCCTGTGACCTTTTTACCCGAGAAGGAAAGGAAGAAGACTCTTAGATCATGTGCAGGGAGACTGATGCATGTGAGTCTAATCTGCCCATGTTTGGACATTAAGAAATAATCTAACACTCTGATAATATGTTTATGTTTTAATCACACACGGTCACACCATAGAGAGTATAGTAGAAGAAGAAAACCATTCCCCACGCCTTCATTCTCTGCGCAGAGGATACATATATGAGATCCACTTTGAATGCAAAGTGTGTTTCAAATATTTTTTTTTATTATTGAATATTTAAAATTAGTTTATCTGACTTGTGATTCAGGTTCAGACTCATCCAGTGAGCGTTACAACATTTCACTGTTAGCTGCAGCAGCCCGGCTCTTAACTGTCGCCCTTAGGATTGGATTTTGTATGAACCTTTTTAAATCCAGTACCCAGACCTTACCGAGGTATCCATACCAAAATATCTCAAATGCTTATAGATCCTGACTACATGCTGCTGCACAACAACCAGTAACGACAGTGAGGAATAAATGTCGACTCAAAAATAAAATAAATGAGAACTTGGCTGAACTTTCTTTTGTTTTCTTCCTGCAGAAAAACTCTGTCAGACCCGGAGCCTCCGATAAGACGAGAGGGAGCAGCAGCTGAAATCTGCACTTTGGGATCTGAGGTGACAGAAAGCATCAACGCTGCTACTGAGCCAAACATCCCAGACCCTGCTGTACCCGGTGTACCCCAGCTCCAGCAGAGTCCGTCACTCCTGCAAGGACCGGCTCTCAGCCTGGAGCCGGGCGTCGGGCTCCCTCAGCACCTGCCTAGACTCCCTAGTCAGACACCGTCCCGCGGCCCCATGATGGCCCCTTTAAGGTCCCTGGGAGGGATACCACGCATCCTAGGGCCCGCACAGGTCTGGACTGGAGGTATGGTCTGGGGCTTCCAACAGGGCAGTCCTGCTCCCGGACTGCTGGGGGGGTACCACGATCCTGCACGTCAGGGGGGCAATTGGTACCGTGGAGGGCACAGAGGAGGGGGCTTTAACAGAATGTAGAGACGGTTTTAGTTTCATCACCTGCTGCGGCTCATGGTGCAGATTCAGGAGGACCAAAAACCAGACTTGATGGTTCTAGTCCATGGAAGAGATTAAAACACACACATCCAAACGTGGGATAAACAGAACGACTACAAGTGACGACAAGCTGCAATCAGCTCTGTAAAATTCCTGATTTATCATCACAAGATCAAAGTGTGTGATCTGATCGTTAACCCTTTAAATCTCATTTCAAATTCAACAGAAATCCAGAATTAAAGAGATTATCTGAACCATCACTGAGGCGACGTTAGTCGAGTTCAATAAGTGACCGTCTTAAAGTCTTTTTTAAAAGGACGTCTAAGAAGCAAAATAGTCTGACGCTATAATGACTTTTTTTGCCTTTAATTAAACACTATCTGTATTTGGACGTATTCACAGGATCAGTGTTGGAGCAGTTAAGACATACTGACGAGCAGAAAAAAAGAGTTTGAAGCTGTAAATGATGTGCAGGTCAATCGCACCACTCTCAGAGTATAAACATCATCACCTGCTCGCTCATGGTGTTACCTACTGCATTCTGACATCGGCCCACCCTGATGTCATGAAGAAAAGTTACAAGGTTGCCGGCTGTAAAAAGTACGACTAAAGTTTGAGTTGACACATCCAGTTCGTCCTTGAAATGTCCGGAGATGTTCAGGTTTGCGTTAATAGATTTCCCTTTCCTCAAGTTTAACACATTTTTAGTTCTCTGCCCCAGACTGACACATCCCTTTGTCTCAGCTTTTAATGCCGCTAAGAACATAATTTACCACAATTTTTTAAAGTTAAATGAACCTCCTTGTTTGGGTAAAAATATCCTTGAGGTCTAAGAGATGTCGATCCAGGACTGAGATGTTTCTGACCCTTCTTGTTGATTTAACAAGATGAAGCACCCTGATCTGCTTGAAACTGTTTACCATCTACTGTAACCACTACCTGTTGACCTGTGAGTTTAAAATCAGAAAACACTGTCAAAGGAAAAGGCCATATCTCCTCCTCCACAGTGTGGGAATGTTTCATTTATTTTTTTATGTTTTATATAGACTTGATCTCGACCTGACCTGACCTCAGGTTTCAGGTGTGATCAGTTAGAGTCTTCAGTTTGAGTTATCTTAAAGAGCGTTAACTAAAAAGCCCCTTGAATGCACCTCCACAGACTTTGTTTTCCACACGCTGGGAGCTAAAAGAAAGAGTCCAAGACTTATTTGGCCGCTCCGACAGATTTGTCTCTGAAAGAAGAACTTCAGAGGATGTTTCCCTCTCTGAGGAAACACGAGCTGCTGATTGGAGCGACGAAGTTCAGAGACTTAAAAGAACTCTACAAACTGTAAATATGGACGGACTGCCTTACCCGTCTTCCAGCGGACTCTTTGTGTCTTGTAAAAAATACTGTTTGTACTGAACGTTTGCTTTGTTACCCTGGGAGCTCTTTGTGTTCAGTTTGTATGTTCAGTAGGAAGTTACTCTGTAACAGACTGTTTTTAACTTAAGTCCTTTTTATGTTTTTTTTTACATCAGAGGTTTTTGTATTAAAAATGTATAAACCAGAAAGTTTTCCTGGAGAGATTTTGTGACATCAGACTGAAATGATGCACGGTGGTTTGATCGTTTGACAGAGCGGACTGTTTAGATTGCACAAATATATCGCCAACGTTTCAGTCCTGACAACTTCGACAGTTTGTCTTTGGTCCTCCAAGCGGGCGGCTCGGGTTCAAATCTGACCTGTGGTTAAGATATTAGAAGTGAATTTTTTGATTTTTTTTGTGCCCTTAATGGAGAGACATGACAGTGGATAGAGTTGGAAACCAGTGAGAGAGAGAGAGCAGGGAAAAGAGCCACAGGCCGGATTAACCGGGCTGCCTGACCAGAGAACCACAGCCCCCATACACGGGGCGCACGCACCAACCACTGCGCCATCAGCGCCCCTTAGAAATGTCTTTTAAACTATTTTTTGGGGGGGATTTCCAGTTTTTGGTTCTGTGAAGATCTTTGTCTCCGTCATAATCAAAGTGTACTTCTATTTTTAATTCTTAATCCTTCTGTAAAACTATATATTTATTTTATAGATGTGAGAGCAGGATGATGATTTATCCCCGCAGTTTAATGTCTACAAGTGCAAAAGATTAAAAGCTTTTTTAGGTTTAGAGCTTTGAAATAAAAAGATCCGGTGTGAAATAATCAGAGTAACTCCTCAGTTTAGTTTACATTTTATTACATTTTCAATAAATAAAAATAGACAAAACCAAAGACTGAACACAGAAGCAACACTGTGACTGCAGAGCTCCTCGATCAGCAGCAAGCTGAAGAAACAAACACGTTAGCTCAAACCAGACGAGTAAGAAGGATCGAAGTGAACACCTGTTTGGCACGGTGTCATTTCAAAAGTGCATTAAAAACAAATCATTCAATACATTCTTTACATTAAACGTATTCAGACCAAATCAAAACAAGCGAGGGGACGTTTGTTGGAGGACAAACTGAAAACTAAACCATGGAAAGGTAAACTTTTTATTTAGTGTGAGAACATTATTTAGAGGAGGTAGAACTGATGGAGCGGATTTAAAGCAAGTTTGGAGTTGAATGTTTTTCCTTCTGATCGCTGGTTCACATAGTGCTCGTGTCACTTCTTCAGGGTCAGAGTTCACATGCGGTGTGATGCTGATGACGTCCGGAGGTCGTTGTCATGGCGCTTCAGGAGAGGATTCAGATCGATCTCCAGCTCCCTCTGCTTCTGTAGCAAACCCTGAAAACACACAAACATTGTTTATGTTATAGAATGAACATCATGCTGTGTTGAAGAAGACGTGAAACTAGAGATCCAGACCATAAAGTCGATGAAAAATGTTGACAGAGTTGATACATAGAGAGGTTCGATGCATTCAGATATCTTCTTAAAACCAGTGTGAAGTGAATTAACCCTGAAGTTCCCTCGCTACCTAAACTAACACCGCTTCATACTTCAGACCCCAGAGCCAAAAAACAAGTGACAAAACAAACACCTGCTCGTGTAAGACTGTGAGCGTTACCTGTCTCAGCTGGGCCAGGCCTCTCAGGATCTCCTGCTGTCGGTGAGTTTGTGTGGTGCGTCCTAGTTCAGGACGGAGGAGGGCGTCCCGTTGAGGAGGAGCAGGAGGAGATGTTGAAGTCTGAGGAGGAGCTTCTGCAGAGGAAGTACGTAAAGTTTATTTCCTGTCTACTATAAATCAACATGTGTTACTAAAATGTTATGACTCATTTTATTTGAATAATCTGTAGCTTCTCCTGTGTGAGGGTGTGTGTGTGTGTGTGTGTGTGTGTGTCTCTCTCTGTCTCTGACCTGTGTGTGTGTGGGGTGGGGCGGTGTCTGCAGGCTCCAGAGGATCCAGGTTGAAGACTTCATGGGTGCGGACGTAAGGGATGTACTCCAGAACAGGAGGATAGAGAGGAGGAGGAGGGGGGGAGGAAGGCGGGGCCTGCTGAGCCTGAACTCTGTGTCTGACAGCAGGGACGGGAGGAGAGCGCCCCCTGGAGAAGACGGCAGGAAATACATCAAGGCAAGGCAAGTTTATGTATTTGTTATTATTCATTATTTGAGTCATTTTAAGGTGTTTAAACAGTAGAATAAGAAGTGAGAGCTGCTCACCCGTCAGAGTCGACGGCTGCAGAGGAGCTGGGTCCTCGGGTAAAACTCTCCCCCTGAAACATTAACAGACTTTATTACACATCCAGACACAGACATGACCAACAGACAGCAGAAGAGAACTGCTCAGGGAGTGACTTTGATGTTAGAAACTAAATAATGTGAAGGGACTGGGCGCCTCCTACCTTCCTGTCGGGGCTGGTTTCGGTCTGTGACGGGTTTGGGAGGAAACGGGGGTCCTGGCTCAGAGGAGGGTTGGTCCGGGACAGACAGGCCTTCTCCTGCAGAGCTCGGAGCTCGGCCTGCCTCTTCAGTCGACTCTCCTGTCTGTGTCTCTGCAGAGGGGCCGGGTAACGCTCCGAGGCTGGGACGAACCGCCGGCTTGGCCTGTAAGGGAGAGGGGGCGAAGCTTAGACTGACTGTATCTGGTCTGTATTCTTTTTTTCATAGCTTTATATAATTGTATTTTTTATTTGTATAATCACAAGACAAATGAGGGCTAAGATTTCAAAGCATGTCTGTAAAAATCTATAAATCAAATAGAGTGACAGACAGAATAGAGAAGATTAGATTTTGTGCTAATTCCAGCATATTTATAAGATGCTTATTGCTGATATGCTGACTAAAGGACCAAGCAGTAAGATATCTACAGACTGAGATGATGAAGTGAGCTTACTATATGATCAGACATTAAGGAAACATGCTATGTTGAAGTGCTGGCTTCTCTGACAACAATGCAGCAGCCAGTATGTCCTCCTTCTAACTTTAGATTCTGGTCCTGAATGCTCTGGATTTGTTTGGACCAGAGAAGGTAGGCGGTTTTAAGGCACCCCCAATACGGCCATTTTGGACGCCCCTCGGTTTGCCAGATATGAGAGCAGTTATCAGGTCAAACCAACAGGTGTTGCAGCGATGGAAGCGGGCAAGAGAAGTGGTTCAGATAGAAGTGATTGTACCTGACCTAAAAAGCCTCTGCATGTTTCTAATAAGCTCCATGAGGACGCTTGGTGTTTTTACCTCTGTGTGTTCCACTCGGGCCTCCTCTTGTCTCTCTTGCTCCTCTCTGTGCGGGCAAACACCTCGTACGGGTCTCCTCCTCCTCCTCCTCCTCCTCCTCTTCCTGCTGCTTGTACACAGATGTTCTCCTTACCTGCTCTCCCCGCTCGGCTCCTTCCGTTTGGAGGAGCAGCAGCTAGAGAAGGAGGATGAGAGGAGCCATGTGTGTCTGCTGTATGGGCGAGAGAGGGAGCTTCATCTAGAGAGAGAGAGAGAGAACAGACAGTTTCAGAGTATTTCAGAGTCCATGTTAGGTCTTCAAATGTTGTTCTCTGTTGTGCCTTTTTAGGATAAAAAATATCGAGATAGGACAATGGATAGAGCCAGAAATCAGGGAGAGAGAGAGAGTTGCAGGAAAGGAGCCACAGGCCAGAGCCAAACCTGGGCCGCCGTCTGGAGGACCACAGCCTCCGTACATTACCTGCGGCCCATGAAATCATCATGGTGTTAAACATTGATTTGATCCGAACCACAGCACAGAATGGAAAAAGAGAATCTGATCAAAGCAGGATGGGATGTTTGAGTACACAAAACAAGCAGAATAAATCAGTAATTATAGCAGTAATATTAACAGTGGTATCTGTAGTGGTAATATTTGATTTACCTGTTTGTACAGCGGTGTCTCTGAACGGAGATACTGGACTGTCAACCTCCTCTTCCTCCTCTTCCTCAGAACTCACACCACGTCTGGTAACTGGACGCACAACAACAACAACAGTCAGAGGGCAGGTCAAGAAAAACAACCTTACTTGTTTTGTTTGCAAAAAAAAGTGCTCATCACAAAAATCCTTTAATTTGCTTCTTTTGTTTGAGACTCTTTATTTACTCTCATATGTTTAAAAAAAGAAGTAAAATCTTACATTTAAGATGCTAGAATCAGATCATTTCAACCTTGGAAAATGACTGAAACTGTTTTTTTAATTTTTTTATTAAAATAATGATATTCTGTGTCGAGGTGCAGCTCACCCCTGTGCTCCTCGGTCTCTTCGTGTCTCTCCTCCTCACAGTTCTTCTTAGGCTTTACTTCATGATGGCTCGACTGAAACACACACACACACACGTCAAACACTGACAATACAACCCCAACACAGTTGGCTGAAATAAGTCAACATGTGTCATTGTTAAAATAAACTACTTAAATGATTGTGTAAAGAAACATGCAATGTTTGCCTCCATAGCGCGTAGCCAAAACCAAACCAACTAAATAACAAATCTCAACCAAACAGAAGCCCTGATCTTGTTACAAGCACCACTTTTTGTGATTCTCCTTCCATGAATGATTTTGATAAGAACTCGTGCGTGTCACACAACACATGTCAAAACGTGAGCAGAGATCCAGCCAGTTGTCGGATCAAAACGAGCAGCAGCCTCTCTGTCACAGAATATTCAACATGTGTAAAGTTGTTAAATATATTTACTACTGTTGAAAGATCAGAAAGAGTTATGCAATTGTTGAATTTGTTTTTAGCATATGTGTTCTTTTCTTTTATTATCATTTAATTCATATGTCATATAGTCATAAACATCCGCAGCGCCTATGCACCTGTGAGGTCAGGATAAGTGTGCCATACTTTGAGCAAAACCACATACGAACTCGTGGGTGTATAGAGCTTCTGTGAATCTGCATGGTTCACGGTCTTCAAGCTAAAACCACATATGAACTTGGTATCACCTGTGGATGTATCACACTTCTGCGAATCTGCATTGTTGAGGTTTTACAAAATCTTGGAAAAAAGAGACAGTTTGGCCATAAAAATGCTGTGGAAAAGCTGATCGGGGCTCTTTTTTACTTTTACTAAAGGCTCCATGTCACTCTGACTTTTAAATCCCTGTTTCGGGACAGATCTTTTAAAACCTCAAGTGTCTACAAGCTCGGGTTTAAACTTTTTAATTTGTATTTTACATTTTCATATTTTTACTGATTTGTGTTTGAATTTCTTTTGAAGTTTTTTCAATAAATTTTCTGAAACTTTTTGAAACCATTTTCTGACTGAAGTCATTCACACCACAAAGACCTGAGTCCCTCTTAAGGACGCTGCGTGAACCTCGGGAGGTAAGCATGAGCAGACACACCACGGCACACTTCTACTGACTTTTACTACACACCTCATACACACCTAGCATCCGAGTGAGGAGGGTTACAGTTAATCCCTCTCCGGGGGTGAGAGCCTCCGGGGGCTAATTTAGGGTCCTGAATCAAGGATTATACTTGAATCTAATTTTTCTAAAAATGAATGTTAGGCAGATAATCCAAGGGCTAGGCAGTTACATAAATCTTCCCTTCTCGACAGGGTGTTAGCGGAGTAATTTTACATAGCTCCAGTACTAGGAAAGAGTAGACTAGTTAACTAATGGGTGGTGAGCTTCCGTTAGCTATAGGTAAAGTTATTCACCCCTTTATGCATGTCCAGGACATGTTACAACTACCTAACTAACTATTTGAAAGCTGATGTTGAAGTATTTTATATTAAATACAAAATTAATTAATATAACTGCTTGCAAAATACATTTAAAAAAAATAAGGGGAAAACTGTAAAACAAGGTCAACTTTTGGAAAAAAGTGGACTTCCTGTGGGCTGCCTATGGGCCTGGCCTGTGTGTGTGTGTGTGTGTGTGTGTGTGTGTCTCTGTGTCTGTGTCCTGACCTTCTGCCTCTGCGCGTCCAGCTCGTACCGTCTCTCCAGCCTATTTCTCTCCAGTGCCAACCTCCTCTCCTCCTGCTCCTCTTCCTCTCTCCTCCTCGCCTCCTCCTGCGTCTTCAGCTGTCGACGCTCCTCCAGCTGAGCCTCGATGTCTCTCTGGAGGAGGACGTGGGATCAGCAGAGATTACAGTTACTTCCTTTCTTTTACTCCCTCTGTGTTGTTACTACTCCTCCTCCTACCTGCTGCTGCAGCTGTTTGAGCCTCCTCCTCTCCCTCTCCTCTATCTGTACCGGGTCCAGCAGGGCGGTCATAGTCCTCAGGTGGCTAGACGAAACACAAGGGGATAAAACAGTAATTAATTATGTAAAACAGGAGGGTCTGATCCTGCAGATCCACCAACCACATTTGCTCTGCAACGCTCTCCAAAGCTAAAGTTAAACATCCTGGATGTGAAGCCCAAAGTCGGGTCTAGAGCAGGAAGTGCAGATTATTATTATATATCAACTCATCACTCCTTTTGGACCTCCTCCCTCCTACCTGGCTCTGGTCGGGTATCCGCTGGTTGTATCCACGCTGGCTCCTCCAACACTCTCCGCTCCACAGCTGCTCATCGCCTCCCACACCAGAGACAGGCTGGACGAGGGCTCCCACTCCCCCCGCTCTGAGCCGTTAGACAGGGCAGGAGGCGGAGCTGATGGAGCTGCACTCTCTAGGACAGGAGGCTTTTTCTGCAGAGAGTCAAAGTGTGTGGCCCAAAGCTCGTGGTCCTCCGTCTGTAAGGTCAGACAGAAAAAAAAAAAAAAAAAGGCATGAACAAAAAAACAGTAGATGATCGTGATCTTTAATCATCCAGTCTCCTGAGTCTCTACTTCACCTGGCTCTGCAGCAGCTTCTCTCTTTTCCTGAGCTCGGCCGTCTCCTCTTTCTGTCGGTCCAGCTCCTGCAGCCAGCGTCTCCTCTGATCCTCTCTCCTCTCCAAACCCAGCATCTCCTCCACCGGAGTCACCTCCTACAGAGACAATACAGGTCAAGAATCAGGGATGCATTTTTTTTACATGGCAACCTGCGTGAGCATCGACTCTAGATTTGAATTTGGACTGCAGTACCCATTTTAAACACTAGGTGTCAGAGTTACATATTGCTCCTTTAAACCTCACAGGTCAGAGTTACCCCGAGTCTGAGGCTGGATCTGATGGCTGCCGGCTGTTCTCGAAGGCTGATGGAGGTCTGAACTGATAACAAACTGTCTGTGTCCTCCTCGGCCTGGACACACACACACACACACAAATATATATTTCCAATGTGCCAGTCCACGTTAAATCAAACAACATTTGGTCTCCTTCAGTTGACTAACAGGGTTTTTTTAAATGTCTGTGCAGCTTTATGGCTTTCAAACAATATTTAGACTAAAAGTATTCTAAAATTAAAAAATATTTAAAAACAGCTTGCACGTCCAAATGTTAAAGTACTGGGTGCTGTACAGAAACACTAAGACAAAAGACATCAGACGTGTACTTCAGGCTGAGGAATAGTTGTTGTTGTTACCTGTAAAGAAAGCTGCAGTCATCATAAACAACCAACAAAGTGAAACTAGAGGTCGGAGGTGAAACATGTTCCGTACCTGAAGTCTGCTGGGAGCTGAACGCTTCTGCTGCTTCAGAGCCACCTGCTCATCTGACACACAAACAGTACAACAAGGTGCTGCAATCATTATTTTCACCATCGAATTGATCTTCTAATGTTTACATTATTGATCGTCACAATGTGATTGTTAGGTGATGAGTCTACATCCTACTCATTTAATCCTCCACCCTCACAATGATACGAGCTTCTACCTTCTGGCAGACGATACAGAAGCCCTCGATGTAAACCGAAACGCTTTCAAAACTCTTTGTACCCATGCCAGTCAAAGTTTTGAATAATGTTTCGTAGGGCTGGGAATCTTTGGGTGTCTCATGACTCGATTCGATTTTGATTCCTAGGGTCACGATTTGATTGACCCTAGAGACATCTGTGAGACTGGCTGAAGTTCTTTCTGCTCCATTTTGTATACTACCGACTTAAAGAGCTAGCATTAGCACTTAGGAGGGAGTGAATGATTAGCAAAAAATATATATTTTTGGGAGTTATCAAACTATTTAAAATCTAAGAAGATAAGAACCTCGATTTTTACTTAAATCGTTTTTTTTCCACCACTTCTAATGTTTCATAAGGCTGTGTGGGTCGTGCAGTAGTGTCATGGTGTTCCTATATGTTCTTACCTTTGTTATTTTCTCTCATGCTGTTGTTTTTGCAGATCTTGCACAATATGGGTGATGTGCAATATGTTGTGTTGTTCTGCGTTGGTGTGTGTCTTTCTGTTTATTGATTCTAGTGGAAGCAGCTGAATGTTTGGCAGCCAAAAGTGTATTTCATCATATAAGTTCTGACTCCTTCCTAACCAGAGACATGTTTTGAGGGGATTATAAATAAAGATTTAAGAGTCTTGGCCGAGGACACATCCGACATGTGGCTGCAGGAGCTGGGAATCGAACCCCTGACCTTCCAGTTGAGAGAGACGACTCCAGCAACTGAGCCACAGCCGCCCCATAATGTGTGTGTGTGTGTACCTAGTTCTCTCCTCCACTGAGCCTTCTTGGCGTCGACGGCCGCTCTGCTCTCTGACTGTCGCTGGTCCATCCAGCTGAACAGACATCCAGACGACCTGAACAACAGCAGCAGAGACATTCTGCTTTTAACCCTCAACTTACAGAAATACAGATTTCTAAAAACATGTCAGCGCACTGAGGACGCACATGAGAAATGTCTTTTAATAATACTACTGGCTGATGTTATGAAGAGAAGAGCCAAGTGGGTAAATGATAAAGAACCGTAGTTTGTCCCTTTACATTTCCTCTACAGGATGGAGAGCAGAAAGAAAGGGGGAATATTTAACAAAGCTGTCAATCAATGAAAGAACTTTTTGTGTTTTTATAATGAAGATCCAAAAACAGTCAAATATTCATTAAAAAGTAAAGTGATGCCTTTTTTATTCAAGGTGATATAAGAAGAGAAAATGAACCATGCTCACTAAAGATATCCTATCCTGAGTCCTTTGCATTATTATAATCTGCTCAGTATGTATTTCTAAGTCTTCTTTATGGGATTGGATCTGAAAAGAAACCTTGTTATCATACTTATCATACAACATATTTCTGTTGATGTGGGCTCCCTACCTGTTGTTTTTGTCCTGTGAACATCCAGGTGTTTCTGTTCCTCCTCCTCCTCTATCTTCCTCCTTCATCTCTCCTCCCTCATTAGTCGAGGATTCAGATTTTGAGCCCGTTTTGTTTTCTAAGAAAAAAATAAAAAAAGAGTGTCCATTACGTTGTCAAGGTTAAAGGCAAAAACTGTCAACATGGCGCCGCACTATGCTGCTTCAGCCGCCATTTCCACATTGTCCTTGTCCTGCCTCCAGGGCCGACCCACCCCCAACTCAGGAAGATTTTCAGGTGCAGCCGGTCTGAAATGTTCTCGTATATTTCAGGAGTGTATATGTGAAATGGCTTTAGCCTACCGTGTGTCCTGCTCTCCTCCGGCGGGAGTCGGCCTGTGCTGGAGGTCTGGACCGTGTTGAGGATCTTCTGAAGCTGCTCACTGGTCAAACACACCATGCCATCCTTCAGTCCTGTGTCCCCCCTGACCGATGTGTCCTTTGTTCCCTTCTTCCCCCCGGCTTGTGTACCACTGCTCTGAGGCTGTCCTGGCTTCCCATTGGTCCTCAGTGAGCCAACAGTGGTGCTGTGTTTTTGTCTGTCAGACTTCACCTTCACACAATCAGATAACTTTGTTTGAGGAGGAGGGGTTATGACTTAGCAAACAAACATGTGGTACACCATGATACTAACCTTGGGTGTGACTTTCACATTGCACCCTGTGGTGCTCTTCCCCCCAGTGGTGGCTGTGTTGGCGGTGAAGGAGGCGGCTGCTCCTCCTGTCTTGCTCTTGCTCTCTCTGTGCCTCACTGCCAGCTGCCGGGCCGGACGCTCCTCTCCCTGCAGCTCATCCACACAGGACGGCTGCCTGGAGCTCAGGATGTTTGCCGTTCTGGGCCTACAGGACGGCTGCTCGGATTCAATTCAATCAGAAGAGATCAGAATACGTTGAGAAAGTTCATCATGTTACTCACATTCTGTCCTTTAAGTCTATTACAAACATGCGCTGACTGTGTGTCTACAAACTCTTGGTCAGATATTGCAGTTATTTTAAGATTTATGAATTTGATATCCAGGCTGTAAGCAGGATTCATACCTTTGATGGATTCTTCTCAGAACCTGCAGAAGAAAAAATATGTGACAGTGAGCAGCTTTGAATGTCACACAGGTTCATATTCAGTTATACATCCACAGATCTGTAACAATACACTGCCTAAAACCTCAGTCTTAACTTACACATCAACTTTTAAGAAGACTTAAGTATTGGTATACTGGATGACTTATTTCCTGTTTTAAACTGAATAAATCTTACTCCTACTTTTCCATATTACATGCATGAATATGAAGATCAATTCAATCAAAATAAAAACTCAACAAAAAAAAACTAATTATAAGTGTACTACATTTTGAAAAAGCAGTATGTATCCCAGTTAAAGTAATACATTGTTTTTTTGTGAACGTTGTAAGTGCATAATTTTCTTTCATCATCTTCTGTTTTCATCTGATTTATCCACCTATCATTTCATCAAACTTCAGTTTAACATGTTAATCGTCAAACAGATCATAAGGACATGTTAAGGACAGCAAATAAATTATTTAGTTTTCCCTGGAAAGCGAACGATTTGAGGGATGAGATGTATGGCAGTGCTGGGCAATTGATCATGTTTCAAACTTCAATTACAATTTCGGCTTCCAACAATCATGAAAACAAGACAATCGAGATGAAACGATCACTGTGCTGCATGCTGCGCTCGTTTTGTCACAAGATTAAGTACAGATTAGAGTACATCATCACTACCTTAAGAAACAGTTACATCATTTGTATGTTGTTGTTTTTTTATATACATCTTTAGTGTCTTCAGTGTTTAAACGCATGCGATGCAGATGTTCTTAAATCAATGAGTAATCTTGTTTTATAATCTTGATCTCAATATCAATCAAACATAATCATGATTAAGACTTTTTTTCCATAATGAGCAGCCCTTAAGTATTGGAAAGTAAAAGTCTCACCATGACTGAGAAGAATCAACCTGGGTTTTCCATTTTCAAGTTCAAACAGCAGGCCATCTCTGTTCAGGAAAGGGGAAAATATCAGACTTATTTCAACCAGAAACATCTCATTAAAGAATGTGTCTATTTCACTCTGATAGTTTTATTTATTTATCAAATAAATTGTCTTTATTGGACAATCACAAGACAGTACTGTCTGTTTCTCAGGACCTCTGGTAAGACTTTAAATTGTTATTGTTTCACAGGTTTTCACATTATCTCAGTACAGACATCAAGCAGCAGATATAACGAGGTTTAAGGTTAATCCGCATTGCCAGCTCTTTGTTTCCATATCAGTACAGTTCCAGTATGAATAGTGGTGATAAGCAGGTCTCAAAAAGCATTTCTTTGCCAGCAAGAAATACAATTATTCCCGTTCATTTCAATGCGACACAAATGATCAAATGTTAGCTTAGCTAGCTACGAAAATCTGAGACAAACAGACGTACCCGAGATTCATGCCCAGGGGAAATGTCAACAGATCACAGCGTTTACCGACAGCCCCTTAAAACGTCTGAACACACGTCTGGTGATTAATCTTTTACTGAATAAAAAGCAGTTCTGTCAACCTCTGGACTGACCGCACTGCCAGGCAGTCACACGCCAGTTCCTGGATGTTGAATTGTGTACGTTGGTTGCTGACAACGACCAAGAACGACTTTACTGATTGGCTCTTTCTAATTCACTTTAAACTCAACAGCCAATCAGTCTTCGTCTGCCTCATCTTAACGTTTTGCGTTGGAATGTGTTGCATTCAAGGAGACTGGGATTTTTTTTTAATCGTCTCAATGAACCAAAATAGAACGATTAGAGTGCATCCACTCGTGAAATACAATGCTGCCGTGTTTTGCATCCAGCATTAAATTTCCTCTACATACACTTTATTTCAACTGTCTTTTATTGATTTTTGCATTAATTGTAGACATCTCACATTACACACGTTCATGTAGCAATATTAGCACACAAGCATCCAGCAAAAGGTGTAAAAGAAAGTAATGCAATGTGCGTGAAGGGGAACATATCACCCTTGACAACAACAGTACAAACACCCCTTGTACAAAATAAATAAATTCAAAAATAAATAAAAGTTATGATAATAATAATAATAATAATAATAATAAAACCAAATATACATACTGGGTTCTTATAATGGTTCTTGTGATGGTCGGGTTATATATGTCTGTTGGGTATTGTGCACTTTGGGTTCTTTTCTGTTGAATTGTATTTAATTATTTTTAGTATTTTGCATTTGTTATATTCTTACTGTTGTTAATGTTCTTCTGTGTTTGGTTTAGTTTGCTTTGTTCTTGTTTTTGCTGTTTGTCAAAGCACTTTGTAAACCTGTGTTTTTAAAAGGTGCTATATAAATTAAGTTATTATTATTATTATTATTACATATATATGTACATACACCTATATACACATACATACACATAATTCAAGAAACCAATGAGCAAAAAATATGATAATAAAGAATAAATAAATAAATGTAAAAATATATAAAAACAAAACATACAATATAAATAATAAGAAAATAAAATAGAAAAGGGACAAATCAATATTAAGATTAGTCAAAGTTATCACTATAAGAAACCCAAAGTAAAATTGAAATTGCAACTAAAAGGAGGAGGGGGGCCACACCTCAATATGTTATCGACCTGTACAATATGTCCATATTCTGTATATTATCTGTAAACTAGTATAGCATGCTCACTGCACCTTAATCTGTATATTATAACCTGAAGAATATATTTATATTTATAGCATTTATTTATATCTATAGCATCCCATTAATCCAGCCATATATACCCAATAATTCACTTTTTTTTTTAGTCTACATCTGTAAATTTTGTAATTACTTGTACATAGCACAGATTCTTGCACTTTCTGCTTATTTGCACTTCTGGTGAGATGCCAAACCTCATTTCGTTACTCTATACTTGTATATGTGCAATGACAATAAAGTTGTATCTCATCTCATCATCTCATCTAACATGAGGGTCTCAGTCAGTCACATTTGCGCTCGGCAGATTGTTAAAGCCTCTACATACACTTTAAAGTCAAACGCTGTTTACAGTCAAATAGATGTGCGTTTTCTACCGAGTCTATAAAACAGTAGGGACTCTTAACTTTATTGAGTATTAATTTCACATACTTTGGCATCACAGATCTGCCACAACAAATATGATTTACATCGTTTTTTAAACACTTGCGTGCACTTCTCAGAGGGGACGCATTTCTCGACATAACACCGGTGTTACGCTGTAGGTGGCGCCATAGAGTCTGTGAAAGCCGAACGGGCTGCGTTAGCTTCTCTGTAATGACGTTAGCCCTCCTGGATGTTTTTTTTTTTCCGCCGTTAACGAGTTTGAATAGCAGGGACCCGACATCCATGAACCTCTCCGGTCTGTGAAGCACAAAACCACCGGTGACCTCCCGCACACCATCCCAGCTCGGCGTCCTCCCTGCAGTCCTGACGGTAAATGTTGTTATTGTGACAGCTCGGCAGAGAGAGAGAGAGAGTGAGAGAGAGAGAGAGAGAGAGACTGCGTAACGTCACACCGTGATGTTAGCTGTGGAGCTAGCGTTAGCATTAAACTGCAGTTAGCGTCGAACAAACGGTCTGTGTTTACCATCACGGAGCTTTATCTACGGCGATTCTTGAACCGTAATGTCATTAAGCAGTCTGAGGTTAACTTTCACTCGAGGCTGATTTAAGATGAATGCAGCTGACTTAGCGTGCTAGCGTGTTGTCAGGCTAAGGTCAAGAAAGCTGGCCAGTCTTGACAGCTAACGCTAACTAACATGGTCCCCAGGAGTCTATAAACGTGTTGTGTTGCAGCGTTGACTAACACTGTGACCAAGCTGTCGTAGGAAGATGAGCTGGTGTTTTTGTTTTTTTATTAGCCTCAAGAGGTGGGTACCCTGAAAGTTTCATTAGCCAAGAAGGCTATCTCGGTGGTGAAAAATAATAATAATAATAATGGATCCACAGAGGATGTGGGTCCTTGTGTCCATTAGATTGGTTGGTGCAATGCTCTGTGACAGGTTATCGGTGTAACTGCACGAAAAGCTGATACTGCAGGTCCGGTGGCTTGGATTTAAGATTAATTAGCTTCAGTCTCAGGTAAGTGTCAACTTTACTGTGTGTAATGATGACCATGTTGTCACACCTCTGCTTTTTTTTTTTTTTTTTAATGCTGCTTTACACAGATTGCCTTTATATCAGTGTGTATTTGTAAGCTTGGTGCATCTCTGGTTTTGCAGATTCAGAATTGTCATAGCTGGAAAAGCTGGTGTCGTTTTGGGAGGTTGTGATGATATGTTTTTTTTGCCTCTATGCAATGCTCAGTATCTTAACATACACAGCAGTGTGTTGTCTGTCTTCCATAGAAGTCGGCTTTATTCCCTCGTGATTGATAGTGTCTGTATAATTATATTATCAACATCAGAATGGCATTGGAAAAAGGTTACTTCCTCTCTGTCTGCCTGGTTTCTCTCACCATCAGCGGATGTGAAGGGGACGAGTCCAAATCTCTATCCTCACAAGTTTGGGAGAGAAATCAAAAAATAATTTCCACGTTAATAAAGCATCTTGCTTTAAACAGCAATGAGTACTGTAGCAACAGGATTATTACATGATGCTTTTGCCTTTTATTTTCAGATCCTAAAAACCTTTGACTTTGTTCAGTCGATTGCTTGAAGAAGGAGAGAAGAATTAAATGTAATGAATGAATGAAAATGCATTGATAAAGACGGTCGGTTGAGGGGAAAAAAGATTAGCACTACCTTGTCGATTTAAATCAGCAGAGAAGACAGGGCAACATTAATTACAGCGTATACTGTATGTGCACTTTAGTGGTTTTATGTATTGCACAAAATAATTCAAAGCAGATTTTCCTCACATTGTTCAGGGTGGTTTTCAAATCAGATGTCACCACCCCCACCCCCACCCCCACCCTTTCACCAGAATGATAGGGTGTTGTTCACTGAGAGAAATTGATCTCACTATAGTATAAAAACAGTGTCCCTAAAAAATCAACAGGCCTGATGTGTGTTGTGCAAATTGTGAATAGATTGGCGATGCTCCAGCTCGACTCTGAGCGGACTTTTGGGGGATTATTTTGGCACCTATTTTATGTATCTTTGTTTGCTTGTTAAGATTTAGTTTATTTTCTTAAATTTAATTTGGAAAATATCAGTGGCAGATGATCCTGAAATTTTCAAGACGTTTTCCGGAGTGCTTGTGTAAAAGAGATGTTGGTGTCAACTCTGAAGGGCAAGGCAAATTAATTTACACAGCACCATTCATACAGAAAGCAATTCAAATAAAGTAGTGATTCTAGAGTCAGTTTTGGCCCCATGTTAAAGTCAATTGGGGGGCCCTCCAACCAGTGTTCATCACCATCATGTCTGCCAGCCGACACTTACTCCTCGTACTCTTTTTTCCTGTTTCAGATAATTCCTCTTAATTTTTCTTTGTTGACTTTCATTGACAAACTTTGGTGTTCACGGCAATAATGCATGCAACGCTTAGCAGGGTTATGAGAGCGAGTGATTTCAGATGGGGCCCATTTAGGGAGTTGTCCTACTGTCATTGCACATTTTGGGCCACTGCTTTGGTTAAAGTTTGTGAGCCCTCAGGGGCCCCCTACTGGTCTGGGGCCACAAGCAGCGCCTCTGATTCAAAGTGCTTTACAGAGTTAAAAACAGAACATTAGGAAGTTGTTTTTCAGGAGATAATGCTCACACAGGTTTGAGAAATATGCCCCCTAAATGTCATATCATCACGTTTGTTTGGATACATTCTCCTTGTACACTCGTTTAGACTGAAAGAGACATCTGAAATATCTCTGGACTTGTTTCAGTGATGATGTGTGTAAACATTTTCTTGTCACATGTTGATGAGAATTATATCGAAGCAGCTCCATTTGCAAGATTGCAAAATAAGAAAATTCTGTGGCAGTTATTACTTGAAAGTATGACTGTGTGATGAAACAGTCCTTTCACAACATCTGGGTAACGTCTCAGGCTTGTCGATATTGAACAAAAATCCTATCCTGATATATTTTAGCTGAATGATGATACACAACATAAATCTCCTCCTTATTATTTTCTGCAAAGAAACACAAAACGTCAGCTCGAAGTCAAATCCACCGAATGTCACACAGACACGTTTATTAACAGCCAGCTGCACAATCCACATAGAGATCACAAAATTACAAAATAATAATATTAAAAAAAAAAAAAAAATGTTCCTTTCCTGCATATCAAAATACACACAGCTGTGGGATGTTTGTCACGCAGGGTTTATTTAGAGTTTCTCTGAGGGAGGAAGAGAGGCGGAGCCGGCTGAAGAGGGACAGACTGAGACGAGAAACAGGCTAACACGCGGCTCTAAAGATGAAACGTATAACACAACATGAACTATATCAGTATAAACTAGAGGTTCTCAACACACCACCAACTCTTTCATAAAAAAAAAAAAACAACCCAAATGTCTGATATTTTTCAACCAATCAGATTTATTTCATGAAGAATAGTTCATCTCAGACGGTACAGGACATGTGACTGAACAAAGAAACAAAACAAACGTGTTTGAAAAGCGTAGACTTCTTGACCCCCCCCAAAAAAACAAAGCTGTGACCCATTTTTGGGTCCTGACCCATCAGTTGAGAACCACTAATAAACAATATTGTGTTAGTCTATATCTTATTTGAAAATATATTGATTAAGAACTGAAATATCCCCCAGCCTGAATAATGTCACTGTAGTTTTTCAGATTTATGTATTTACTTTTTTAGAAATTTATTTATTTTTTCCTTTTTTTGCCTTTGTTTTAGTCATAGGACAGAGTAGAGTCTGAAAGGGGACAGCGTCAGAAACCGGAGAGAGAGAGAGAGAGTGTATATGGAGCGACATGCGTTAAAGGAGCCACAGCCCGCTCTCTGTACATTGGGCGCGCACACGAACAGCTAGGCCATCGGTGCCCCCTTAACTTTCCAGATTTTTGTTGTTTTAAAACTTTTGAATTACACCCGGGTCATTTAAGTCATCAGAAGGCTGGACGTTGTGAACGAAACAAGCCGAGCCATCGTTAGCGGCAGCTCGGCTAGCAGCCCCCGAAGCGTTGAGGACATAAACTCTTGAAACACAAAAACATTGAATTTTCATATAAAATACAAATCGATGGAGTTATATGCTCTGAACTCGATTTGCGTGTGAGTGTCTCATCAATGTCTCATCAGCTGATTTGACATGTCGTGAGCTTTTGTTGCCCTGGTAACAACCCAGTCTCGAATTTGTGGTGGGAAAGGAGCCGAGATGCTTGACATGTTTGGTCACCCCCGTGGTTGTTTTGATCTCATCTGATCCATTGTGTCACTCAGATGATTGTTGATAGGACGGATTGTTATTGTGTGTGTGTGTGTGTGTGTGTGTGTGTGTGTGTGTGTGTGTGTGTGTGTGTGTGTGTGTGTGTGTGTGTGTGTGTGTGTGTGCGTGTGCGTGTGCGTGTGTGTGTCACTCAGCAGCTGTTGACTTCTGTCAGGGGACTGGGGCAGCAGCTGTGAATGTGTTTTCATGTTTTTTCCTCTCGTATTTTTGGGAATTTTGAGAGCGACAGATGTGTTTGGCGTGTTCTCTCTCCCGCAGCGCTGCATGATACAGACACAGATCTCTACCCTGACTTCCTCTCTCTCTCTCTCTCCATCCCTCTCCTCCTCCTTCTCTTCATTTCCTATTGACAATCATTAGAGCTGCATGAAGATGTCGATTAATCGTTAATTCTACAACAGTAAATAAATCGCCCGCTGTTATGATCGTGCATTTACCATTCGGGTCGTTTTTTTTTTCCACAGTCCACATGCTCACCAGATCTTATCATAATGTCACACTTTTAATCGCTTCCTCCACCTTCCAATAGCTTCTTTCTTTACTTCCTTTCTCTTTCTTTTCATTTCCTCCTCGCGTCTTTCCGTCTGATTCCACTTTATTGCCTCCTCCTGCTCTTTCCCTCCATCTCTCTTTTCTTCATTTCCTCGATCACTTTGTCTTGTTGTCTTCATCTTCCGGGGAAAAAAAAAACTGGCATCACACTTGAACCCGTGTCTGAAATCTTTTTCTTGTGAGCTGTGAGTTTGTGATTATCTCAGGAGTGTGTGTGTGTGTGTGTGTGTGTGTGTGTGTGTGTGTGTGTGTGTGTGTGTGTGTGTGTGTGTGTGTGTGTGAGTGTGAGTGTGAGTGAGCAGTATAGCTACCTCCGACCCTTATTTATGAATATTTTGCACGGTTCTGCTACACTTCACTAATGCAACCACTCAGCAATAACGCACACAGCTGCTGACTTAAGGCGTGATGAAGATGATGATGGGGATGATAACGATGACGTCTTGAAGTCTGGCATTTCTCTTGAGCCGTGACTCTGACACGGTGACAATAGACAAGGCTAAATATCAACGGGACACTGAATCAGAACAAAACAATGAAGTCTGGAACTGCATCAGATAACAGATTTTGAATTGGATTATTTCATCCAGAAAGTATTTTAAAACAGCCACACCTGTTGAACCCATCACTTTCCTCATCAACACTGAGTGGGTGGTATAAATGTTTGGGGACCAGGTGAGGAAAAAGTCCACATCAGACCCTGCTTCACCGTGTTTTTTTTAAAGGTAGAGTCAGTAGAAATGTTTGTTGCAGCTTGTAAACACAGCATTCAAACTTGCCCCCCCCCCCCCCCCCCCCCCCTGCTGGGCTCATCGGCCCCAGAAGGCCCCTGCAGGATGTAGTGTTTACGTTTACTGCTTATAGCTACACCGCATGCTACCACAAGCTAACCACCAGAGTTTAGCACCTGCCTGTTTAACAGAAAGCAGACCAACTCCACAAGGTCCGCTCCGCTTCATCTGCTCGGCGTTTCACCTCATTTTGAGTATATTTTCTCTACTTTGCCGCTACGTACACGTCTGTCATATTTGCTGGTTTGAATCACGTCCAGTCGCTGAGTTGTATCCACTCCTAAACTCTCCTGCACACGCCGCCATTGGCTAGAGGAAACACACCAGCTCCTGCCTCGAAACATCACTCAACCAAAGCAAACGAAAACATGATAATCATGTTCACGAGGACGGGGTCTCTGCAGGACCCCCCCCCCCCCCGATACCAAAAAATGAATATCGTTAGTGAAAAACAGCAATCCTTAAAGACAAAAGAAGTGAAAGAGTCACACTTTTGTAGAAGGTTGATTAAGTGTAGCGGCTCTTTTGGGGGATAGGTTTCACGGTCAATCAGATCCTGTGTTTACCAACTCCCCCCCCCCAACACACTCAGTGACTCAGTGTGTGTGTGTGAATGAGAAGCTATTTGTGTGTATTAGTACGTCTAAGTGACTCTGAGCTCAGACACTGGGGTTAACACGGAGTTCAGATTCACTAAGCTACAACGCTAATTGTCTTGAGCAGCATGTGGACAAAACATTCAGGTAGCAGCAGCCTCTCAGTTTGAGTCTGTGCTGAACCAGAGACTCCTCGTTTGAATATTTCAGTGTATTTTACAAGTCATAGCGAACGCAAATTTATACTTTGATACAATGCAAGTAAAAATAAAACACTACGGATATCTGTTTCCAGGGAAAATCGCAACCCAATTCAGATGTATAAAACATGTGACAGAACTATGGCGGCACAATTCTAGCCAAAATGTGAATCACAATTTTTCTCCCTGAGAATAAAGATCACGATTCTCTTTCTTTTAAATTTGAAGTAAAGGAGTAACAAAAACACTGAGTCCTAGGCACGCTATATTGGGTAATTTCTTCTTTTTGATTACCAAAAATTGTGAGTAAACTGCTGGATTCAGACTAAATTGCACAGATAAATAGTCAATGTTTCTGTACAGAAATGTTGCCAACAATGTATTTGTGCTGTTTGAGCAGTGCTCTCTCTTTCTGGTTAAAAAGATGGCTGAAGATCTGAAGGCTCAATATCACCACTTCCTCAAAAACAGTTAATTCATTATAATTTTTTATGCCCTGTGATTGGCTGTTGAACAGTCCAGGGTGTAACCCCGCCTATCGCCCAATGACAGCTGGGATCAGCTCCAGCGACCCTGAACGGGAAAAGCGTTAAAGATACTGGATGGATGGATAATTTTTTATATATTTATAGATTTTTTTTTAACTTATTTATTTTCATGTATTGCTTGTTTTTAATTCAGATTGTTTCAATTTGATAAAAGCAGCTGTGATGCAGATGTTGTAAAGGCGTACTCATGTTGAATAATCGTGATGACATCATAATCAATAATCATGATTGTAATTTGCCATAATCTTGCAGCGCTAATACTCTGATGTCATAGAGTCTGAGATATCTACCAAAGACACCGATGAATGTCGGCAAATAATATGCAAAGCAGGACTGGCCTCACCTATCCAGCTCTACCTGGCTGAAATGATCCAGGTGCTGCTTCAAGTCCTCGGTCACTCTAAATCAGCGCCAAGTTTCTCTTACTACTAAACTACAGAACACACCTCTACTCTGATTTACTGAAGGACAGCAGGATTCCCTCACACACACACACACACACACACACACACACACACACACACACACACACACACACACACACACACACACACACACACACACACACACACACACACACACACACACACACACACACACACACACACAGAGTCCTTCAGTCAGAAATAGCAGCTTAATCAGTCTGAAGATGTTGTAGAGCTGCTGTGATCCCACAGCTTTGTCCCAGTGATGGCCGATGATGTAAGCTATGCCCACACAGATCCTCTTAGCTGATTGGCTGGCTGCTCGGGTCATTTACCACACCTGGCAGGACACAGGGAGCTGATTAGAGAGAGAGAGAGAGCTAGATCGGGTTGTTTGTTTGTCTGGTTGGCTTTTTGGACGAAGAGTTCCTGCACTTAAAGAACAATGACGTCACATCCTGATGGTCGGACGGTAGACTGCAGCAGCTGTGATGCAGCAATGACGCTCTGAACTCAAGTTACTCCTAAAGTTTTCTCAGATTTAGTGTTCACACAAGACACTAACAAACCATCTTCTGTCTTACTGCCAATTTCCACATCTTCCTGTGCACGCCGCAGTCCGTCAGTTCGCTGCGCACTGTGCTGCCGTTCGCTGCCAATCTAATCTAGTCAGTGCTCCTCTTTCCACAGCGAGCGCCGCAGTCCGTCTCCGGAGCGTACTGTCACTACGCTCTGCTCTGCTTCAAATACGCTGCAAGTCTTATTTCAGACGGTGCTCACTGCAAGCACGCATCAAGCTGGACAGAATAGAACGGCCCGGAAGTCAGACAAAGAAACGCACAGAGCATCCGGGTCAATTTCAAAATAAAACACAGCACTGATGGACTATGTGGAAATTAGCTTGGTTAAAGTTTGTGACCTCAGCCTTATTCAGACTGCCCGTTATTGACATCCCTGTGACGTCTCTCCTTCAATCTGTATTTCAGTAACAGAGGGGTTACAGGGGTGAGACGGGATGGGTGGAGCCAGCAGGGAGAGCATTGCTGTGTGTGTGTGTGCAGATTGAGTGTGTGTGTGTATATCTGGAGCTCCTGCTGCTGGTCTTGCCTCAGTAACACCATGTTGGGACACCATCACAATGAATGCACAAAGAAGTAATGACTGAGGAGCTTGGTTACGGCATTTATACTGTGCCCCGCCAAGCACGTTTGACCCCCAACGTCCAGTTTGACTAGTGTGAGTGCTTCCATACCTAAAGCGTGGTACACTTCTTTGGCCCTGGCACAGTTGGAAGAGGCGGGCTTTGGAACGGTACGGTTGCTCGTGCTTTAGCACAAAGTGGACATGACGTAAAGCCCAATCCATGTGACCGTTTCTCTCGACAGTCATTTTGAACAATTGCAGCAAAGGGTTCACGTTGGTCCGATGCAGAGGTCGCGTGTTTACTTTGAATTTGGGCAGGCTGAATATTCAGAGTCAGTTCTGAAGTATTGTCTGCATCTTCAGTAATGCCACACTCTGGGAGACACAGGGATTGAACAGACGAGATAAACAGAGGGGGTGGCTGGAGAGGAGATTTGGGAGAGGGATGAAGCAAACAGGAGGAGGAGGAGGAGGAGAGTGTGTGTAGGAGAGACCAAGGGGGGGCGAGTTGTCCTTGACTTTGACCTCCAGCAGCCTATTCTCTGCATCACACTGCACGCTGCCCGCTGGACACACACACTCACACACACCTGTTGTCTGTGTGCTAGGAATGCACACATAGAGATCCTCTTAACAGACACAGGACCACTACACAGACTCCAGCTGTTCAATGAATAGCCTGATACCTCTGTGTGAAGTGAACACATCTAGACCAAGGATTACACTCAAGGGTTGTTTTTCATTATTGGTGAATACGTCTGGGTGTTTGATTAAACCTCTTCTAAGGTTGGGCGGTTTATAACATAAATAGTATTACATCTAGAGATGTTTCAGTCAGTTTAACAGAAGTTTAAACTCAGGTTAAACGACTCGTCTAAAGATAAGAAAACACTCAGACAACAGGTAGAATTGGGGGGTTTGGTTTGCTGACTGTGGCTAACGTTAGCATCGCTAGCACCACCAGCCTTCAGTCCTCCCTGTAGCTCGACATCCTCATGCCGGAGCTAGCTGTGGTTCCACATTGTTCCAGTCGATGTGCCAGTTTAACCTGACACAGCCTACAAATTACTTTATCTCTTTTGTCCCCAACAAAACCAAAATTCTGCAGCCATTACAGAACATCATCCATCACTTGAATGCATCACTTTAGACTCTGTCACAAACACTTACTGAAGTGTTTCATATAAAAACTGAAAGCAGAGATCCACTGTACTGTTTTCAAAGTCTTGAGTGGATTAATGTAATTTTATTGTTTTATCTTTATCCCTAACCTTAATCCCCCGTTTGATCAAATGAGTGGGGAGACAAGTGTGTTACTTTAAATCTACTTGTTTGTTGTTTTTATAAATCACTCTCATGTCACCTGTTCTTTGAGCAATTTGATCAAAGAAAGATTTATTCAAAAGGGAAATGAAGTTTAAATTTGTGATTGTTTATATGTTATTATTTATCTGGAGTACAGACGACTCAGAGAGAGTGTATGTGTGTGTGACTGTGAGTGTGTGTTCATATTTTAATGGTTTCTGTGTGTTGTTGTTGAGTTCAGTGAAATGTGAGGAGTCATTGGTGATCGGGGTGATTTCACTGATCCCAGAAAAGAGCAGATTTTTGCTGCTAATTTTAGAATTCATTGCTCATGGGAAAATTGGGAAAACTGTTTACTTTTTGTGTGTGTGCGTGTGTGCGTGTGTGCGTGTGTGTGCGTGTGTGTGTGTGTGCGTGTGTGTGTGCGTGTGTGTGTGTGCTCTAGCCTGCATCTGGGGCCCATGCTTGGTCATGCTCTGATCATGACTTGAGATGAGACAGTTAGATGTTGAGTTTCCGTCGTGGTTAAGTTTTGTGCAGCGTGCTGTGAGAAAGTCGTGATCAGAGCCTGAGAACGTGAGCATGTTTTTTTTTTTTTTTACAAGAACAATACAATAATGAAACTTCTTACCTTAGGTTAAAAGTTGGAGGTTGTCAGTAAGTGTTAGGTGCCTGACATAAGTTTCTTATTTTATTTCAGCATGATGTGTAGCCTGAAATATCCTGCGCCTCGAGGAGATATATAATGTCAGCCTTATTAACCTTTAGGGAAAAGAAGCAGAGGCACAAAAGCACGATGCATGGGCTGAATATTTTATGAATGAGGAGAGCGTTTAAAGGTCATGTAGTAACTGGATGATAACAAGATGAGACGCACCTTCTGATTCAGCTCAGCAGGTCGTTGATTGATCAATGGCGTGTGTTAGCTTGTTGGTAATGAAACAGAGCAGGGAATCAAACTGTCAGGAAAAATTCAAACCTTTTTTTGGTTTGATTAAGTCATAAGAAGAATATTTCAATCGCTCCAAATGATGTGAGAGGAACATCATCTTTTTTTTATTGCAGATTAAACACATCAAACAAAAGCTTTACCCAGCGGGGTTAGCTTTGAGTAAATTTCAAGTCATGTAACTTAATTTGTAAAAAACAACTGCTGTCACCACAAGTATGCACAAACTTCACTGACAAGGAACGTAAACTTGAGGATTCTAATTTAAAGGTCACATATTCTCCTCCTCTTCAACCAGTTTAAATAAGTCTCAGAGCTCCTCGAAACATGTGTGTGAAGTTTCTAGTTCTAGATCCACTCTGATCCTGTATTTGATCATACCTATAAACCCCTCTATTTCAGCCCTGCTCAGAACAGGCTGTTTCTGTGTCTGTACCTTTAAATATGTAAATGAGCTGTGTCTGACCACGCCCCCTCTCTGGAAGGGCTTGGGTGTACTCGAGCTTTCTCGCTCCATGTCCTATTGTTTACGGTGAGAAGGCAGACTCAGAGGGCAGAACAAACACCTAGCTGTGGTTATGTCACCCACCTGGGGGAGGAGTTACTGCCCTTTGTGATGTCATGAAGGGAACATCTCCAAACGGCCTGTTTGAGCACACATTTTCTGAAAAGTGGAGCAGGTAAAAGACGGAGAGGATGGACTTTTCTCATCATTGGGGGGTTTGTAGACAGACTAGAGACACACAGTAGTGTTAAATGAACATTGTGAAGTTTATTTAGCAGAATATGTGACCTTTAAAAGACCTTATTGCATTTTATTAGCATGATATTATTTAGAAGTAAAGGCCTACCTTTGACTAAAATGTTGCATTAAACCGATTCTAACATTAAAAAAAGAGCTTCTGTCCTGTAAGGAGTCTGAAGTGTTTGAAAAATGTCTCTGCATGTCTGAGCTGTTGCGTATGTGAGTCCATTATTTTGGGCCCACATGGTGATATCATCACAGTGTCATGCCTCACTTCAGCCTTGACACTGACCATCATGCCTGACACACACACACACACACACACACACACACACACACACACACACACACACACACACACACACACACACACACATAAAAAGGCCCTGACGTCATCTTCTCTCCTTCTTTATTTCCCCCATTCCTTCCCTCTTATCTCTGTCTTTATTCCCTTGTCTTCAGGCAGACGATGATGAGTCATGTTGGGGAAGATTTTAGATGCAATGTGGGATAAACGGCTATGATAGGAGGGGGAAGCAGCAGGTAGAAGATTGAAAATAAGGGAATGTGGACACCTGTATACTTAAGCCAAATGCATAAGAAATATCACAAAGCAACAGGCTTTTATTAGCCTCTATAAAAGTATAAAAGGGATTTATTTCCCATGATCCATACTAACAGACCATGCATCCCCAACACACCTTATACGCATAGATACGTCGTATGCACGTTTGAAATCTAGCTTGTCTGAAAGTTCGGCATGATGCACATCGAGCAGAAACTGTCACACAGGCCCGCAGGGGGATTTCAAAAATAAAGGCGTACCATAAAGATGACAATTTAGAACCATGGTTTGACTTTCAGTTGATTTGATTGGATCATTGGTCAACCAATCGATGTATCGATCCAGGCCCATCCAGGCCCACATCAACCCTCAACGTGGCCCTCAGGTCAATTTTTACATATCAATTAATTGGAAACATGAAGAAAACATGACAAAATCTGCCATGAAATCATGAAAACCAGAAATATGTCCATAATAATATTTGATCACTGGTATATGTTGAGTGAAATTTGAGACATAATTGTCTGTAATTTTTTTTTGTATTCTACAATTTGGCCCCCTGGCAGTCAGAGATAAATGAATGTGGCCCTTGCTGTGACCAAAGTTGTCCATCCCTGATCCAGACCAATGGATGGTTACGTCTTTAGTGAGTGTTGAGCGTGCAGTGTGACCGTCATTCACGTAAAGAAGCTGCTTCATACTTTTTACTGCATTGATAAAAAGGAATAAGATGTGAACATAGCGTCCGACTCTGTTGCTGTGTCCGCCATCCTTTCATGTCATGGCCCTGCTTCTGCTGTGAGGTGTGTGTGTGTGTGTGTGTGTGTGTGTGTGTGTGTGTGTGTGTGTGTGTGTGTGTGTGTGTGTGTGTGTGTGTGTGTGTGTGTGTGTGTGTGTGTGTGTGTGTGTGTGTGTGTGTGTGTGTGTGTGTGTGTGTGTGTGTGTGTGTGTGTGTGTGTGTGTGTGTGTGTGTGTGTGTGTGTGTGTGTGTGTGTGTGTGTGTGTGTGTGTGTGTGTGTGTGTGTGTGTGTGTGTGTGTGTGTGTGTGTGTGTGTGTGTGTGTGTGTGTGTGTGTGTGTGTGTGTGTGTGTGTGTGTGTGTGTGTGTGTGTGTGTGTGTGTGAGAAAGAGCAACTCGGGAAGATTTCGGCGGCAGCCTGTCCTGTATGGAATTTTCTTGACATTTTCAGGAGTGCATGTGTGAAAAAGTGCTTGAAATTGATCTCGGTCTTGTGACCATTCTCAAGGTCGCTTGTGGAAGATCTCAGTCTGATCTTAAAATCTGCAGCATTCTCGTTCTGGTCTCGGACAAAGACGACTCAAGAGTCAAGACCTGTCAGAACCACAACTGCAGGAGTTTAACTAAAGTGCCATGAAAAGAGATCTGTGGGTGTTTTTATGAGAATGGAGTGCCTGTCATTAGTATGTTCTGGGGCTGTCATTATTTCAATGAAATGCATTGAATCAGATCATTATTGGGATATTTTTAAAGACAGGCCCATCCTCTCTGTTGCCTACATGTAACAATAAACCTCCTAGTTAAATTCATAGTTTGTAGAAACAAGCCTCATTAAATGTGTGCAGGACCTTCATCAGCTGTTTGATGTGGTAATTGGGGAAACAATCTGCCGTTTGTCCGCCGTTGTAATTGTCTCCTGAGTCGTTGTTTCAAATGCTAAATATTCATCCTCGTGGTTTTTATGGTCGATAACAGCCGGGCTTTGATTTCATTCTGTGTGCTGCTGAATGATTATTGTTAGAGAATAAATCCTGAATCACAAAACATCCTGATTAATGAGGACGTTTAAAAAAAACAAAAAAAAAACATGAATATTCATCATGTTTTCAAATCATCAGCAGGAGGACGTCTGTGAAAGCGAGCGCAGACTCATGGACCTTAGTTTGAAACAGACGTTTTCGAGGCGCTCCAGGAAGTAAATAGAACCTCGAGCAGGACACACAGAGTACAGAGAAAGTTTAGAGGACTTTAAATCTTTGCAGGACTCTTTTGAAGCCTCTACAAACAGCGTACAGGAGGGACGTGTTTTCTGACCCTGCTGCCGGTGACTCTGCACTTCCTCCATCATTGAGCTATGTAGAGAATCAAAACATGTGTGTATTTGAATGTGTGCATTCACTCTGTGTGTGTCTGTGTGTGTGTGTGTGTCTGTGTGTGTGTCTGTGTGTCTGTGTCGAAGCCAACGTGCTGAAACATTTGATGTCAACAGTTTGTGGCGACATGCCCAGAAAAGTGTGTGTGTGTGTTATTTTTACACAGCGCGGCGCCGCCTGCTGCAGACTCTGTTCGATCACTTCTCTTATTCATGACAATGTTGTTTACTGTTGGAAACGGACAAAATGCAAATAATTTCATGTGATTGGAGTTATTCCACAAAACTAATGTTCGCTTCAATCGTAGCTATGTGTCACTCACAGCATGCTACAAACGTTTCAGACCAAGACGTTATAAAAACCTAAATATACACTTTTTTTCTAACCCCAAAAATCAAGAAGTTTAATAACTATAGATATAAATGTAGTGGGATTGATAATAATACAATATTTAACTCAAGATTTTAATGTTAAAAAGTAAGAAGGCAGTTGTTACGAGGCTGAACCCACCCAACAATATTTAGAAACAGTAAGACTGAGAGAAAATGTTTTTACTATCAAATGGAAGATTTCTAACGCGGTGTGAAATGCTTCTGGACTGACTCGTACATCAACTTAGAGATATTGGATCTGTATTAAAATTAAGTCTGTTTTATCCCTGGTTTATATTTATTTGTTCTACTCTTTTTTTCTTTTTTTATCTTAACCAATTTTTAAAAAGACGTTTACATGCATCAGGACCTGTTTTTTGACATTTTGAAAACCCCTTTATGTTATATATGGATCTTCAAACAGGTCACACGTCCTCTAAGCTCTGTGTCTGTTCTTTAGCTCATAGTTGAAGTTTTTCTCTAAGTTGTGTCCTGAATAAATAAATCTCTCGCTCTGACTAACAGGCTGACGTTTCCTCTCTCTCTCTCTTCAGGGACGTGGTGACCTGTTGACTCTGGTGAACTGACACCCTGCGTCTCGT
The DNA here is from genome assembly GCF_963584025.1 of Labrus mixtus. Taxonomy (NCBI): domain Eukaryota; kingdom Metazoa; phylum Chordata; class Actinopteri; order Labriformes; family Labridae; genus Labrus; species Labrus mixtus. The sequence continues at coordinate 22,175,588 of NC_083618.1, read as the reverse complement.
TCCGTCCACCTCCATACCCCACCCCCTCATCCCCTCATCCCCTGTCCTGACCAGTCTCCGTGCTGCCGGCGGTGGATTGGAGCACTCTGATTGGAGGATTTGCGAGGTGGTTTTTCGGTCTGGCGCCGCCTCCCCCCGGGGCCGGCGTGCGCTCCCAGCAGCCCGTGGTGCCCTGTGCCCCCCCCTCCCCGTCACTGCACAACAGAGCCCATGCCCAAGGTGAGAGAGACCCAATGTAATGCAGTGGAGACCCCACAGATCACTCAGCCTGAGCGAGCTCTTTGAATTCTTTATTTGGACCAAAAAGAGAAGAATAAATCAAAAGTCACTTCCTCTCTTTAAAGAAAACCAAGAGTTGTTTGTAAACATGTGATGTTGGCTGGGGCTCACCATGGCAACCACAGAGACCAAACAAAGGACAACATTCAAAGTCCTGCTTACTCTTGTTGGTTTGTCGAATGCTGCCCCGGCTTCAAACGCACAAGTTAGCTAAAGCTTCATTATGACCAGTCTCATGAATATAGTGTCATTCTGAATGCAACGTTCCAACACTGAACGACAGCAGCTACATGGTGCATATGTTACAGGATGTTGCACCCTGCTGACCTTTAAATGCACAGTATGGACTGCAATCTCTGAGAGAATGTCTGTACAGAGATCAGAGAAGCAACAGAGGGCAGGAAGTGTCTACGATGATTTGAAGGGTTTGATGTTTTTGTCCGTGCACACTCAGCCATCTTTACCTTCACATTTCTTAACAATATCTCAAAATGAATGTCATTAGCTTGTAAACTGAATACTCGACACTGACAAAAACTTATTTTTAAAAAACTCCCTGGCACACATTGAACACAACATAGCTGAACATATTACTGCACATCAGTATCAGAGGGTTTTACAAGAAAGTTTCAAGCTTGTGTGTTTTTGGCATTTCATGCATTGTACCAGTTAGCTTAGAGCTCATGTTTATCTATTGTTTATGTTCTTCTGGAAGAGCAGGTTGAAAAGTCTCCCTGCAGCAGGAAGGAAGGACCTGCAGTATCTGTCCTGCACTCGAAATGATTCGTCTGCAAATTTACCAGAGACTGTTTAGTTGGTGTAGCTTCTTATGTTTAGAAACCATGAAACATTTTGGAAACTTTTCACATTATGTGTCAACAAGTCTAGGAATGCAGCGCAGGGATGCATCAGCTTAACATCTGTATCAGACTAAACTGGCCATGTTGACAAATATTGGACCATCGAAAAAGTAGGGGAGCGTGCACTGATGTCAGGAGCATTGTGAATCTGTTGTGTCGCATCAGTTTAAATCTGACCAGCTAGTTTAGCTAACTGCTGATTCAGAAAAGAGTTTAAATGGGACAGAAGAAGTCCACCTTTGAACAAACTCTTGATTTGTTTTCATGGTTAAACATGAAAGAACATGTCGTCTGTTAAACTGTCTCAGAGAAAGATCAGTGACATTGTAAGAGGAAGGACTACTAATCATTTAAATAAATCCAATCTCATAGCTCATTGAAAAGACAGACTACGGAGGAATGAAAAACTGAAACTGGAGATCAGCTGAGTTGTTATATTTAACACTGATGTCGCTATCGGTCCTGATTTTCACAATCGATGCTCTAAAATCATCTGTGGTTTGGATTTATTGAGAAATAAAAAAGGAGATCTTCCTGTCACCAGTCAATAAATCCCTCTCCCGTCTCCAGGAGGAGTCGCGGTGCGTCCGCCAGGAGCCATGTGCCTCCCTCACAGCAACAACATGGACAGCAAGCTACAGGGGGCGGGGCCGGGGGGAGGGGCTATACTTCGATCACGAGCAGGAGGCGTTCCACTGGAGCCCTTCATCCACCAGGTGGGTACAGAGAGAGCAATGATTTGATGTCATAAGTGTAACATATATGTGATAACTGTTTTCACATTTGTGTGTTGTTTTGTTTGTAGGTGGGGGGTCACACCAGTATGATGCGTTACGATGACCACACGGTGTGTAAGCCTCTGATCAGCAGAGAGCAGCGCTTCTACGAATCTCTGCCTCCAGAAATGAAAGAGTTCACTCCAGAGTATAAAGGTCAGTCACAGGAAACTCTCAGATGTTTGATGTGCGCTCAGCCGTGGAGGAGAGCTGCGATTATCTGTGGATTCTCTTCAGTGAATTGTTACAAAGTGCTGAGAGGACGGTGAACACTTTGACCCTCTGCACATGTGGCTCACATGATACATAACGATCCTGAGGTTGTGTTACTTTATGACTTTTGTTTACTTTATCAGAGAGACAGGACGGTGGATAGAGTAAGAAATCAGTTTTTTGTTTTTTTTTTCTTAATAGGAACTGCTTAAGATAAGGTCTTAATGTGATCATGGCTGCTATTGCAAAAGACGTGCTCTTTTTTCTGTTCTTTTAGTTTATTTTCCTTTTGGGAGGGGGGGTGGGGTTTTTATTTTTATTTCTGCTGTTTTTTGTTTAGTCTGTATTTTCTATGTTTATAAAAGCAATAAATAAATATATATATATATATATATATATAAAGAAATCAGGGAAAGAGAGTAAGTGAGAAATGACATGCGGGAGAGCAGCCACCGGTCGTATTCAAACCCGGGTTGCCCGCTCCGACTACAGCAGCCTCTGTCCATGGGGCACCATGCACACTGACATCTAGGCCTCCAGGGCCCACACGTGTTTTTGGACATTTGAGGAGACACCGTGTTGTGTTGTGTCAGCAGAAATGTTCAGAGCTGTAAAGCTGTCTATGTTCAACCAGTTAGTGACATAACATGTCAACACGAAGAAGGTCCGGCAGTAACCGGCTGAAAGGGAGGCATATCGCCACCTACAGTGGCAGAGTCAGACATACATCCGTCAATGAATCGATTCTCCCTCTGTGCCTCTCTGCTGGGACGAGGACAGTGGTCCAATAAAATGTTCTAACTGAGCTCGACTTGTAAAGCTCCAACACATCCAAAGTGTGCATGTGTGGTTTGTGGCCTAAACATTCAGTGCAGTATTACATGCACTGCTAATTTATTGCTAATGCTAATTTAAACATAAAATAGTTCAACAATATGAGAGACAGTGTGTGTGTGTGTGTGTTTAAATCCACTCTGCAGTGAGCCGGTCTGTACCGATAGATTCCCTGTATTCAAAAGTAATCAGATTTTTTTGTTTGTTATTGGAGGACGTTTATAATTAAATCAGTTTTTATGACCCTCCTAGACATCTGTTGCATTAAAAAGATCTCAAATCTCTTTGCCCCCCGGCCTCCTCCGGTGCTCTAAATAGTTTTGCACCTCCGGGTTGGGTGGCGGGTGGAGAAACAGGCAGACGGACAGACGCAGCAGAGGGACGGATGTGCGGATGTTTACTGGTGTAGCCGCTCTGCTCTCCATCAGACGACACTGAAGCTGCTTCCACCGGCTCTTGCTGTAGTAACAGAGCCAAACACACTTTGACAGCAGCGTTCAAACACACACGCATACTCCTCTCCTGCACGAGTGTGACCTATTTATCATTTTAGAAAATTATATAAGAAAGGTGACAGTGACAGGGGTTGTTTTTTTTTTTGGGGGGGGGGGGGGGGGGGGGGGGGGGTTAGGAATGTTTTGATGTGGAGATTAACAGACATTATGAAGGTGGATGGAGCAGGTGTGACGCTAAAGATGGCTCTGTTCCATTAGAGATTGCTTTTAAGTAACAACTAGTGAGCCAACAGCAGGGTCCTGACTCTGAAGCACTTACAGGGCAGACAGTTTTTCATTACAATGCATTACTTTCAAGCCTTTACAGTTTGTGAAATGTCTCCAAACACAAATATTTCACCTCGAGCCATGAGCTGTGACCCAGTTCAACACGAAGCATTGATTCTAAAACTGTTAAAAGTAAGAAGTCGAGTCACATGAGAAAACTTTGACAAACTCTCATTTGTCAAAGTGCTCTTGAGGATACTAATGGACAAAAATGTATTGAGTCGTAAGAATCAAGAGCAGTCATTCATATGCTGATGTAACGTACTTTTGGCTTTTGTGTGTTTTTCCACTTCTTTAAAAAACAAACTTGAGATTGAGCAAGTCATCTGTGTTGGTAATCAAGCGGCAACCTCTGGTGTGGAGAAATTAAGCCAACGCAAAATTGCACAAAAACTGCAGTTCCTCAAGTGACCACTTGAGGCCGGCTGCAGAAGCCCCAGAGGTCACATACACACCCATTCAAAAAGTCTGTGTTCTTCCCTACAGTATGTCTACCAGCAAGAGAAACTGATTACCAACTAGGGATGCACCGATGCATTGGCCAATATCAGCTCTGTTTACAAACATCAGCACATCTTGGCGGCATGAACCGATGTCAGTATCCGATGTTGATTCGTTGTTTCAGATCAGTTTTAATGCTGACATCAAGTTCGCCTGACTATTGATTGATAATTGCACTCTGCCTCTATAAAAGCAGAGTTGTTGAATAAATGATAAAGCATGAATTAAGGGTTGTGCACATGATTAATGCTAGACCTGCTAAACATCAGCATGCTGCCATCGTCATGGAGAGCCTGTTAGTCCTACTTCCTGTGAAATCAATAACTTTGATTGATCGCGATTCTTACAGGAAAAATGGCAGAAAATAAAAAATGATTTTCTTGTAATGTATCAACCGATTCTTAAAGAAAGCTAAATCTGTTTCAGACGTCAGAAGCATAAATTTACAGTCCCTGCACTTTCATCCTTCAGCTCTCTGTCTCACTGACCTCTGAGGGTCTCTACACAAGGTTTATATTTTCCCTGCACACTGACCTGCAGGCACCGCCCCCCCCCAGTCCAACCTGCCTTTGTTGTGGGTCCCAGTACCATGACAACAGGAGTCCAAAAGGAGTCTATATTTAGCCCTGGATTTCTGCCCACTACCATTGTTCTGCTGATTAAATAACAGCAGACTGACAGACAGCTGCCCAGCGACGACTTTCTGATTCTGTCAAGGTCGTTTCATCTGGAAACAGTTTGACGTCAGCAGATCGGATTTCTCCTTAAGTTGTTGGTGTGGAGGTTGTGAAGAAGTCCAGCAGAGGACCTGACTCTTCAGTTTTTGGACTCTTATCTCTGGAGAAGGTTTCCCACCACTGACGTCAAAATTCAATTTGGACCAACAGGGAGGATGTTCAGCGTCTTACTCAGCAGGAAAGAGGTGTTCTAAAAATAACTCGCTTAATGTTTAAATAAAACATTGCCAGACATTCCTGTCCGGGCATTTAATCCATTAACAGTTCCACAATTGAATTTCCGGAACATTTATGAGATCTTCATAAACACACAGACGACAGTAAAATACAACTTTAAGTGTATCAGTGAGGTGTTATTCATCCTTCATCCTTGAGCCTCCAAAAGGGCTTCACCTCTGGAGGCACCCTAAAAATCTTCCCTCTTTTCATCTTTGTCTGATCTTAAGGGGGGAACACTTCAGTCCAGAAGTCCTTATGTTGAGATCTAGTGTCTTCTTAAAGTCTTATTTATACTTCTGTGTTTAATCTTCACCATAAGTTGTGTTATAACTTCACATTCTCCATTAGCCCGTGTATGGTTTTAAGTGATGGAGTGGTGCAGAAATAATGATGGCTGAGTTTTTTTTGCAAGCTTTGACTTACTGTACTCTCTCTGCTAGGACTGCACTGTTGTTGATTGTTATTGCCACATGATCTTTGACCTTACACCTGTTGATCTTTACATGCAGTGTGAAGATACGAGCAAGCAAACGATCGCTAGCGTTAGCATGCTAACACAACACTGCAGCGCTAGTTGTTATGGTTTCATGCTGGTGCTCAAGGGCTACATCTACTGGATCAAAAAGTTGCATATTCTTAAACTGAATCGACACAGGAAGACATTTTCAGAAAGCTGTAAATGTTTGTTAATTCCTCCTTTGCTGAGTGTTTTTTTTCTTTAAGCTTCAGGAATGACAAACATGATGTTAAAGTATATTGCTGGTTTGTAATTAATGTCCAGTATTTTAAACTTCCTGTCTGTATTTTATTGTGTTCTGCAGGTGTGGTGCTGGTGTGTTTTGAGGGTGACTTGGACGGCTACATCAACCTGGTGGCGTACCCTTACGTGGAGAGCAACATGGAGGGGGGGCCCCCGGAGCACGAGGAGCGGGACCCCCCAGAGAGGGAGCAGCCGAGGAGGAAACACTCCAGAAGAAGCCTCCATCGCTCCTCCTCCTCCTCTGAACACAAAGACGAGCGGAGCGACAGGAGGGAGGTGCACGACAACGACGCTTCTGATAAGTAAGTTCATTTAGTGTTAAGAGTTTTTTAGAGGACTCGTTGGTGACTGAATATTAATCATCTTTTTCATTTGGACGATAAACAATGAAATAATTCCCCAAATATTTGGCTGCAGCTTCTCAAGGTGAAGATATTGAGCTTAGAGGACATCACATTAGACTCAGACGACCAATTAAATCATGATGAGAATAATTACTTTAGATCGGATGTATTGCTCCCGGGCATGATGGGATTTGTAGTGTCCTCTATTTCTCATCTGTAGTGTCTGTAGTTACCTGAATACTTCCAATGAGAGTCAGCCAGACGCTGATTTTTCATAGATGGTTTTATATTATACCCTGAGATTGACAGGCGGATCGGCTCAGTGTCAGCAGTAATGCAGGCGTTTCCTTTTTACTCTACATCACTGAACCAACCAATCAGAGGCTAGGAAAACCACAGAGGTAGAGTCATGTTTCTAGATGATGCAGAAAGAAATTCCAACATTTAAAAACACAAATCATAATCAACTTCAATCAATCAACTTTTATTTGTATAGCGTCAACTCATAACAAGTGTTATCTCGAGACACTTTACAAGAAGCAGGTGAAATACCTTACTCATTGTCTGTTAACATTACAAAAGAGCAGGTAAGAAGACCTTACTCATTGTTATGTTACAAAAAGCAGGTAAAAGACCTTACTTATTGCTATGTTGCAAAGATCCGGCCTATCCATCATGAGCACTTTAGCAAAGCAGCAAAAGTTACAGTGGTAAGAAAAAACTGTCTTATTAAAAGGCAGAAATCTTCGGCCGGATCCCCGGCTCATGACGAACAGTCTTCACAGGCCTAGACTGCGCTGGGCTTGGAAAGGGATAGGGGGAGAGATGGGATAAGATGCAGGAAGAGGGATAGAGAGCAAGGGGGTGGGGGGAGGTAGACCGTCCATCAGCAATCCGGTGGGGAGGGGAGGGGGTGTGGGGGGGTTGTTCTGGCAGGCCGCCAACCCACGATCCGGTGGGGAGGGGGTAGTGGTGGGGTGGGGGTTGTTCTGGCAAGCCGTTAACCGACGATCTTGAGGAGCCTAGGAGAGCTCAAGAGCTCCCAGGAAAGTAGGTGGTTAGTGACTGAGATTTATAGATAGATACATGCAGTAATATGATGTACTGTATATGCAGAGAGAGAGAGAGAGAGAGAGAGAGAGAGAGAGAGAGAGAGAGAGAGAGAGAGAGAGAGAGAGAGAGAGAGAGAGAGAGAGAGAGAGAGAGAGAGAGAGAGAGAGAGAGAGAGAGAGAGAGAGAGAGAGAGAGAGAGAGAGAGAGAGAGAGAAGAGAGAGAGAGAGAGAGAGAGAGAGAGAGAGAGAGAGAGAGAGAGAGAGAGAGAGGAGAGAGAGAGAGAGAGAGAGAGAGAGAGAGAGAGAGAGAGAGAGAGAGGAGCTCAAGGTGCCAGTTCCCCCGGTAGTCTAAGCCTATAGCAGCATAACTAAGAGCTGGTCTGCACCAGCCCTAACTATAAGATTTATCAAAAAGGAAAGTTTTAAGTCTATTCTTAAAAATACAGACTGTGTCTGTATAACTGTGTGAACTCAAATATGTGAACAGTTAACTTTAAAACATAACGTGTTTTTAACTTAAACTCCAATATGAGATCACTGTTCAAACTTACACAATGGTGAAAAAAGATTTGAGCCGCACTACATTGCTCCTCCTCTCTCCTCCTCCCTGCAGCCTGGCAGAGCTGAAGAGTCCGCGGCTCGACCCAAAGATCCACTCGGACGTTCCCTTCCAGATGTTGGACTGGAACAGCGGTTTGAGTTCAGAGAAGATCAGCTACAACCCCTGGAGCCTGCGCTGCCACAAACAGCAGCTGAGTCGCATGAGGTCTGAATCCAAGGACCGAAAACTCTTCAGTATCCTTCGTCGGCCAATAACAATCGAATTATAATAATCAACATCTTTTTCTTATTATGACAAAAACATGTTGCATTAAGGCGCATATTTCCAAGGTTAAAAATCATCTGCAAATGGTGTAATATTATGCAGAGGAAAAGCCACATTATTCAGCTGTAAGAACCTTGTAAATATGTAAACAAGCTCTGATTTTTAATTAATGTAAGTATAGAGACGCTGGCTGAATAATATTATTCATAAGAAGCAAACTGCTTGTTGGAGTGTTTGGCGACTGAATTGTGTAACAGTTCAGTCGGGGCTCTGTGTGTGAATATGGTTGAGAATGGGGGAAAGGGGGGGGGGGGTCGAGGTTATCAGGGCAGAAGTCGTGTTTTGATCTTGAGCTTCAAAGAGAGCGGACTGCAGCTGCCTGGAAAACAAAACACACGCTCTGTCCTCCATGATGTCCGTCTGTCCTCTGTCACGTTCAGCAGGGCTGCTGTCACTGGAGGTCGTCTGCGCACAGACATCGTTCACTCTGCTTATTATTGATATTATCACAGACATGATCCGCTGCATGCGGTGATGAGGTCTGAGACCATATTCCTGTTCAGAGCTTTCTGGGAAAGAGGTTTCAGCATCTTATCAAATAATATCGTCCCTTTTCTTTTTTATTTGTTATTTTTTTGGGGCCAGTTTTGCCTTGGGAGAGGGGGGGGGTGACATGCAGGTTGCTGCGACAAGGACTCTAGCCGTTGTACGTGGGGCGGGCAAAATAACCACTAGGTACCTTGGTGACGTAAAAATGAAAACAGAGGAATTCAAATATAAATCTGTGTGAAATATATTCAGATTGATAATCATGAATGTTCTCTGTCACTTATAACCACATTTGCAAATTTGCATATTAATTTAGACGAATCAGAACGAGGGGGCTCCACGCCGAGTGTTTGTGTTTTTTATAGATTGGAACAGACTCATGAATTTCCTAGATGAACATTTCTCAAGTGTGATTTTCTCTCCGTTTACAAACTGGGAAGATGTTTCTGAAATATGTTGTCCAAATTATCAGAAGTGGACCCTTCAAACTTTCAATCCAGAGGGGTAATTTGTTTTCAGCCAGGTAAAAATGAGAAACATTTAGACATTAAGACATAGACTCAGATATTAAAAACAACATTAAACATGACATTCATTAATACAAGAGCCCAGAAAGTGACAACAGAGAGGATTTAAAACTGTCATTAAAACCGGACGTGAATAAGGAAATGCCCCTTCACTGGGTCATCATGAATTCAGTGGTTTGAAAGCTTAATTTATTACAGCAAAATGTAATTCTGTTGGACTTTGGTGATCTGAATCTCCTGCCTGAGGGCAGACGCTCAATCTTAACAAATAGAGGATGTTGAGGACACTGTAGGACGTCTGGAGCCTCAGCTGTTGCTCTCTTATTAAAGGTGAGAGACAGATCAGGTACTGAAACATCAGGGATCTTTTACAGGCTACTTCGATGATGTAATGAAACCTATTGAGAGATTTCCAAACCTCACATTGGTCTATTTACTTTTTTACAAGTTTTATCAAAACATTTTCACTTTTTTTTTTTTTTGGCCTAGGGATGCCAACTTGTTTTTTGATATTGGAGTTTATAGTGTTATGTCTTTATGTGCATCACTTTAAGTAAAACAACAACATATTGCCTAGAGATCAAAGTTCAGACACGTTTGCTCCCTAACAGCAGCATGTCAACCAGAGTTCCTGTTGTTGGAGAACGTGGTCCACCACTTCTCTTACCCCTGCATCCTGGACCTGAAGATGGGCACCAGGCAGCACGGAGACGACGCCTCCGAGGAGAAGGCGGCGAGGCAGATGAAGAAATGTGAACAGAGCACTTCAGCGACCCTGGGAGTCAGAGTGTGTGGCATGCAGGTAAAACAACCACTGCTACAGCTCACACATGCTTCAAAAACATGGCCGCCTCTGAATGCAGAGAACAATTGATTAACAGTCTTTAATTCACTTATAGTTTTTGAGTTTCTAATTAATTTCTTGTTTTTGTCTCTGGGGATTCTCCAGCTTTATACTATGATTATATATCATAAACCTTTATAATAACACACACTCTTAATGCTGCTGCATTAACATCATAATCACTATTATTTTACTTGATATGGAGATCATGATTATTAAACATGATTACTCCTCTGCGGCACACTCTCACCTTGCGTTTAAAGATCCAATCAAAATATATCATGAGCTCACAGGAAGCAGCGGCGTCTGTCCTCGTGTCCGTTTCGTCTGTCAGTTTGTCACGTCCTCAAATCACCTGTCGCCATTAAAACCAGATTACTTCAACCATCACATTCACAACAACTCAACCCCAGGTGGTAAACTCCTGAAGGCATGCTGCCGTCTACTCTACCTCAAAGCTGACATGGAAGTACAGGCCACACCGGCAGTTACCTCGTATTAAATATGCCGCATGCCGCAGTGTGGCTGAAAAAGTATTCATACATGTACTGCTTGAGCTTTAAAGGAACTAAAACTAATAATCAGGGTACATATAGTTTCTGAACAAGGCCTTAAAAGTTTTGTATTTCCATCACAAAGCACCACATTTAGTGTACAAAGATCTTCAATATATTCTCTTCTGGAGGATTGATACCTGACGTCTAATGCAGTAAAGGTTTTGAGAGGGTGATGAATTCACAGCAGCTACTCACCACAGTGGATTATGTTTTTGTTTTTTTCTCCCCTTGGTCCTGATTTGCTGCCGAGTCTGTTTTACACCGCCGTTACTGCAGCTAATAAATCTCAGATTAGAAAAGGGATACGTCTCTTGGTGTTAATCTTTTTTTTTTTAAATCTGTGAAGTTAGCTTTAAATTCCCCTTGAAGTGGTCTTAAAAAGATTCTTAAAAACCTGAAGTATACCTTTGGGAATCCCGAGAGTTACCCAATAATATTAATTGGGCCTTGGCAACACACACACATAAACATCTTCTCTACTGCTAATATATCTGATGTAGAGGTGTGAGGGAGAAAAAGAAAAACGATATGCTTGATTTAAAATATCGTCCATAAAGAAGGAGTCATGGATCGACTTAAAAAAGAAAGTCATGAATGTAAAGACGTCTGTGATATCATGTGACTGACGTCTCCTCTCTGTCTGCAGGTGTACCAGCTGAACACGGGTCACTACCTCTGCAGGAACAAGTACTACGGCCGTGGCCTGTCGATCGAGGGTTTCCGTCAGGCGCTCTACCAGTACATGCACAACGGGAAGGTTCTGAGGCAGGACCTCTTTGAGCCGATCCTGAATAAGCTACGCAGCCTGAAGGCGGTGCTGGAGAGGCAAGCGTCCTATCGCTTCTACTCATCTTCACTGCTCATCATCTATGAGGGACAGGTGAGCAGTCCTGAAATACTTACCAATACTCCGCCGAGCCTATCTCTCCCCCATTACTCGGCACAGAGGTGGGATTACTTTATCTCCCCATTACACCTCTGTGACATTCATAGTGACAGTGAGACGTCACAGAGACGTACATTTCACTCCCTGAACAGACAGTCTGAATAAGGCGAAAGATTTTGAAAATGTAACTTAAAAACACCTAGATTTTGTAGATTGGGATGAAAGGAGGAAAGATAATTGGATCTGGATTCACCTTGTTCTCCTAAATATCAATAATACTGTGTATTCAATCAGTAATAACATCCTCTTAACCACTTTATTTGGCGCTCAAACTAAGTATGAATGTCTTGAAAATCTCTAAGCACACCAGAGAACTTACATGCTAATACTGTTTGAATGTTTCCATGCTTATAATTACAGAAAGAACGATATATAAAGATGTTGTTTAGATCTAGTTTATGTGAAATTCAGTTCTTGCCATTTTAGGATTTTCAACCTTACGTTCATGTGCAAAGCCAGCTGCATCATAAACGTAATTGTGCACACTTTGAAATGTGTGGAGGTATCTCTAGAGCATTAGTTCCCAACCTGGGGCCCAGGCCCCCCTAGGGGGGGACATCTGAGATCTCAGGGGGGGCGAGAGTCTGCTCTGAGGTTGTCAAAATTAGATTTGCACATATTAAATGGAATCATGTTAAAACATTACTGAGACATTTTTACAAAGGTATTTTGGTAAGAACGAGTGTGTGGGCATATTCTGATGAATGAAAACTATTCAAATGTATGGTCATCTTTTGAAAGCAATGTACCACTTTTTTCATGTCTTCTGGGTGGACTCGGCTTTTATTGGTTGCAAGTAGGGGGACTCCAAGGAAAAAAGGTTGGGACATGATCTAGAGAGCACATCAGAGAGTTCAGGCCATGTCCAGCTACTGGATGTGCAGGATGTAAACTACAGACAAACGAAGAGAAGTTAATATTATGATGATTCAGAGATCACTGCATCATTTTCCTGTGTGTTTGGACATTACGGTCCTGGACTTGTTTCATATATTTTCTCAGTTTTGTACTTCAACTTCTAAAATGGAACATATCTATCTGCAGCTACTTTGACAGTCAGGTTTGTCGCTGTGCAGAGGTCATACAGATGTGGATAATTGCGGTCTTGGTCTATCAACTTGTCTCTTAAACTTTCTGCCGTTGTAGTGCCTGCTGCTGTGTTGACTGTGTCACAGTCCCTCTGTCTCTACACTGCCCCCTACTGTTCATGTGTAAACTGCATCTAGTTGCAACCACGTTAAGTTTACTTTTGAGGACGTGTACAATCAACGCTCCAACCAGACGCAGGGACGTTCATACGCGTAATCATTAGCAAGTAAATCTCCGGCCTTGAAGTAAAACCGAATCTCTCAGAAGATTTAAAAATAATAGAAAGACAAATTGTGTTTGTCACATTCACACTGATCACTGTTGTGTTTGATTCTTTCAGGAACCTGAGGCCCCTTCAGTCCTCAGCTCTGGTCAGCATGCAGCCCTCATACAGAAGACCCCTGCGGTCCCTACAGAGCCTCACCGTGGCCCCGGGCCCCAACCACCCCCATCCACAGGAGCCTCCTGTGAAACGGACATGAGCCAGAACCCAGCCTCTGGGTCTCTGCCCTCTCAGGGACCTGGACGTATGGCTCCTCCCTCTCCCTCCCCTCATCCTCCCCCACAGACCCCGTCCACCAAATCAGACTGCCACTCCTTCCTCCCCCCTCTCTCCTCCACACACCCCCATTCAGACTCCTTCTCCCCTGCTCCCAGCTTAATGTCCTTCCCCCCTGCCCCTCCCCACCAGCCTCAGCAGCCCCCCCTGGTGGACGTTCGTATGATCGACTTCGCCCACTCCACCTTCAAAGGCTTCCGTGGCGACACAGCGGTGCACGATGGTCCGGACCGGGGCTACGTGTTTGGACTGGAGAGCTTGGTCCAGATCCTGGAGAGTCTGCGGGACGACAACCTGCAGTAGCTCCACACACACTCTCACACACACACACACACACACACACACACACACACACACACAGCTTGTTGTGAGTTAGTCCAGGTTGTGCTGCAGAGTCCTCAAGAATCGGGACAGTTTGGCTGTGAGTATGGAACATGGGTCTGCAGGACGTCACCATGGAAACATGGGCATTCTACAGTCAAATAGTTACCATAGCAACAACCAAGAGATGGGACAGAGCAGCTAGAAAGGTGCAAATTCCAGATGATGAACCTCTGTCTACCCGAGTTTCTCCACACACACACACACACACACACACACACACACATATTTGTATATCTATCCTTGGGAGGATCTTCATTGACAAAATGTGTTCCTTAACCAGTAAGCATCCAAACTAAACACAACCTTTCACCCTCAACCTGAACTGAACCTTACGATCCCCTCCACTCCAAAATAGTTTTTTTCTTCTTGTTCCTTCGCTCAGTTCCGAGCTATACCGTGCAAAATTGTGTAGGTGCAGAGTTTGTTGAAGAGGATGAATGTTTTTCTCAGCTCTCCTTAACTCTGGTTGAATCACAGTCCCGAAAACGAACGAGGCAGCGAGAAATTTCATTCTGCAGACAGATTTGGGATTTTAGAAATAACATGTTTAAACCTGAAAGGTAGTCTTTTTTAACTCAAGGGTTTCTTCAAGTCTTGACATTCCCAGCATGAATGATGAGTCTTGGCTAGTGCAAATAGTGATGTGTAGCGCTCTCCCCAACCCTCAACAGGAGGCATTTGTGTAGACGGTAAACATCAAGGGCTGCTTTCATCGTGCCTAACTGAACGCAAAAGTCAGACTGTTTCCTACCTAGCTAGGTAAGTCTGTGCTAGGACACGATGTAAGTTCTGCATTAGTTTGCTTCTGTGAATCAGGAGGTGGGAAAAGGCTGATAAGCAGCCTGCTAGCCCATAATGCTAACCCAGCTAATTTACAACCACATCACCTCAGATAAAGAAAACCACTGTATGCATCAGGACAGCCGCACCTCTCCACAATGTTCTAGGTTATTGTTGAAATAACACACATACAGATGAGCACAGATATTTTGGGAGCCAATCAATTTTTTTTAAAAGGCAGGAGTAGGTGTAATCCAAAATATGTTGATTTGGTGGATGCTAGATTTAAATTATAATTCAAAGTAGAGGTTTTTTTTAACATCTGCTGCAGGGGGTCTTTCAACTCAGATTTACGGTGAGCGGAGAAAAACAAAAAGATAAAAGTGAAATACTCTGCACACGCGTCATCAAACATACAAGACCAACACGACCTTTGAAGGGTGCAAGTATAAGCCCAAGTGTCCGAACACCTAAGGTCAAACAATTCATGGTCCTCACCAGGATAGAAAACACACACACAAACATTCACACACATAGACACACACGCGCGGGTATATCCTGGGAACAGTTGTCTGTGGAGCAGTTTGACAGACTGCTCCTCTCTGACCGACCAATCAGCTGACTCCCAGGGGCCGCCCATTGAAACCGGCCAACACTCACTTTACCCTCCACCTCTTCCTCCTCTCCCTACCCTCCTCCACCTCCTCCTCTTCACCCCTCTTTCTCTACAGAAACCAAACCTGGACAGGTGAACTGACTCTTTCTAGAGTTAACTTGACAACGCACTCAGAAACACATCCAAGCATCTGTTTAAAGCAATAGACGGGGAAATTAAGAAGGCGATTTTTGTTTTGTTTTTCTTCAGCAGTGCAGAGGGCAGCATCGCCCGCAGGGTGAAAAAGTGCAACAGAGATTTGAATCGTAGACGTAGGCTTTAAGGAGAGAATATAGATCATTTCTATAACGCTGTATGTCTGTTTTTTGGGCTTTGTTCAAAAACGTTAGTAGTCGGTGTCCTGTAAAATCATCCTCTGGGTTATTGTGTAATATCGAGAGAATTAAGTGTCACTTTCCCAAACTTGGTCTGGTGGTGTTTTTATTATTGTCAACAAATCCCTTCAAAAGACTCAAACCAACAACAAGTGATCCTCTAACAAGCACTGTGTGTATCCAAAGCCTGATTGATCTCATTCCCCTGAGCTCCACTGCTGTCTAAATACTATTAAAAACACATCAGTGAGTCACACTGTTGCACTGGAAGACATTTTCCTTCATTACAATGAACACATAGTTTATTTTAAGTCAATCACACAAAGTCCTGCTGCTGGAAAAACTCACACAGGGCACCACATGTAGATTCAAACGCCACAGAAAATAGTCCCCAAAAATGCACTCCTTACACAGTCACTTTTTTGCTAATACCAACTTTATTCATCTGTTTACAGATATTAAAACTAGTAGTGAGAACAGAAGTAGTAGTTTTTATTTAATGCCTTTCTTTGACAACAAGCAGTAGAGAGCAATAACCGAGTTCTGTCCATGGAATCAAATTTAGCTGTTCAAAACAGAAATTCAACTATCTTTTCTTTTTCTTCATTTCACTCCTTTATCAGCCTCATGCATGCGGACATATGGACTTTAAAACGTATCACTTCTCTCATTTTTAATGACAAGTTTAGTGAGCTTTCTGAACTCTGTGTCAGCTCTGCTAGAAGCCCCAAAAAGCCAGGGATGGTTACTGCAGCAATAAGGTACAATACGATACCTGGCCCACCATAAGGATAAAATCACGATACAGCGATTGTGCGAGAATTAACACCCTGTAAGACAATCATAAAATGACACATCAAGGTATCTGATTAAGTGAAGAATACAGAATGCTACTAAAAAGGTAGAGCATGATTCATGTATTTATTATTCACTGCAGTACGGTGTCAGTTTCACGACTTAAAAAGCGTCATTCTTTGACTTTTTCCATCGCTGTCTGACATAATCCCGCTGTCTTCTTTTTCTGTTTGGAGCTCCGTATTTTATTTATTGATAAAGTATCAAAATGTAAGCACCAGGGATTCAATAATCTTAACACATGAGTCAGTACGACGATATGTTGCCGTATCAATATTCTCTCCCGCCCCTAAAAACCTGCCAAAGATCATCTGAAAACACTGATGTGAAACTGCTCTATTCATTGTTTTCACGCTCACATCCTAATGTGTTGCTATAATTGTTTGAGAATAATTTAGACCTTTGCAGGGAATACGGCTTCCTGTTGTGAACTATGAACACAGAAGGAACCGCTAAAGCTATCTAGCAGAACGAGCACAGACAAATAAGCTACGGGTTATTTAGCCACCAAAAAGGAGCTTCTGAAAAACACTGGTTTTTAAAATGAAGCTGCTTAATCAGAGATGTTTTTTAAAGCTTTAATCAGTGTGTGTGTGTGTGTGTGTTTGTTTTGGAGAGAAGGAGACCTCTCTGGATATTTATATCAACACTAGAGGGTTAGTAGAGTTCACAGCCTGTCGTGCTGTTGCTCCTCCGTTTCTCTGTGTGCAATCACACAGCTAAGGAAACAAACAAAAGTCAAGAAGTTTGACTGACGACAGGAGGGTCCTCTCAGATGCTCATCGACTAATGATTTGAATCTTTGACTTTTAAGTGGCGGCCCTAGAAATTTTAAGAGGGTCTCTGATTGGGGGCTTTGGCGTTTGTGGATATATTCTTCATAGACAGGCTATCACCACGTCCTCTTCACACTAAATACATGTAGCTCTTCTGGAGCTTTTGGTCTTCCTCTTGAGGAAAGTTGCTCAAGATCTGTTGGAGGAACTGAAATTGTTGGATTTGGTCTTTTTGGGGGGATTTGTTGACAACAAAATATTTCAAATGAAACCAGCCTAATTCTTTTAAGTTGGGGCTGGGTGATGTGGTTGAATGACAAGAATATTTAATAAGAAGAATATTTTTCTTACATATATTATATTCATATATATCTATATATAAATGTGATAAAATCACATTATTAAAAAGTCTGCAAAATCACTCTAAATCATCAAAAAACAAAGCTGGATGGTGCCCTCTTTGTCTGCAAATCAGAAAACAAATACTGTTTCCTGTTTCTTCCTTTTTTAATTGGAGTAATTGAATTTGGACAGAACATGAAAATTAAAAACATCTTGACAAATTGTGATGATTATGTCTCAATAATAATGTTGACTTTGCACCCAGCCCTGCCTCAAATGTGTCACCATGACACAAAAAAAAAAAAACAGTCTCAGAATGATCCTCAAAGACTAATGTTAAGACGTCACCATCTTTCTCATCTGATTGGTCCTGATGAGACAGTGTTAACCAATCACATTTGTCCATTTATGCTTCCTTCATTGAGTTCCAGAGGCCTGCTGTGACACAGCGCCGCCCCCTGCTGGACAGCAACAGAAACTCACCTCCAGAGGCTGGAATAAAAGAGAGCAAATATGAATATTTTATTTTTGGTTTATTGAGGTGATAATTTATTTTTTTATTGTACCCTTCACCGATGTGTGTGGGTGGATGTTTTGTCTTTTACATGTCCGCCCCAAAATGTATAAAATGTAAAGAAGTTAAGACACAGTGTGCAAGAAACGCAGTATTATTGGAGCTCACTCAAGTCTGTTTGTTCTGCTGCTGAATGAAGACTTTTTGGGTATCAAACAAAATCACATTAATGTTTAATGAAGAAAAATTCTCACAGAAAATTCAGACTTCAGTCGCTCACTGAGCCCGACACTTGTGCCTGCTGAGGAGATGTTGCTCAGGTGGGAAGCTCTTCTGAACGTGTGTGTGCGTGTGTGTGCGTGTGTGTGCGTGTGTGTGCGTGTGTGCGTGTGTGTGTGTTAGACACCATCATTAGTCTTTGGTTTGTTTCACTTCACATTTAAGGAGTCGGTAAAGAAGTGCATGCACATTAACGCCCTCCTGTTCGGGTCAGTTTCCTTCACAGCGTCAAACCTTCCTGTTACAGACGTCACTGAGTCGAAAGCGGTGACGTCCATGTGTCCTCTCTCAGATCATGATTCTTCATCATAAGTGTTAGCCTCCATGATCGATCAGTTATTTAGCAGCGTTTTCTGCATCTGACATCATCCTGACTGTTTGTTAGAACAGTGAAAGTACGTGAGATTAAATCTTTCCAGAAGCTTTTGGGCTCGTGTTTTTACTCAACACATAAACACATCAATTTCTCCTCCACACAGCAGGGGGCAAAAAGGCATTCTGCTGCATAAATGTACTTGAAGGTCACATATTCTCCTCCTTTTCTAAAAGTGTAAATAAGTCTCAGAGCTCCTCAAAACATGTGTGTGAAGTTTCTTGTTGTAAATCCACTCTGATCCTGTATTTGATCATGCCTATAAACCTCTCTATTTCAGCCCTGATCAGAACAGGCTGTTTCTGTGTCTGTACCTTTAAATATGTAAATGAGCTGTGTCTGACCACGCCCCCTCTCTTGAAGGGCTTGGGTGTACTCAGGCTTTCTCGCTCCATGTCCTATTGTTCAGAGGTGTAAAGAGTACTAATATATTATACTCAAGTAAAAGTACTGTTACTTTAATAAAACTTGACTTAAGTACAAGTTAAAGTTTATAAATGTACTCAAGTAAAAGTAAAAAGTAACTTGTTTAAAATGTACTTTAAGTAAAAGTTACTTAGTTACTTTTTTTTAACAACGCATCTCTCGTGTGTCGTGAAAAAAGGACGAGGGAAATATTAATCTCAAAGTTTTTTTTAATTAAAGGCAAATCTTTGCGAAGTTTATCTTTTCAGATAAACTTTTTCTTTTCTACCCCATTGACAAAAACAAAATATAAATAATGATGGATAAATAATCAAGGCTTATGTTCAAGTAATCAGCTGTTTATGAAGGGAAATGGTTAAACTATTTAAGAAAATACTAAAAGGATCTTTGTCTCAATCATAAACAGTGTAAAGAGTATTTTAGTGTTTTTAGTTTTATTATTCTGAGGCTGGTTAGTCTCAAAGACAGCCTCAAAGGCTGATTTAGCTTCAACTAAACCTGAGATGAAAGATAATCCATTTATCTTGTCTGTTTGAGCACACATTTTCTGAAAAGTGGAGCAGGCAAAAGACAGAGGATGGACTTTTCTCATCATTGGGGGTTTGTAGACAGACTAGAGACACATATTAGTGTTAGAGAAACATGGAGAAGTGTATTTTGAATAATATGTGACCTTTAAATATCAGTAACAAGAAAAGAAAAAACTCCATCCAAAGTAGAGCTGCAAAGTTATTTTAACAAAAGGCTGTTTAACAAAATATTTATCAATATAAGGTGTTTTTTTAAACAAAAGAAGGCAGGGACTTTATAAGACCAAAAGGATCCAGGCAAGTCCTTAAAAGTTGACTGCATACAAACATCACTTATTGCAATTACTTGTGATACGGATGGAGAATTCAAATCAGAGTTGTGAAATACTTCTAGAGGCTTTTTCCATTTACCAAATAGGGATTATTTCCTTTAATTCTATGACCTTCTTTTCTCATAAATATCAGTTAAGTCCTTTATTTTTTATATATTTCAGTGTGTCAAAGCCCTTCTGTTGATACGTAATCATAAGATGGTAAATATATCTGATGGTTTTTGACTAAAAACAGAGTAATATCTCACTCCTGCGTCATCCCGGCGTGCTGCTCTGCTGACCATAAAGGTCGTACTCTTTGTACTGGATGTAGTCCTTCAGTCGCCCCGGCAACGGCAGGAAGCTCATGAAGACAGGAGACCGGAGCCGAAGGCGGCCGAGACACTGACGGATCCTCAGACGACAGAGATGCTTCAGACAGCGGGCGTTCTCTGAAGAGGAGAGATAACACTCTGGTTTCTGTTTGTCACCACACAGGAGTTTATTTTTTAAAGTTTTTTAAAAGTTTTTTTATTTACCTTGCAGCCTGCAGATGTCTGGCCACTGCTGCTGCTCCATCACAGCCGCCTTCAGCTTGGAGCACAGAGTCACATGATCCATGTAGTCCAGCAGGATGAGGACCAACTGACCCGAGAGGTCTTTGAGCCAGTAGACGGTGATCACCTCACAGAACTGCACTGACACACACACAGATAGTATTAACAGCAGCTCACACCGATGTTAGATCATTTTACACTTCAGTGATCAACAGAAGTCAACACAGAGATAGTTTATGACCAGTTCAGAGTTTTTGATAAACAGAGCAGTGAGGATCCATTCATTTCATACCAGTGATGAGCTGATACACAGACACATGTTGGAGCAGGTTTGGACACAGCAGGTGTCTTCCTCAGGGTGACTCTGAGGAAGACACCTGCTGTGTCGAGACACGTCATCACATTAAAATAGCTGAATTCACTCCAGAAATGTTCCTTCATGCTGTGATTGTCCGCCCCTGTTCTGAGACGCACCTACTTGCCATGTATAAAGTCGAGGTTTAACAAGAAATTAAAGTAAATGTAAGGCATGTGTTTCTTTTTTTTCATTGTTAAGAGACATGTTTTGCTCTCCAGTGATTCAATCTTTTAACACTTCCCAAACAGTTTATCACATTATATCTCTGAAGCCACCAAAACAAATCAGGAAAACCTACAAAATCAGTTTTTAAGATAAGATAAGAAGTGTTCTTGAAGCTAGAATCTGACGTTCATTTTAGAAGAATTTTCTGTTGTATTTGTTGAAACTCTCTTTTACATTCAACAGCAATAAATAAATGAAGATCTCAGTCTTCAAATAGAAAACATCCCGTCTCTGAGCCTGATGCAGGCTGGTGGAAAGACTGTCTAACCATTTCATGTGTTTCCAGTATGAGGGCAGACATTCCTACCTGTCAACCTGTGAGCACTCTACCTGTGGACCTATTGCATATACAAGAGGTTTTCCTGAATCTAAAGGTGTTGCCCTGTTGATTACCAAAGTGTCTTTGATGACGCAGTCACTCCAGCCCTCGTAGCCTTCAGGGATGTGAGAGTTGTTGCCGTAGGGACAGTCAAAGCAACGTTTGACATCATAACCAAAGTTACACAGCATCCTGAGCATCACCTGACACACAGAAACAATAATAATTCATCATAATAATCATGAAGTTGAGGAAAGTTAAACATATAACCCTTCAGAGATAAAACATAAAGATTACAAGAAGGCCTCCCGATGAGAATGAGCCTTTAAAAGTGCAAATTATCTCAAATTGGGATGAATAAGGATCTACAAAAAAATCATCATCTTCATCTTCACCTCACTGAAGCTGGAGCCGCTGGACAAATCTGTGAATCTGAATCAATGTTCTCTAAAGTATTTTTACCTCGTCTTTGAGCGCGTACTGCAGGGCGGAGGGGAAGTGTGTTGTGTTCACTTTGCAGTAATAGTTGACGTTGGCTCCAAACCTCAGCAGCAGGTTGATCAACTCGTAGTTGCCCGAACGCAGAGCAACCTGAAGGTGAACACACATTCACTGGATCAGCAACAGGCTGTCCTGTAGGTGTGAGGAACTTTTGCAGGCGGCCAAAGTTTGTGTTACTACTTGTTGGAGGTTGTCTGTGTTTGTGTGCGTGTGAGTGCTCTGTCTGTCCTCTGATTCTGTTGTTTGTTTGTTCCTTGTGTTTACTTGGGAGTGAGTCCTCTGTGTGTTGTGTGGATCTTTGTTGCCGGTCCACAGGTGGAGCTCAGTGAGTGGCTGGAGGAGTGGGGATCGACGGGGAAGATGGTGTCTGCTGGATTGGTCCACGCTCAGCATCAGCAGCTCTCAAATAGACCCGCTCTGCACACAATCAACTTTTGAACTGACAGAAGCAGCTCGATTCTGTCCTCGGCCTCAAACCTTTAGTGTATACCTGAACTCTGAATTAGTATAAACTTTGAATCTCATAAAAGAGCACATGTCACTCCGCTGTTCATCTCCTTACACTGGCTCCCAGTTACTGCTCACATCAAATTTAAAACTCTGCTGCTCGCTTACAAATCGGCGACAAAAACGGCTCCTCCTCACTTTAACTCTCTCGTCCAGGTCTACACTCCCTCCCCCCCACTACGCTCTGCCAATGAAAGGCGTCTGATCCAACCTTCACAACAGGGTCCTAAGTCTCTGACTAGACTCTTCACCTCTGTCGCCCCCCGGTGGTGGAATGAACTTCCAAACTCCATTCGATCTGCAGAGTCCCTCTGCACCTTTAAGAAAAAGCTAAAGACCCAGCTCTTTATGAATACCTACTAACTTAATGATGATGGTTTCAGTATTATTGATGATGATGATGGTTGTGACGATGGTTTTTGTTTGATAACGACGACTTATAAGATGGTTTCTATACTGATTAGAGCTCTCAAGAACTGCCGTCAATGTTGTGCTTTGCCTCTGGTCACTTCCTGTCAGCACCTGTGTGTCCAATCAGACTCAAAGCTGATTGTTTGCACTTACTGACATTGTTCCCTTTTTTCTAGATCCTTGCTTGTGTTGTACTTACTCTCTGATGTACGTCGCTTTGGATAAAAGCGTCTGCTCAGTGAATTGTAGAATTGTATAACCTTGTTAAAATATTAAGAATCATATTTTTTTGCTGCTCACAGCTTTACCTTTCATTAAAGCGGCTTGTGAGCCGGAAGAGAGAGAGAGAGTCGGTGACACAAAGCAAAGGGGTGGTGTTGGCGTACCTGCAAACATTTGATTGGGTCTTGGTTGGCCATAGCTCCGCCCTCCAGCAGCACCTTCGCTGATGGCACGTCGTTATTGGAGACGGCAAAGAAGAGCGCGGACCTCCTCTCATCGTCAAAGCTGCGACGAACCCAGGGCGGGAGCATGAAGTTTGGGTCATAACCTGCATCCAGCAAGACCTGAACGGAGGAGAGATTATGTGATTAATGGAAATATAATGTATAACATATAATGATTACAATTTAAAAATATTTTAATATTTATTATTTACAAATTTACAAAGTACAAAACTTTTATGAAATAGAAAACTCAGAGTTTCCCGCAGTTCAGGGTTGGCACCAAAAAGGACCTCTGATAAAGCACATACTACACACACACACATACACACACACACACACACACACACACACACACACACACACACCACACACACACACACACACACACACACATACACACACACACACACACACACACACACACACACACACACACACACACATACACACACACACACACACACACACACACCCCATACACACACACACACACACACACACACACACACACACACACACACACCCCATACACACACACACACACCCCCCCCCCCCCCCCCCCCACACACACACACACACACACACACACACACACACACACACACACACACACACACACACACACACCACACACACACACACACACACACACACACACACCTTGAGGCAGTGTGTTTGTCCTCCTGCAGCAGCAGAGTGTAGAGGACTCATCCCGTTGTCGTTAACCTCAGACATAGAAGTGACCGGAATCAGCAGCTTCAGAGCTCTGAGGAAAACACACACACACACACACACACACACAGAATTGAACAAAACAAAATGGCGAGCTCCTTAATCTTGATTTAGTTTTAGGCCTTCGATATGAAACATATTTTGTTCTGTTAATGAATCAGAGTGTGATATTTACTCCAGGTGTCCTCTGTGTGCCACTCTGTGGATCGGCATGTGTCCCGTGTGTTTGGCCACGTTGGCGTCGGCTCCGTACTGGAGCAGCAGACTGATGACTGAAGGATCTCCACACGAGCACGCCTCGTACAGGATGGACGCCTCGTCGTGAGCCTGGGACAGAACGTCTGCACCTGAGGGACAAACGACACAGAGAGGACGATCTGTGCTTGAAAAGACTTAGTTCACATGTTTCAATAACAGCTGAACTTTCTTTGCAGTTTAACACAGGACTTATTAACGCTGACTGAAGCAAAGCCAGTTTAATAAACACTCTTAACATGCTCTCTCCAGGGGCCATTCTACAGTCTTGGCAAAAAACAATTTGGTTCTGTCAGATGGGGATCCCTCAGGGAGGTTTCCTATCGTCATTGCTAAAGTTTGCACGTTTTAGACCGCTGCTTTGGGCCCCCTAATGGTCTGGAGCCCAAATCAGTTGTCTGCCTTGCCTGTTGACAAGCAGCACATCTGGCTCTCTCACCTCTCTTCAGCAGAGTCTCCACCATCTCCAGGTGTCCTCCCTGAGCGGCCAGAGCCAGCGGTGTGAGCCCGTAGTGGCTGCGAGGGTCCGGCGTAGCTCCGGCCTCCAACAGCAGCTTCACCAGCGCCAAGTTCCCCAGACGAGCGGCCTCGTGGAGCGGACGGCGGCCGTTGCAGCCCTGCTGGTTCACCCTGGAGCCCAGGTGGAGCAGCAACTTCACCAGGTCAGTGCGCCCTGAGCGGAGCGCTGCACAGATTTCACATGAAGCTTGAGTGATTGTTTGGAAGTTTAAAGGAAGCAAACCTCAGATTCCATAAGACAGGGTTACGGTCATGGTTAGGCCTAACAGCAGCTCAAAGTAAAGCGTCAACAAGTAAAAGATAAAGTGCAAAGTAAAAATGTAATGACAATAAGTAAATAGAATAAGATACACAGTTATTATAATACGCAGCTCACACCTTCACTTGTGAAGGAAAAACTGACTTTTTTACAAAGAAGAACTGCCCAATGTTTTTAAAAATGTCACTATGATATATTATGAGACTTTTAGCAAAATGCTTGTAAGGGCACCGCTAGCCTAGTGGTAAATGTACGCGCCACATGTACAGAGGCTTAGTCCTCCAGGCAGGCAGCCCAGGTTTGAATCCGACCTGTGGCTCCTTTCCTGCATGTCATTCCCCACTCTCTCTCTCTCTCTCTCTCTCTCTCTCTCTCTCTCTTTCTTTCTCTCTCTCTTTTTGATTTCTGCCTCGATCCACTGTGATATCTCCAACATATTGGAATAAAAGAAAGTATAAGTGAACCCTCCTATGCGACCTCAAAGCAGTTAAATGTTGGTCAGCGTACCCACAAACATTGGAGAGTCTAGTTCTTGGTCCTGGCAGTCCGGATCAGCTCCATGTTGGAGGAGGAAGGAGGCGTTTTCTATCAGACCTCGTTCTATAGCCACAAACAAAGGAGTCTGACCGCAGACAGAACGAGTCTTCACCGAGTCTGGACCTGAAGCTGCAGGGGGTAAAGGTGTTTCTCTGTCTTAATGATGATGTGCTTTTATGAGATGTTGAAGCTGCACAGACTCAGGATGACGACTACTCAAACCTTTGAATGTGATCTCCAGGACGGTTTGGTTGCTCTGAGCCGCGGCTTCATGAAGAGGAGTCCATCCTCGGCTGTCTGTTTGGGAAAACGCTTCCTTCTGTCGGACACTCAGATCTTTTAACAGCTTCTCGTTTCCTGCACAGACGGACAGACTGTTAAGAGTTTATAAGAATTTCAACCCAACCCTTGAATCTGGCACAAATCAAATTCAGATTGGAAGACAAGGAAGTCATCCTCTGAGTCAGCTTCACCACCAATCAATGAAATTTCACAATAAAACTCAGAATAATTCAGAATATCTCAGAGGACTGTATCAGAATTCAAATCCACTTTTTGGAAAACTAATGTCATGGAAACAGATTTAGAAAGATTCATAGTTATATTTAAAAAGAGATGAAAAGTAGTTAATGGCAGTGATTCTCAACTGGTGGGTCGCAACCCAGAGGTGGGACGCGGAGCCTTTTCCAGTGTTGCCTGGAAAAATAATTGTGTAAAAAAAGTCTGTGCAGCGCTTTTTAAAAATGTTGTTTTGTTCAGTTTCTTGCTTCTGTCACATGTTTTGTACAGATTGAGGTCCAAGCTGCACAATTTGTCAGTACAGAAAAATCTGATTGGTTGAAAAAAATATCAGATATTTGGGTCGTGATTTTTCACAAAGGAGTTGGTGGTGGGTCCTGAGGCATAGGAATATTTTTATAATAAACTAAAAGCCAATATTACATTAATTTGAAGCCCTAGAAGCAAAAAAAAAACCAAAACATTTACTGGATTAAACACGATTTATTTCCACATTGAGTTTCAGCCGTTTATCAGCAGGGTAGATACTCTGATGCAGATTCTTTTTGATTCTGAGTAACATGTCTGCACATCTCTAATACCTTGGGACATACACACCTAAAAGTCCCCCCCCCACCCCACCTTGTCTGATCGCCGTGACGATCCTGCTGCTGTGTGCAGACTCTGGACCCGAGCTGTGAGGGAAAAAGTTCATAAACTGTGATGAACATCTTCAACACAATTAATAAAACTAAACAATCTGTGACTATGAGCCAGAAAATTCACCTGATCTGATCTATTAACTCACCTGCTAGAACTGTATTTTTTTACTCTGCATACTTTCTTCATCCTCGAGGGGAAGTTCTAGTTTTACACTCTGTTATTGAGCGACATGCTTCTCACACACACATGCACAAACAGGACCTGTGGACATGCATTAAAGGAGAGATGTCAGAGCGGGGCTGCTACATATGGAGCGTTGGGGGTTCGGTGCCTTGCTCAAGGGCACACTGCAAGTCACCTTTGGGGCTCACTAGTTGTGAGGGAAGAGAGAGAAAATATCGCTAATGTTTGTGACGTGAGACAAACGGGATCTTTGTGTTAGCGGGTTAAGAAACGAGCAGAGCTTTGATCATGTTAGACAAACCAAACGTCTGAGACAAATACCCAGAATCCTTTTTTTCAGACCTCTTGTTGTCTCGTGTTGTTGTGGAGTCTCGTTGGGTTTCTTTTGATTTGTTGCTCTCCAGCAGACTCTGCTCGATCATGAACTGTGTATCCGCATCTTCATCGTCTTCATCTTCGGCTGCAAAACGCTCAAACTCCATGACGACGGCGCCCTGGTGGAACAGGGAAAATTGTAACTTCAAGATTCCTGGTTTGAATCCTACAAGGAACCTTTGCTGCATCTCTTTACCGTCAGAAGTGACTAATCCTATTCATACACATTCACACGCCGCCGACAAAGCAGCAGGAGCAACTTGGGGTTAAGAGTCTTGCCCAAGGACACATCGGACATGTGGCTGCAGGAGCTGGGGATCGAACCCCAAACCTTTCTGTTGGACAGAGACGACCGACTCTACCACTGGGCCGCAGCCGCCCCTACATATTTATCTTAAAATCAAGTATTGGTCCATAACCAGAGAAAAAATATCAAGACTAGAAGTAAACATTTTTGACATGAACACCTGAGTTCACCAGATTAGTAGAAACCAGATTTTTCTTTAATTATTCACCATTATAATCTCCCTAAACATTGTTGTGGTTGAATGCAAGTTGCAATTTTTACAAGTGCTGAACATGAAATTCACGAGCTGATAAGTAAACAAGACATTTGAACACACCTGTCGTTGAAGATGGAAACCCTCTCTGTCGGTTTAAAATCTTTTCTACCTCGTGATTTGGTGTTGGCTCGTTATTTTGGTTCTCCCAGACTCGTCCCTGATGATTAATTCATCTGCTCTCTCGTTGTGTCTGCTGAAGATTTGAGGAGGAGCAGAGCTGCGTGTCTACACGAGTTTCATCAATGAACCCATGACCCTCACAGTGACACAGTGTGTGTGTGTGTGTGTGTGTGTGTGTGTGTGTGTGTGTGTGTGTGTGTGTGTGTGTGTGTGTGTGTGTGTGTGTGTGTTTTTGTTTTTGTGTCCTGAGTTTCTGCTGCGTAGCTAAAACACTCAGGATGGGTAGAGGTGGGGGAAACATGGAATCTGGTTCATGCTACTATATTTAACCCCTCGTGCTAAGTTTAAGCTCCAAGCTGAACAGCAGCCAGGAAGTGTGATACAGCAGGATCAAGCTGTCAAGTGTTGTTGCCCTCTGTGCTTTCAGTGTATGAAACATGGACTGTAAGGTATGAACACCATCCACCTGGTGATGTGCTAATCATCAGAGCACACAGCAGGACTGTCCGCTAATTGTCTAATGGATGAAGCAAAACCTCTTTTTGTGATAGTAAATAAAGCTACACTATCAAAACACACAGACTGTTTGTGTTTGCATGGACAGGTGGCTTATTTTGCCTGCGTTCACCACATTCCCATGATGCATCAGTGGCCTTTTTCTTACGCTTGATTAAAGCCTTATTCATGTGACTTTGGCCTATCAGCCGCTACACTATAAAACCACAAATTATTAAAATGCTTCAACCCGTTTGTCCTCACTGATGTTTGCAGACAGAAGAGACACCGCAAGATGTTTAATTCTCATCGGTAGAGCAAAACCTCCTCAATGAAGACGCTGGGTTCATGTAAAGTTCATCTAATTTTGGTGGTGATAATTATTTGTAATATTATCTACCCATTTTTACAGCTCCAAACAGCTTCAGTTTCACAGAGCCTGGTTTGTCAAGGTTGGAGTTATTTTGGGCTAATTTCATCATAATTTAGTTTTAGTTTATTATTATGCTAAATATTCGCAGTTCATATTTGACACAGTTCTCCTCTACAAGAAATAAACAAAACATTAAGGACAACAGGGGGCGCTCCGACACTGATGGAGGGTTGGTCCCTGGCTATTACCAACACACAGAAGTAGGGCTGTGCATCTTTTCTGGTCACTGATTTGATAACGATTATCCTGTGAACAACTCTTAACAAATATCACGATGGGTTTCAGCCTCAATTTTCTATACGACTGCACATTGCTACTTTCAAATCAATGAAAACAAGTAGTCAGATAAAACTGAACTCCTTTTTTATTTAGTTTTAAATAAATACTGTATTTGTATTTCATTTGTTTTAATCCTGGTTTACACTGTTATTGAGACATGCTTCTCACACATGTACAAACAGGACATGTGGTCATGCTTTAGTGGAGATGAGTGAGGCTGCTACACACCAGTTTTTAGAGAGTTCGGTGCCTTGCTCAAGGGCTACTCGGCAATGCTGAGGAAGTACCCTGCACCTCTCTAGCACAGTCATTTGAACCAGCGACCCTCTGGTGCCCAACCCAAGTCCCTACAGACCGAGCTACTGCCACCCTGGATGAATGTCAACCTTTGTGTCTTTACCTAAATAAATAAATGGGTCAAAAGAAAACCTAAAAGCCACGCAGAGTACCCGATAATTATATTCCAGCACTGCATCGAGGCAAGAATCTTCCACATCTGCATCATAGAAACAATTAATCGAAACACCCCTATGCAGAGCATGAAACCTCAAATGTGCTTTAAAGAGAGACTAAACCAATTGGGAAAGGACAGCCTTGGCATGTTTCCCCTTTCATGCTCAATCTTAGCTGACCAGGAGCTCACAGCACTTCTAATTTGTATTACATACTGTGTAACACCTTACTTTCTTAAATTGGAACTAAACGGACATCCCTGCCGTGTAAGTCTGAATTCAGAGCGGATATTTCTAGTGACAAACTGAAATGAGAACACAAAACAATTGAACTGTAATTGAAAACATGTTTATTTGATTCTCTGCATCAACTGTTTATGACCTGGGTCTCTCCTTCTTGCCTTTGTAGAGAGCCAGCAGGGAGACGTTGGCAACCTTCACCACCTTGAAACGGACTCCGGGGATGTCACCCACGGCGTGACCTTTACGTCCGAATCCTGCCACCAGAACCTCGTCGTTTTCCTGCAGGAGCGAGGGGAGACGTTAGAGGGAGAGCAAAGCACTCAGGGGAACTGAGTGACTGTTTTAAATGTAAGTTTCAACATGGCCTGAAGGTTGAGCAGCAATAAGCAAACATGAAGCTGCTTCTAAGTCCAAATAGTGTTAACGATAGATTTACAGACTAATAGACAACAGACCAAACTAGCTGCAGCTTTGGAGGTCTTTCTTGGCCTGCAGTGGACCCTACAGGTTCAGCTTTAAGAAAATGTTTCAGGAATTGGGAGTTGTGAAAAAAGGAGTCTGAGCTATTTTTGAAGGGACTACTACGATTATCGACATTTTCCAGCTACAGATCCTGCAGAGCAAACGTTTGTGTGGCTGCATTCGGGCGCTTACTTCGATGAAGTTGAGGCAACCATCGTTGGGGACAAAGGCGGTAATCTTCTTGCCGTTCTTGATGAGCTGAACTCTCACACACTTCCTGATGGCAGAGTTGGGCTGCTTAGCCTCAACACCCCTGCAGACAGAAAAAAAACACACAAACACTGTTTAACACAAAGCTGCTACATGTAGTTTTCTTTTTTCACCCCGCCACAGGTCCTCATGGAATCTCTCCATAGCTGTACTTTCCTCCCCTCAGTGCATCATGTGAGCAGTAAAATACATTTTTGAGAAAAGACTGATCTTTGACAATCCTTTTGAAGGCTTAAAAACACAGTGCCATGAAGCATCAGAGGGGTTAAAGACTGACATCAAACTCAAAAAAGGACTGAATGTTATTCGATAACATCATGACTTCAGATTAATGGTACTCACACTTTCTCAAGAACGATTCCCTTGGCGTGGGAAGCTCCTCCAAAGGGGTTAGCCTTCAGGGCAGTGCCCAGATGGGCCTTCTTGTACTGTTTATCGTGCCATTTCTGCTCACGGCGATGGTTACGGAGCTTCCTGGCTGTGCGCAGACCACGACACTTTCCTAAAAGACGAGAGACCGGCAGGGGAAAACAGTCAAGAGCCTTTGCAGTGCAGAAACCCTGAAGCCTGATATACACACAAATCAGACAACGGCAATCAGATTTCTATTCGTCTTGTATCGCAGGTTTTCCGATTCCTCCACATTCTCTGCTTGTTTGCGTACAGGAAACCACGGCAACTGAACACAGCCGTTAGATTAAAGTTGGAGCTGATAAATATCGAGTGGCAGTTCAATAAACTGAACTGTAGAGTTCTTCCATCTGCTGAATACTGAAAACACCGGCAATGCCAAAAAAAATTCTTAAAATCCAGGAAATAGGATTCTACCAGCCGTCCAATCACATCGTTTGACACAAGTTACATTCTTTGAGGAGGTGCACACCTGGTTGTATTCCAGCTTCTTCGTACTAACGTGAACATTTCACATATTCAATAAAGTAGATTATAAACGAGGCTTCACTTGGATTGGGGGGAATTCAACATGTTGCAGCAGATCATAAAGTTTATTCATGATAATAAGCTGAGCCAACTTTCAGGTGCTTTGAATTTACTTTTCTACTAAATAAATAAATAAATACACACATGGTAACCTCTTACACACTTCAAGATTTCACTCCACAGAAGTTTACTGTTTGACTACTGACACTTGAAATCTCCCTTCACGTTGAACTCTTGTCTCTCTCAGGTGTTAGTCCAGCTGCTTTGCAACACAAATTAAAGGAAGCAGCGAGATTTTATCAAAGATTAAAGATTTAACTTTCAGGAACATTAAATCTTCACCTGTGAGATACTGAGATGTTTAACATGAGACTCAGTGGAGATTAAGAAACAAGAAGTACCACAGCTACTTATACAGGTAGACTTTAATTTAATGTATCTGTGACTAAATAAACAATATACAGTCACGTACACTTCCTGAAACACCTTAAAGAGCTTCAATTGTTAAAGCTAACTAAGCTAATCGCTGCTAACGCCGCTTAAATAGAAATACTAAACCTTATTAACACTCATAATCTGAGTCTCATAACAACTAACATAAACATCCAAACGTGTGTTATATTACCCAGATTTAAAAATAAAGATGAAACTCATAAAAGAGTTTATACGGTAAATTAAATATATCCTATGGAAGCTAACATGCTAACACGCAGCTAGCAGCTCGGCAGGTCTGTTATGGCCGCTCCACGTTGCGGAGAAAGACAACCTTTAAAACGGTTTATATCTTTATTGACTGCGCAGTTTATCCGTCACAAACTCATCGAAAAAGGTTTATAAGATGTTCCTAAACTACGTCGATGTGAAAAAACGCCGCAGTAGACTGAATAAATGTGAATTTTGGATAAAATTCAGACCGTACCCATGATTGCAGAAGCGAGCCTGGGATGGAAAGGAAGGTCCCAGGATGCACCGCGGCAATGTCTAGTCTGAGGACCCCGGTCGGGCGTGGCTTTCTTAAACGCCTGACTGAAATTATAACACAAAGCGGTGAAATTATGGCGAATTCTCCAAAAAAGTCACACATTTTCTTGATTTACGTTGTATATACTAATTTGTTGATACTTTATTGTCATTGAATGTTATGTAAAATGACATATATTGTAAATACAATGATACAAGTGCCACACGTGGTCAAAAAGAACAAACAAGAAAATGATGTGAAGGAATCAGGTGCCCTTGAAGGATGAAGGAGAGAAGTCAAATGCAAACTAATAAATTACTCAAATTTAAATAGCAAACATTTAAGCTGTAACACATACACTCTAAAATAAAGAGCAATACAAAAGTTAAAGCCTATAAAACTAGATCATAAATATCAATAGATGATTCACAGGCACAGTCTCAGGTACATTTTATATGATAAGATTGATCATTCCTGAAAATGTGCCCATTACATTTGTGTTCATCTCGACGATTTGTTATTTAAAAAATATGTTTATCCTGTCTTCATGGTTTAATAAATCAAATATTTAGATAAAATAATTTTTAAAAAATAATACAGAATAAAAAAAATAATAAGTCATCATCTCTGATAGGAATGTAGTGATACAAGCAACTCTTAATATGTTATGTGTCACGGTACAGAGTTCATGACAAGATTTTTTAAATTTGTACAAAGAAATTACATTTAAATCTTTCATGAATAAATATTATGTTTTTATTTTAATTCTGTAACAACAAAAATGCTAAATATCCCTTTTCCATTTTTCATATTTCGTATTTTTTGTTATAAATATAAGTAATACACCACTCAATCCATAGACTGTAAATATTACATTTGAATTTGTCTCTGTGCTAATGACGTCAAAGAAGAAACGCAAAAAGCAGAGAGAGCCCTCTGTTTGGTTAAAAAGGGACATTGCAGTATATCCAATTTCGTCCAATTGGCTTAACTTGTCCATGTTTGTATAGGTTTTTAATTGTCTTGTGTTACATTCATAATCTTTGATGATTAAACCATATAATGAATTGGAGATGATGAACAGACCCAACACACAGCTATAGGCATTTTATTACTTCATTTGTCTTATTTGTCTCTTTTCCCCCCTCTGTCATGATGCTCTTGGTGTTTTGTGTGAATTGCCTTGTTGCTGAAATGTGCTTTATAAATAGACACTGTTTCCAGGTGACCTAATTAGCCTGCTGTAGTGAACAGATTTTAAACAATAAAATGTGGGAACCGCGAATGTCCTATAACAGAAAGGGGCGGAGCTATCCCCAGCCTGTTTGTCTCTGCCGTGTCCCGATTGCCCGATTCCTCTGTCAGTTACGGGGGCTTAAAGACAGTGGGCTGATTAAAGCAGATTACCGGCGGAGCGAGAGAGTCGATGTGCTGGCATCTCATTCTGGTCACCACGGCGATGATGGCTTCACCATGGAAACAGCGCTGCATCCTCCTCCTCCTCTCCCTCCTTCTCCTCCACCTTCAGTCCTCCGCCGGCAAGACTCGACAACCGTCTGACAGGTCGGTGAAAAGACAAAATATCAGAGACAGAGAGGATGTTTTTTAATCTACCTTGATTGGCTGCTGTTGTTGTTTTTTGACCTCTCTTGACTCTCTAATCTTTGACTCTCGACACGTCCAGCTTTAAGATTATGTCCTCTGATCGGCTGTCCGCCACAACCTGCCTGTGCGTTTAATGGCTGTGTTTGTTTCCTTAAATCTGCACGAATTGATTCTTATTCGGTCATTTGGAGGTGGAAAAACAATGTGGCATCCCCAAACCAGACGTCGTATCTCCGTGATAAGCAGCTACGGAAAATGTGTCCGCACAGAGCAGCGCTATCATTCTGCATCTTCTCTAGCTCTGCTTCGGTCTCAAACATCTCCACTGAAAAAAAAAAAAAGATCTGCCCACTTAGCTGCTCGACGCTTCAGTCCACACACACAATGCTACATTTCTGAATGTGGCTTTGTGCTGAGCAGGTGTACAGTGGATTAATAAGAGCCCGTTTGCTGCTGGAAACGGAATCACAAAGAGGGCAAAATGTTCTATTAATATAACCAGTTGTGACATTACTCCTTTTACTCCATGGTAAAAAAAAAAAGAAACAAGAAAAACTCAAAAGCACTCTCTTTTAAAATATTAAAATTCCTTCTTTTTTTTTTAACGGCATGGTCATGTGGACCTTGTATCCCTTTTCAAAGAGCACCTCATACCTCCACTCCAGGTGGCGCTTCTTCTCCTTTTTATAATCAAATGGATACAAACCATCTCGGTATCCAGCAGTTATGGAGCAGCACATCTGGCTTTCATGCAGGTGTTTTGTGTCCCACTAAAGAACAGAAAACAGACAGAAGACCAGATAAAAATGTAGCTTTTCATAGTGCAAACCTTCTCTAAGGTTTAAGTTGCCTTAAGGTAACCATGACTGAAACATTTACATCCCATAACTGAGATTTTTCTGATACCTCTGATAACTTATTCAAATGATAAAACAATGAGTTTGTTTAGTTGTTTAGTATGACATTTGTTTAGAAGCAGTTTGTGTTGTAAATTATTATGTAAATTATTGTTTTGCGATTCTAAAATTACACATTTTTAATTTTTTTGTACGGCTAAACAATGTACAGCAGAAAAATATGATTACATAAATAACCCTATGCTGGGTGAAAATAAGCATATATAATAAGAACCCATTGAAAAGGTCAAAAGGAACCAACGTTGGGTCATTTTGACCCAATTTAAGAATAAGAAAATGAACCCAATATGCTGGGTCATTCTTTGCAACCCAGCCGTGCTGGGTCAAAATGACCCAGTGCTGTGTAGGTGCTAGATTGACCCAGCGCTGGGTTACTATATAACCCATATTGGGTCAATTTTGACCCAGCATTTTTTAGTGTGAGATTCAATAGGTTAAAGTGCTTTCAAAAAGTGAGTTTGAAGTGATTGACAAGAGAAGTTTGTCCGATCATTTGAGGCAGGAAATTCAATTTGAACACTCACTGGTGTTGGACATAAAGTAAAAACATTATGAGTGTCCTTTCATAATAAAGCTTTTTTTTTTGCAGAATCTTTCTACATTTACAATCGCTCTTGTCGACAGTGATGACACAAACCAAACACAATGACATCATATTCATGTTGCTCTTTGTCTGCACGGTGTAAAGACGGCAGCTTTCTTGCAGTGAGTAATTTATTTTGGTTTGTCAGCCGCTGATTGTTAAAGAGGGAGAAGCCACAAAATCTTCTTTTGGCTGAGAGCCGCCCCATCCTTCATGACCTAACTGTGTGTGTGTGTGTGTGTGTGTGTGTGTGTGTGTGTGTGTCTGTGTGTGTGTGTGCACTCATCATTGCATGATTATGTAATCAATGCAATCCCTCTGACTCAATACACAAGAAGCTAAACCTTTTTGGCTGCAGGGAGTCAGAGAGTTGGGGAGGATTTGGCGGCTGCACGCCCTCTTGTTCTAAACGGAGTAGATTTAAAATACATTGTGTGCTGTGAAATATGTGAAACACACATTCTAATCTACATCTACTGAGAGGATTTACACCCAGGGAGTCTGTGGGTATGGGGTGGAGCATGCACTGGGTTCATTTAGATTAGATGTACAGATTATTTTGAATCAGGCTGCATGCTGCTGCCAAACTGAGCAGAGTGAGCTGAACATTTTAGTTTGTTGTGTTGGTTCTTACAGTCACACAATACCTGAATGGATAATTCCTGGCATGTACAAATGTAAAAAAAAACTTACATCGCTCTGATTATTGCAACCATTTGGACACAGACAATGATTAGGGCTTTCATGTGATTGCACAAAATAATGCAATAACGCGACTTAAATCAGTAATACCCAAAGTGGGGCGCTGACTCTAAGCTGCTTCTTAGTTTTTCTCAGCTTGTTGTCACACTGAAGTCGCTTCTCTGAACTCTTTGTAGACAATGGTTGAGATAACTTTGTTAGCCAAGAGCGTGGCCAGCCGTGTGTTGTCAGGATGAGTCATTCTGGGACCCAAAAACAGAAACAGACGGTTATAGTCCAAAGTTATTTATTAAATGGTGTTTCGGGTGACGGCAGAGAAGTTTATTTGAAGTGGTGGTGGATGAGAGGAGCTGAGAACTTGGCAGGTTGAGGCAAAAGACTTGCTTTTGGATTTGGATTTGGAAAATCTTTATTGTCCCCGAGGGGCAATTTGGTTTGCAACAGAGGTCCAAACAGGCAATACATCCTAAAAATAGACATAAATACACACACATAGAAACTTAACTAGCATGGATATCATCAGGATGGACGTGAGTGAGATAAGGGACACAAAGACCAACATTACAGTAAAAGTGCCTACAGCTTATTTAAGAACCCAACAGCTGAAGGGACAAACGACCTCAGGTATCTGTTGGATTTGACCCTCTTAACTACAAGTGAGCCTCCTCCCTGTCGGCAGAAGTCTGAACTCTGCATGCAGGGGGAGCAGAGTGGCCAAGATCATTCAAGTCAGAGATGACAGTTGAATGCAGATGAAAGATGATCCTGAGACAGTGAGAGGAAAAGTTAGTATCCAGGTAAAAAAACATAGAATCAGATTAGCAACAGCACATTACCACAAGGTGAACTGAACAATCAGGGGAAGACTGGTGTGTAGAAGTGAGAATTGGTAGTTCTCTTATAGAAATACGAATAGAACACGATGTGATATGATTTAGAAAACCGTTCACATGCAGCAGAGAAGACATCATAGTTGTTCTCTGAAGACAGTCAAGCTCACGCTGCCTTTTTAACCCCATGGTATCAACACATCAATGAACAGGCGTAAAACAATAAACCAACATCCCAAAAGCAATACAAATTCATTAGGGCAATCACACCTACCTACAAAAACAACCAAAAGCACAGCTTAGAAAACCATTAAGGAAAAGCCAGTTTCACAAAGAAACGTTTGTCAGAATTCCCTTCCACAGGGATATTTACTGCAGGAGCTTGATGAGTGGATGGATCCCAGGTGTGCAGGAGGATTAGCAGGATGTGTTTGATTGGCAGAAACAAAGAACACACAACACACACACAAGGGAGGAGTAAAACACAGAAACACTTGGAATGAGGAGGAGGCACGGACAAGATCATGACGTGTATTTTCAGCGTATGTCAATACATGTCGATGTGTCTGGTGAGACGTGATGGGGGCCCGACCGAATACGTTTGGGAGTACTACTGATTAAAATCATGTGCACTAATAAGTTTCTTCTTACTATATTTATTGTTCCATGACACCAGTGATTATGTACGCCTGCAAAAAGACGTCCAAAACGTTATATTTATAATCCTATAGGAAACAGGAAGTAAAGCAATTTTTGTAGTAGATCAATCAGTGAAAACATTATTACAGACTCAGAGTCCAGATAAGACAATACAAAAGACATAACATAGAATAAAGTATGAAGGATATGAAATTATTTTTCAATAAGGATTATAGTCATATAATAGGAGGTATGTCATCAGCATCATCCAATAAATGCTTCAAAACTAAATATTCCACCTTCCTCTAAGGAACATTCCTGCCAATCAGATGACTCTTTTTTTCTGTTCTCTGTGTGCCAGTATTTGACTGTTCAGACGACCTAATGCCATTTATCACACACACATATGCATTTTTACAAACGTTATAATATAAAAAGACTTGTGTGACCTGTAAGTGACAGACTGGTGACAAAGTGAAGGAAACGTTTGAGGGGATTTGGTGGCTCTGTTTAGTTGTTGGAGGCGTTTAGCTGCATGGTTTGAGTTCCCTTCGCTCTCTAATCAATACAAAGGTATAGTCTGAGTGATCACCTTTATCCTGTGATGTAATATCTCTCTCCTGATGGGAGATTTTCTCTGCAGGATGTCGAGGCTCTCACCCATAAGGCGCGAGGGGTCACTGAATAGATTGATGAGGATGAACATGATGAGAATCAGACGCTGTGACCTTAACACTCACATTACTTTAAAGGTCACATATTCTCCTTCTCTTCAATCAGTGTAAATAAGTCTCAGAGCTCCTCAAAACATGTCTGTGAAGTCTCTTGTTCTAAATCCACTCTGATCCTGTATTTGATCATGCCTATAAACCCCTCTATTTCAGGCCTGCTCAGAACAGGCTGTTTCTGTTTCTGTACCTTTAAATATGTAAATGAGCTGTGTCTGACCACGCCCCCTCTCTGGAAGGGCTTGGGTCAGCTCGGGCTTTCTCGCTCCATGTCCTATTGTTTACGGTGAGAAGGCAGACTCAGAGGGCAGAACAAACACCTAGCTGTGGGAGTGTCACCCACCTGGGGGAGGGGCTACTGCCCTTTGTGATGTCATGAAGGGAAAATCTCCAAACGGCCTGTTTGAGCACACATTTTCTGAAAAGTGGAGCAGGCAGAAGACGGAGAGGATGGACTTGGGGTGTTTGTAGACAGACTAGAGACATAAAATGAGTGTTATTTATAAATAATTGTGCAGTTTTGACCTCAGATGGTACAAAACGTATGACTGAACAAAAAAAAGGAACAAACCAAACATGTTTAAAAATAACTACACAGCTTTTTTGACAGTTTTTTTGGCCTTAAACTACTAATACATATCTACTAATGATCTGTTTTTAATTTCACTTTGAAGGTTTTTATTGCAATCAGCAAATATCTTTAATGCCACACTGTCATGAAGCTGTATGACCGTCGTGTGGATCTGCACAGAATCAAGAATCTTTACATAAAACCTCATTTTATAAAACTGTTTTCAATGTGAGCATAAAAGGACAAACACTCATGAAGCCTCGTGTTACAGGATAATGAAAACATCATCCCTGAACCTTGATTGTTTCATGAAAACAATCAAAGCTGCTCTATGGTGTTAAGCTGATTCTAATATTGAATCTTGGTCCATTATTTTTCTGTAATCCTGGTCAGAGTGGGTCATCACATCAATAGTACATCTCTGCTCCAGATTGATCAGACTGTCTGTTACCCTAGATGTTACCCTAGATTCTAATCCACGGGTCAGCCGGGTCACTGGGCTGCACAGATGCATTATGGGTAGTAGAAACATCACAGGTCTATCATCTGGTCATCTTTGCTCTCTTTCTTTTTTCTATCTTACATTATGCAAACAGGCTATTATTC
The DNA here is from genome assembly GCF_963584025.1 of Labrus mixtus. NCBI lineage: Eukaryota > Metazoa > Chordata > Actinopteri > Labriformes > Labridae > Labrus > Labrus mixtus. The sequence goes on along the minus strand of NC_083618.1, from coordinate 22,136,030 downwards.
TGTGACATCATATTTGTTGTTTTACCACTAGGCAGCGCCCTCTAAGCATTAAAATAAAGTTTGATACTGAAGAAGATTTACACCAGTGGTTCTCAACTGGTGGTTTGGGACCCAAAAGTGGGACGTGGAGCAATTTTCTGTGTGTTGCAAATGTGTGACTTTTCGGTCTCTTTGTTCTGTCACATGTTTTGTACCACCTGAAGTCCAAACTGCATCATTTTTTATTAAAGGAGCAATATGTAACTGTGACACCTAGTGTTTAAAATGGGTACTGCAGTAAAAATTCAAAACACATTGTAGAGAGCTGTCTCCCCCCGCCCCCTCCTCTGTAGAGTCGATGCTCACACAGGTTGCCATGTGGTGGACACTGAAGCTTCAGTGTTTATCCAGCTCTGCATCGGTCTGTAAACCTTTCTGTGTTCTAACCTCTCTCCATTTTTCAAAAAGCATCTCCAATATTGATCCTAGTTTGAGCACGTTTCTGCTCGTGGAGCTTATTAGAAACATGCAGAGGCTTTTTAGGTCGGGTACAATCACTTCTATCTGAACCAGTTCTCTTGCCAGCTTCCATCACTGCAACACCTGTTGACCTGATAACTGCTCTCATATCTGACAAACTGAGGGGCGTCCATAACGGCCGTGTGGGGGCCAGCACTTCAACATAGCATGTTTCCTTAATGTCTGATCATATAGTAAGGTCACTTTATCATTTCAGTCACTACACATCTTACAGATTGGACCTTAAAATAAATTTGATCGGTAAAAAAAAAACAGAAATTTGGGACTCAATTTCTCTTTAAGCAGTTGGTGGTGGGTCCTGAGTCTAGACCAATTTATAAAGACTGATTGAAACCCTATTTAGCTTTTTTTTAGTTACATCAATGACTGTTTATTGTATTTGTGTCATATTTTGTGTCAAAATAGTTTCAATCTTAATCTTTTATTTTCTCTTCACAGTGTTTCTTTATCATCTTTCCATGGTGAGTACCATCTTTCTATCTATCTAGCGTTTTTTGTCATCACAGCCCAGACGTTGTTAAAGACATTTCAGGGGCTTTAAAGTTGTAGTCTCTGAAACCAGTATGTCTTTTTTTTTTATAAAATAAGAACATAATCCATGTTGTCGACTTTCTCTCCAGATGAAGGGATGGAGCAGAGTGAGAGGGGGGTGTGGACAGAGGAAGATTTTTCACCTGAAGATGAACCAACCGGACAAATGCAGGTAAACGTGTTGATGGTAGACGAGGACAGAAGTTGGAAATGACAGAAACACAAGTCCTTCATTTGAGTTGTAAACATGTAAGCAACCTGAAGAATTGCTCTGTGAAAGAGGATATTGTTTGGATTCACCTGTGAGTGAAATCTATGAAGATTTACAGATTTATTTGATTGTCAATGCAGATGTAGTTGCTGATGTTTTTATAGACACAAAAGCTTTCTGTCAGTTAGGCATAGTGCAACTCAGTCTCTCACTCTTCATGTTGTTGAATCGAATCAATCATCAAATCTGTGTTTCATGAGACCAATAAGAAATGCTTCTCCTTGTCTCCTTGTCTCTCGCCTCCTCTCCAGACTCCAGATGTTCTTCGCAGAAAGTTGCTTCAGGCACCAGGAGCTGCACTTCCCTTTCCTCCCCTCAAGGTGGAGTTGTCCCTGAATGATATTTTACTGTTAAACAATGGTAAACATTAGAAGACTTGAAATGAAGTAAAGCAGCAAATATTTGTCAAAATTGACTAATCATAAATAGATCATCTACAGCCAGATGTGTCTTCCTCTTATTTTTTCAACACCCTCTTAAAAGCATCCAAAATGTGCAAAATTAATATCACGCTGTACTGAAGGAAACTTAAAACTTGCAACATAGAGCATGAACTTATTTTAAAATGGTTACTGAGCTAACAAAAGAAGAAGGAAGTCTGCTCATTTTCTCATAAATTCCACTACAATGTTCTGGTGCAACCAAGCGGCAGCCTCTGGTGTTAAAAAAAATTGTCCAATGTGGAAGTTTAAAACTGCAGTTCCTCGAGTGTCCATTTGAGGCTGGCCCCAAAAGCCCCAGAAGTCACATACACACCCATTGTAAAAACACATTTTATTAAAGTAGAAATAAACATGTTTACAGCCTGGTACAAAAAACAAATTTGGTCTGAATGTTTGATTTCTATACCGGCACAAACTGTACGGAGGCCGTGGTGAATTCTATTTCACTCATCTGTTTTAATCTTATGAGGATAATTCATGATAAGGGACGTGGCTGAGCAGACTGACAGGCCGGCATGCTGTAGCTGTTTGTCAGGAGGCTTGAAACCAGCCTCAGCTCCAGTTAATTTTAAGACAGCTTTTACAAAAGGAGGACCGCCCCCCATGAGCTTCAAAAGTCTGCTTCAGAAACCAGATGGTGATGTCACTGAGACTACGTCTATGTCTACATTCAGTCTATGGTTGCAGCCAGTTGAGTTGCCCCCTGCTGGCCATTAGAGCGAACGCATGTTTAAGGCACTTGGCTTTTTGTCAAATAACACTGCCGTCTCCGCCCACCAGGTGTTATCCAATGGGGAGCCGTGCCTCCTGTTGCAGGCGAGGAAACTTTCTCTACGCTTTGAGAAGCAGAAGCAGCTGGACCTGACGGAGAGAACGTTTTCCCCTCTGAAACCTGTCGACACCAGCAAGTCCGTCTGCAGCCTGGATAAGGCCACGTACGTACATCTGTCTGTCCCAGTGACCCACCTGTTGACCCGTTTAACTGGTCTATACAAACCTCAGGGACAAGAGCAATTTCAGTGACGTTATGTTTTAACGGAAAGTGGAGAAACACCTGTCTTCAGGGGTGGCCATGGGTGGCTTTGACCCCCCTTTGAAATCTGATCAGCCACCTCAAAATCCAAATCTATATGATTGGCTTTTTGCCTTATTGGAGTGTGACTTAAGTTGAAATCAACCATTCTGTCTGTTTTCATCACTCTGCTGGTAATGTCCTTCATGTGAAAATTGAGTGACTTTTTTTGTAGGTACTATTAGTTGTAAAGAAATTCTTTACATACTTTGCTCTTTCCATAAAAAAACCCAAAGCAAAAACTTGTGTAAATTGTCTGACTTGCAAATCACTTACTTACCAATTAAAGTATTTTTGCTTTAGTTATCAGTGTACAAGAGTTTGAATGCAATTTTCTAAGTACTTAAAATTGTCCCTTTGCACATAAATCTTTGTTTTTAATTCCTAAAGAATCAAGCTGAAAAGATGCATATGTTGAAAAATGATGTTACTTACAAGTACATGTCATTTGTGGGGATAGAAAGGGTAAGAAAAATAAATTAATTTGCATGTGTGTGCCCACAAACGTCATGCCACCCCTGCATAAGTCAGTGCCCCAGGTGGGCCACCCCAGTTAAAAAAGTCCAGACACGCCCCTGACTCTTATCACTCTTCATTTTTTGACTTCTTTTCACCGCTGTGCAGCAGCTGTCTTCTTCTTCTGTTCACGTTACCCTCATTCATGTCATAAGCGCCACCATGTGGAGTCATGAAGTAGTGATGCAGTGAGTCAAATTTGGAAGTGAATCTGTTTAGAGCTCGATGTATTTCTAATTAAGAAATCTTCTTTTGGCACCAACCCTTTTATTTTTCACAAGAGTCAGGACGACGATGTATTGTGGCATCGATATTTTGTCTCACTCTAATGACAAAGGGAAGAAACGTGCGGTGGTTTCTTCTCATGTATGTGTGTCTGTGAGTTTTAAGTCTATCTGTCTCTGTGTTTTCAACAGGCTCATTATGAAGTTCGGAGATGTGGAAGATTTAAGAGATCTGTCTATCAGGTAATTCATAAAATCTATCTCCCGACTATCCACTCAAATGTTTGAATATTTATTTAAAATGTAAGATTAAATCAGCAACATTAAAGGGGTGACAGACGAGACACTGAAAATCAAACTCTGATTTTGTTTAAATGCTAATAATCCTTCTTGGGGCAAAAAACGATTCATGCTAAAACATCACCATGACAGCAGCCCCTGTGATCAAATTGTTTGACGGTTTCCTCTTCATCCCTCGGACGTCAGACTGCAGCTCTCCAACACTTTCTACGAGTCGTCAGGCCAGTGGTGGTTCTCAGTGGATAGCGTCTCTCTACTCTACAACAAGTCTGAAGAAGCTGTGTTCAACGCCAGCGAGGTGTACGCTCCAGCCTCCTCCTCCTATCACTGCCTCCATGTCAGCAGCCTGCAGCGTCACAGCGCCCTCCTGCTGCCCGGCAACGACCACGCCCGCCGCTGGTCTGTCACCTTCACCAACTTCCAGGTACACGTTTGATCATCTAGTTACTGTAGACGGTTTAAAAAGTCAGATTCCATTCAGTTAGCTGCATCGTAATCAATGACGACTAGAAGAACGGTCTGTCTTTATAAACGATCAGGGATACTGATAGCACCAGATCTTTGAGTTGGTAGAGACCAAAAACAGAGCTAAAAGGCGTGACATTTTGGACCCACAGTCACAGGTGGAAACACAGCTCCAAATAAAATATACAGCTGCTCTGAAACATCTGGATGTGGCAATATCTACTAATATCTACTAAAACCCTCCATTAAAGAATGTGTTTCTGGGGCGCAGGCAGCGTAGTGGTTAGTACACGCGCCCCATGCACAGAGGCCCAGGTTCTAATCCGACCTGTGGCTTCTTTCCCACATGTCTCTCTCCTCTCTCTCCCCCCCGAATCCTGACTCTATCTACTGTCCTATCTCTAAATAAAGGCTTAAAAAAACCCTAAAAGAAACCTTAAAAAAAGAGACTGTTTTTCCAATCATGACATGGTAATGTAACATTTTTGCTGGTGACCTGAAGAACAAACGTGAAGCCAATTAATGAGCCGTGCGATGTTAAAATGTTAAAGTCTGCTGAACATCTGTAAGGCTGGCTACACACTAGACGATTCTCAAGTTTAAACCAGTTTTAATAACGCTGAAGACCATCACAGTCATCAGGGCTGCACCTTAAATCCAGAGAGGATTTCTATCACTGAAAGGAGTTTTGAGACTGTTTATTAAAGTTGTAGTCAAGAAAGACCACCGTAACCAAGACCAAGACATTTAGGGATCGAGACCAAGACCATAAATATCACTGAACAATCATCTTGTGTGCAGGGGTCGCGTCACTCACTTAGACCGCAACAACAGGAAGGTTACCGATGTAACCAGGGATAAAAATCTAATAAATTTAAGTTATTTGTACTTTTAGAAATAGCCTGTCAGTGGTGGTCTTGACCAGTCTTGATTCAAAATCTGGAGTCCACCCAGTCTGAGACCGAGACAAGACCGAGTAAAAATGCTTTCAATTCCGAGACCGAGAGCCTCAAAAAGATCGACTTCGAGTACGACAACACTTCTGTTTAACATGATTGCATCCTGTTTGTTATTCTGAAACGTCCCTCCACAGATTCAGGCGTTCAACGTCACCTCTGGTAAATTTTCTCCTGCGAGCGACTGCGCCACCTTCCTGACGCCCGCCATCCTGATGGGCCTCATCACCTCCCTCATCCTGCTGCTGGTCCTGGCCTACGCCCTGCACATGGTCATCCACCTGAAACACATCGAGCACGAAGACGAACACAAGTCACACGTCTACTTCCCCCAAAACTCTGAACCGCTGGAACACTGCTGTCTGGAGAACGTCCCCGAGAAAAATATTCTGTAGCGAAGAACCACAAGAAGAGACTCGTCTGATGTGATAGGATACACTCAGCTCAGGAGTAGATTTTATGAATATATATTTATATTGTTTTTTATTTTCCTATCGGTGAGTTTATGTATTTGTCTTTGCAGATAATTTATTAAAAATATAAATAAATAATTCATCTTCTGTTTGCTTTCTTTCCACCTGCATCATTGTGCAGAAAGATCACCCGCTTTCCGCAGTTATCAGTGAAGACGCCATTATTTCATCACTCCATATTCACTTGAATAGCCCATGTGCATTAACAACCCCCCCCCCACCCCACCCCTTCTGCACCTACCACTGACCTCCCTTGTCCGTCCTGTCAATCAAACCACAGCTCAGTGAAGCTACAAAGCGGAGAAGACGACTGAACCCCTCACCTCAGTTCTCTGGAGTCCTTATTCATCCTTTTAGACCAATCTTCAACATGTGAGTGGCATCTCAAATAAAGAGAGTATGTGTCAGACTGGACTCATTACTGTCATCCCATGTTCTCACCTGACAACCCGTGGCCTCTGCACATCCATAGAACCAGACTATAAGGTCAAATCTTGAGGTCTCAAGAGTGCTAATCAGAAACAGTCACCTCTTTCACAATCATAGTTTGGCCATTTCCATTTTTTTTTTTTCTGTGGGCCTATTTGTTGCAATTGATTGAAGAAATATTGCAGACTCTGACAATTCTGTCTCTCATCATGAGCAAACACATAAAAATAGATTTTAACTGGAGGAGGAATATTACTGGAGGCTGCAATTTTCAAAGTTATTCTTAAGGCTGTATGAGATTAATATGAGGGCACTTGGCATGACAAAGTTTGGGAACCCCTTGACCATTAGGTTATAGTTAATCATAGACTGTAAATATTAATATCCTGGTTAATACAAGACTGTTGCCATTTCAATTCTGTCCGCTGGGGGGCAGTGATACCTGTACAAGGGTCCAATCTACCGCACACTGAGGAGACGAAGAAGAATACACTCATGCTGACTGAGAAAGTGGTGGCAGCTAACGAATCAACTTTTATGAATTAAAATACAACACGACACGTTATTTAAACCAACTGTTTGTTTTCTGACCCCTGTGGTCTACATTTAACATAGACAGCCGGTGTTTAGATTTAAAACGCGTTCAGTTTCGTCTCCGGGTTGGCTTAGCTGTTAGCATCCAGCACAGCTGTGTGTGTGTGTGTGTGTGTGTGTGACATTTCCGCAACAAGGTGACGTCACAGAGAGGACCACGACTTAGTTTAATGTCATTGTAGTTGTTTTTTCTCCTTCATGTTGAATCACCTCTCCGCTGCTCTCCTGCTTTTCCCCCGCCGTCTGCTCTCGTCCTCACCGAGGACTTTAACCCGAGCCTGCAGCCTCCTCCGGGGCAGCAGGAGGATGGAGACCGCCGTGGTGAGGTGCCTCCCCGGGGAGCCCAAACTCACCATCTCCTTCTGTCTGGACGGCAGCAACAAACACATGCTGCGGGACCAGGACGAGGAGCTGGGCAAGGTCCTCTCCCGGATCGCCAACAACATCGCCAAGGGTCAAGGGAAGGCGAAGAAGTCGAAGAAGAAAAAGGGGCAGCAGCCGTGCGAAGCCCCGGAGCCCACCGCGGTGAAGCTGCACTACGGAGACGGAGAGGTGGCCGACACGGTGCCGAACTCGGAGGCGTGGCGGGACGGAGCCGTGCTGCAGGTGGGAGACGTGAAGTACTCGGTACAGAGAAACCCGCCCACTTTCACCAACGCGGAGCTCCCGGCGTCCCTGATGGCCGAGTTCCCCGTCTGCCCGAACCTGGAGCTGGAGTTTGGTAACCTGCAGGACTGCGAGTTCACATGGCATAAAGAAAACACCCCAAACACAAGGCAAGTCAAATCTTTTAGTTTAGCATTTCTGTTTTTTTTTTTTTTTTAAGCATCAAGGTTATTACAGGCAAAACAAAACAATTGTTTGTATTGCACGTTATGGGTCGCTGCTTTAGTTAAAATGTTGTACACCCTCTGTGGCCCTCTGCTGGTCTGGGGCCCCAAGCAGTTGCCTGTCTTGCCTGTTGACACGCAGCGCCTCTGTTGGCATGGCACACAAATCAACATGCAATCAAGCAGCTAAAATTTCTCATTCATCAATTGAGAAATTCCAGTGAGGGTGTTTAAGCTGGTAAACAGACTAATTATAAACGAATCGATGCCTCTGTATGAAAATTTTACGAGACCATCGGGGGAAAAGATTGATTAATTTCAGAGTCCGGGAAGAAATGAGGGGACTGGCATTGAAAAATAAAAGCAAATACAAGAATGAGAGATGCACTAATAGATTGATTGATCAAAATAACGAGATGTTTGAGATGTGAAGGGTCGTCAGCGTTATCCTTTCTTTTCTTGTCTTAGCCCTGAAGCTGCTGCAGAAGCTCCAGCTGAGAACGGCGGTTGGACCGAAGTAGGATGCGGGAGGGTCCACGTCCCGTCCAATCGGGACATCGGCCACAGACTCAAACTGCGCTGCACGCCTAAAGACGGAGAGCGCAGCGGCCAGGTCAAAGAGCTGATCTCTGCGGGAGCTGTGGAGGCAGGACCGGGAGTCTGCACGTTCGACAACAGACACGCGTACACGATCAAAGAGGCGGAGTGGCCGTCTGCGAGGGTGATGTCATACAACATCCTCGCCGACGTCTACGCCCAGACGGAGTTATCCAAGACGGTGCTTTACCCTTACTGTGCTCCGTACGCCCTGCAGCTGGACTACAGGCTGAACCTGATCAAGAAGGAGCTGGCCGGATACAACGCTGACATCGTCTGTCTGCAGGAGGTCGACAAAGGTAATATGGGATATTTGACGGATGGAGTCGACAACAATGTTTTAGTTACGTGCTAAACACTCTCTGTGTCCAGATTTCCAATGTGAGGCAACTTTTCTTTATTCAAAGTTTTTGCCAGCTGATTCCTTTTGAGGTTTCACATTAAGGAAGCCATCACACAGAGACGGTCCAAAAACATAACTGAGGATATCTGGGGGGAAAGTACTGCTGGGCTGCGCTTGTGGAGCGGGCTATATAATAAGTGGGAACATTTTATTTTTGTTAGCTTTGCTCCCTGACGAGAAGGGAGAAAAATGCCGAAGGTCAAGCCTCCTACTTGATTTGACTTCGGCCAAAAGACACATTGATGAGCACTGCGACTCCGCGTCTTGAGCTGAAAAGTTACAAAAAAAAAAAAAGTTGAAAAATCGGTCATGCAGCAGCTTAGAAGAGCGCCCTGCATGCGCACTGTACCACCGGAAAACAATGGTTTTCAATTCAAATTCAAATTCAAATAACTTTATTTATCCGTCAGGAACTTCATTTGTGTAAAAGAGCATCAGTGCACACACAGCTAGACACAAAAACACACACACACAAGTGGCTGTGTTAAAAGCACGATAAATAGGTCATAAGTAATTGTTATGAGCGGTTTAAAGAGTGGTGTTGAATAAGAAATAGATCAGTTATTCATGAGCCTGGTGGATGTGGGAGCAAAGTTTGACACGGCTCGATTAGTCCGGAAAGTGAGAGATCTGTATCTGTGGGCTGGAGAGAGAGAGAGTGAGAGAGCGAGAGAGAGAGAGAGAGAGATTGAGACCTTGAGACCTTGAGACCTTGTCCTTGTAGTTTTGTTCTCTGTTGTAGATTGCTGGCGATGCATCTGTGTGATCGGGTCCTAAGTCTGTTTTCAAGAACAATTGGAAACTGACTCAGCAAACAAACCCAACAAACCCTACATGGAGCTGGTAGTGTAATAAGCTGCTACTGCAGAGACTGAACCATGACACCTTTTTGAGCAATACAGAAACCATCACCTCCCTCATGTTAATACGTTTACAGAGTTTAATCTTTACTTTCTATAAAGCCTCGATGAGATAACCCCTCCAAAGGATCCTCTCAGAAAGAGTGAATCTATTAAAGGATCAGTTTTCACTGAGGAAATAACATCCATGTAGTCTCATTTCTGACACTTGTACAACATGCACAGTCATCGTTTTGTTTATTTTTTTGCAGAAATGTCAACACATAAAAAAAAAAAATAACCTTCATGTAAATTACCGTAACATGCTCTCTTGTGTGATTCTTCTTGTGCTCTCTGGACTCTCCAGGTGTGTTCACAGACAGTCTGACTCCGACTCTTGATGCCTTCGGTCTGGACGGCGTTTTCAGGGTGAAAGACAAGCAGCATGAGGGACTCGCCACTTTCTACCGAAGGTCAGGTCTGCAGCATTTAGATAATTATTATCAGATCATAATTTATTCTGTGTCATTTCAGTGTTGTGTGATTTAATGTTTCCATTCTGACATCAACAACACCAATCATTCATTTTATCACAGCTGATCATCAGTAAACAAACATCCTCTCTTTTCCCTCCACAGTCGTGTATATTTTGTAACACCAGTATTTAGTTGATATGATGGTAAACTTTTATAATCCAGGATTATGTTTTTCGGGACATTAAAGGTTACATCATGTTGTCTTTTCAGGTCAAAGTTTAAGCTGCTGAGCCAACATGACATCACGCTGAGTGAAGCGTTGTCCCGTGAAGCCCTCCACTCTGAGCTGCTGGAGAGACTTTCTGTGAACAGCGCTCTGAAGGAGAAGACTCTGCAGAGGTCCACCACCCTGCAGGTACGACTGTTCACCTTGCTGTGACTGCTTTGATCCATTACAAAGAGGGTTAAGACTTTTTGTACTCTTGATCCTCAAACTGGATTTTTTTTAATCCAAATCGGTCCTTTTAAGCAGTTTTTACAAACGCACTCCACAAACCGCCGGTCTTCCATACCGCCCTACTTTTTTCTACTCTTCTTTTGGGGTGACTTTGAAAATAACGATCCAACCCTAAAGGCACAATAAAGGACAAACCCAAAACGTGCCATGTTTAAATATCCTGTGGATCTCAGAAGTCAGTTCAACTCAGTTTTTGTATATTAAATAAGAAATATAATTTCAGCGCGTAGCACCGCTCCATGGACGACCTCGGAGGTGCAATCCTCTGCTGGACGTCCTCCATTTTTGCCCTTTGTTAACGTGGTTGCGTTCTCCTTCTTTGTTTAATTTATTATGGACTACACTGTGTCGCGCTGCTATGACACCAGTTACCAGAGGGGGGGGGGGTATCATTGGCTGTTGAAACGCGATCAGGGTTTATCGTACCAAACCGGACCGCTTGGTGGAAACGGCTTCAGCTTTGGTCAGCTTTGTGAATCTGACTTTCTGAACACCGATTCGTTTCTCTGCAGGTCAGCGTGCTCGAGGACTTGAATAAACCAGACAGGAAGGTGTGTGTGGCAAATACACACCTGTACTTCCACCCTAAAGGTAAACGAACTCCTTCCTCTGTGTGGAAACTCCTGAGTCAGTGAGATGAACCGTACTGTATTTGTAAGAACACACACACATAAAAAGTGGCTTCATTTCTTTTGTAGGAGGGAATGTCCGCTTGTTCCAGATGGGCGTGGCTCTGAAACACCTGAGTCATGTGATCAGGGAGGTTGCACCTGGAGCCCCTCTCATCTTTTGTGGTGACTTTAACTCCTTACCAAACTCAGGTAACATTATATTCTACACTAATGCAAACAGAAGCAGCAATCCTATTCACTCTTTTTCATTTAATTAAGTTTTTAAATTCTGGTATCACTACAACCCTACGACTAATTAAATATAAGAAACCACTTCTTGTCGTGATGCTTGCCCAATGTTGTCACTGTGCATCTCCTCTTCCTGCGTGCAGGCGTGTTCCAGCTGCTCAGTGAGGCCGAGGTTCCTCAGCAGCATGCAGACTGGAGCAGCTCGGGCCCGGAGGAGTCCTGCAGGATGGAGCTGCTCTCTGACTTCCCCCCGCTGCTGAGCGCCTGCGGCCAGCCCGCCTACACAAACTACGTCGGAGGATTTCACGGCTGCCTGGATTATATCTTCATACAGCCGGACAGCATGCAGGTACTGACACCTCTTCTGAAACTATTGCCAATCCCCTGGACATTAAACATCACAGGGTGTCAGATTTTATTTGGGAGTAAGCACTGACAGACGATCATGGTGATTTTGAGGATGGTGCAAATGTTGATTGTGTCTGTGCAGGTGGAGCAGGTGATTCCTCTGCCCAGCCACCAGGAGGTCACCACCTACGAGGCTCTGCCCAGCGTGGCTCATCCCTCCGACCACATCGCTTTAATCTGTGACCTGCGCTGGAACCCCTGACCTCACGCCATCTGGACTTACAACACAGGAGAGCCAGACCTTCAGTCGCTGCTGAAACCACCACTTTGACTCCTGATTTCTTTACGTTTGGATCAAGTCTGAGCTGTGATAGAGTTCCTGTATTAAAGAGAGAATCAACATCTCACAACAAAGAAGTGTCTCACATTAAATTTTAACTGAACTGTTGTGAATATGGTCAAAGAAATAATTAATGTCCATCACTGATATTCAGTGTATGTGTTGTATCAGCAAAAAGTAATGAAATGCAAATAGAGTTTTTTAAATACTTGCTTGGTGTACTTCTTTTTTGCCTCGTAAGTCGTTCAGTTGTTCTTCATTTCATAAGTCAAAAATGAATCGACAGCATTGAAGGTCAAGAAGTTTAAAGATGTTATATATATCGGTGACCTATTTATAAATCACGTCACTGGTTTAGGGTCACATTTAAGTTGTTTTTGTTGAAGCCCGTTCCTGTAGTTGACATTTTTATGAAAGTAATTCTGCCATAAATAGCTTAAAAAAAAAGACTTTAAAAAACAGATTTTAATCCAAATTATTTAAAGAAAGAAAGTATGTTTTTATGACAAGTCAAATTTAAGATATTTTAGCTTTCACATTTGAAAAGATCATTAATTATTTGTAAATCTGGTGATGAAGTGCATCGTTTCTCCATCTTCAATTACAGTTTTAGTTCCTGTTCCTGTCTCCATGGAAACAGCGTCATGACAACAGGGATGTTGTCACGGATTGTGAGTCTGAAATCTATTAGACCGTCATGTGACTGATAGTTCAAAGATTTTATTTTTTTAATTCTCGGAAAAATGTAAATTCAGTGAATGAGTTCAGCACATAGACTGTAAAAATAATAAGCATCCACCTTCAGTCGCCACGCTGTTTTTCTTCGATTGGTCAGGAGTGTCGAGGAGGCGGGGCTTATGGACATACCATTGTGTCATACGATGGGGGTGCGAACAAATATTAAAATAAAGGTTGAGGAGTGAGTTGGACAGTCGTGACTATTCAGCACATTTTCTAACTCTAACCCAAGAAACACAAAAGAATAAAAAAATATATCACACGTTGTTTTTGGATTGTTTTGTCGGATTTACGATTTACAGTAAATATTTTAACACCCCCGAGTCAGTGACAGCACTGAGCAGCCGACCGTAAAGTCAGTCAGTGTTAGTGAGCAACGACGGAAATCAGGCCATGTCGCCTTCAGAATAAAAGTGCAGACACCACCTTTTTCATTTTTTATAAAAGTGCTTCAACAGCTTCCTGAACCAGAAATTGAATATGCGTCTACGGTAATACTTTTAATACATTTATTGAGCATTGTAGTGTGTAAATGATTGTGATTTAAGATCTATGAGTGGTATATTGGTGAAAGGGTATAAATGAGTAGGTGAGTAAAAGCGCTTTGAGTTGTCAGAAGACTAGAAAAGCGCTGTATAAGCTCAAGTCAAGTTTTTTTTAATACATTCTGACTCTGGTGAGTCTTTCAAAAAGCAACTTAAAACTTTCATGATTAGACTGGCCAATGGGGAATCATGTCCACCTAGTCTACCTATTAAGAAAGGGGAAATTCTGTTTTTACACTCTATAGTCATGCAACACACACATAGGCTGAAATATACACACATGCACAAACAGGATCCTATGGACATGCACTAATGGAGGGATGTCAGGGTGACGGGGTGGCCCCTGGCAGGTGCTCCTGGGCTGGTGGTGGAGAGGGGGTTTGGTGCCTTGCTCACCTCAGCAGTGCTCAGGAAGCGATCTGGCTTCACCTCTCCAGTTACCAGACCAACTTCCATATTTGGTCCGCATCGGGACTTGAACCGGCGACCCTCCGGTTCCCAATCCAAGTCCCTGACAGACTGAGCTACTGCCGCCCCAAAGTGACTGTGATTTATTTTAGCGTAATGTCGGTCAATTAACTACGACTCGTTTGTTCTTGTTCTTATTATATGTGTGCAGTTGGTTTTTTTGTTGATGTAAAGCACTTTGTGACCTTTTGTCTGTGAAAATTTCTCCATGAATAAAATGTGCTTACTTTAGTCATCTAACTCAGCATCAAACTTAGTGCGCTTTTATTTTGAAACGAATGACCGGATGTTGTATATCTCGCCTTGTCTGACTTGACGCAGCGCGGCTTGACAGGAAACCAAACACGGAATTGGGGATTTGAACGATCTTACGTGTCATTCCCAGAGTGTCAGTGATACAGAAGTCTCCTGGAGTCGTCAGCAGAAACGTGTCGCTGTAAGTTTTCTTTATTTGCTTTCACTTTGCATGAAGATAAACGCATAATGTCTTCCAGTCAGCCGAACAGCGCGAGTATTTATTTAAGTTTAGCTGAAACGAGTTAGCTCCAATCTCTGCCGGTTCATTGTGTCAGAGTTCAAAACACAAGCACAGTTTGTTCTGTATTTATCTGCGCGCATCATCATCATCGTACAGCTTAGCCTCAATCATGTCAGCATTCATTCATTAATTGTCTCTGAGAGAGTATTCAAAGTGGTTCTGTGATGCTAAAGCGGCTAAGTTATCTTCTGTTGATGTTCCTGCTTTTATCAGAGTTTCACCTTTTAATGTGTCAACACCACACAAAACTAGTTTAATACAGGTATAATTACAAACTAGTTTAATACAGGTATAATTACAAACTAGTTTAATACAGGTATAATTAAAAACTAGTTTAATACAGGTATAATTACAAAAACATCACAACCAGACCTCCCTAAAGATTGAATGTCTGTTCTGACATAATTCATTTGATGTCATTTTTCTGTTTCAATCTTTTTTTTTTTTTTAAGCTTCTTGATCTGAGATTTTGAGTTAATAAATATAAAATAAATATAACAAAATGTATTTTCCAGGCCTTTCAGATACTCCTGACTGTGATTTCATAATGATGTTCACGTTAAACCAGTTTGACAACCTGCTCATCTGACTCTGACCCAAAGAAAGGATGGAAGCTGTCAGGTTTCAGCTGTTGTTTTTACAGGTTGTCTGATTTTTGTGTTCTACATTTTTATTTTTTTTTTATTTTTTTTTACGAGTTACAGATTAAAGAAACAAAATAAACAGCTTCACCTCGTGTACATACTTCAGCCTTACAGAACACAAAGGGATAAATATAACGAGTATGGTGGTCAGGTTATTGTACCATAAAGAGTTTAAGGGGCCGCTGAGGGCCCTGGACCCCGTGGTGGTCAGGCGGGGTGGGTCGGGTGGTGCAGTGAGTTGAATAGGAGAAGAAGACCTGAGAGTGTTGGCGTGTGTGTGTTAGAGGTGGAAGAAAAAATCGATACAGCGTAGTATCCAATGTTTTATGTGGCGATATTATATCGTCAAGTATCAATATTTTGTTATTATATTAATAGCAAATATGTTGTTTTTTTTTAATTGCTGAAGGGGTTGCACAATTAATTTTGAAGAAATTATATGTTCAAGTTCGATTAGACTGAAATACTATCAGTCACTATCAGGAGCATGCAGCCTTTTACAGGGTTTGACTTTGATCCCAGTGCTGTGTCAGTCTCTGGGCTCGACATAAAAAGACTGAAGTCAGATGACGAGACTAAGAATGTTGTTCTTATTTGACAAAACAGTTCTTCAATTGGTTTCATTTTGTGGACATAATATGCAGTCTAAAAAGTAAAATCACAATATATTGTATCGCAATTCTCAGCATGTGACTCAAGTGTCATGAAAACATCTTATCGTGGGGCCTCTGGTGATTCCCACCCCTACTATGTGTTGATAATAATAACTTTATTTATATAGCACCTTTTAAAAACACAGGTTTACAAAGTGCTTTGACAAACAGCAAAAACAAGAACAAAGCAAACTAAACCAAACACACAAGAACATTAATAACAGGAAGAACATAACAGATGCAAAATACTAAAAATAATTAAATACAATTCAACAGAAAAGAACCCAAAGTGCACAATACCCAACAGACGTATATAACCCGACCATCACAAGAACCATTATAAGAACCCAGGAAACACAAGAACCCAACAACACGAGCTGAGACCAAGAGGAACCAAAGATTTAAAAAGATGTAAGAAACTAAAAGAGATAAAAGCAAATAAAAAGATAACAGCAATAAGAAGGTAAGAGCAGTAAAAGAAATAGAAACAAGAGGTTAAAGGATCAAAAAACCCAAAACTATAATATTAATAAAAATACAAAGTAAATCTAAATATGAAACATAAATAGACAAAGTAAGTAAGATAAGAAATTACCAAGTTAAAACACAAGAGGAGATTAAGATAAGAGCATAAATAAAAGAACAGTAAGAAGTAAAAGAAGATAAAAATAGTAAAACCAATAAGAAAAGACATTAAGTCGTTCCAAAGTCGAGGGGCCCCCTGACTGAAAAGGCCCGGTCACCTTTAGTTTTAAGTCTCGACTTTGGAACGACCAGGAGGGCCCCACCTGAGGATCTAAGACTGCGGGCTGGCTCATATGGTGTCAGTAGCTCTGTTATATAGCTTGGAGCCAGCCCCGTGCGTGCTTTAAAAGTAATGAGTAAAATCTTAAAATCGATTCTAAAACTTACAGGAAGCCAACGTAATGAAGCTAAAATTGGAGTGATGTGATGTCGTCTGTTACAACCAGTAAGAAGCCTAGCTGCTGCATTTTGGACTAGCTGGAGGCGACTTATTTGTGATTCCGGAAAAGAGGGCGTTACAGTAGTCAAGTCAGGAGAAAATGAGGGCGTGGATGATCTTTTCGAGGTCTGGTTGGGTTAGAATTGTTTTAATTTTGGAGATGGTGCGTAGATGGAAGAAGCATGATCGGACAAATGTTTTGATGTGGGATTCAAAGGTGAGATTGCAATCGAATGTTATTCCTAGATTTCTGGCGGTGGGTTGGACATTGGCGAATAAGGGACCGAGGCTGCTCTTTGAGATATGAGTGGAGTTTGGCGGGTTGAATACTATGATTTCAGATTTAGAATTGTTAAGTTGGAGAAAGTTTTGTGCCATCCAGCAGTTGATATCGTTTAGACAGTTTCTGACAGCAGCTAGGCTCCTAGCGTCCTCAGGTCTCAAAGGAAGGTATACCTGTGTGTCGTCGGCGTAGCAGTGAAAGGAGACATTGTGGCGTTCAATTATTTGGCCAAGAGGCAGCATATAAATGGAGAATAAGATGGAGATGTGAAGGAGTTGAGAGAGGGACAGAGGAGCGAGGTTATGGGCGGCCTTGGAGGTGAAGAGCAGAATCTCAAAGTCAATGCGATATTTAACCGAGAGCCGATGAAGCTGCTGAAGCTTAAAAACAAACGCTGATGTCTGCAGATTGAGCACATACCAACATGTCACACGTGTTGTTTCTATGTTGCACCGTTGTGTTGCAGGTCGTGGTTAAGTTTTGAGCTTCTGCAGAAAGTACACAGGACTTAAAAACAGGATGTGATGATACTATCGTTTTAACCTTTCTAGAAGCTTCTGGTTCACAGCTTCAGAGCAGATATCAAAGTAGCGTCATGATCCATCAAAGAAACAAATATGTTTCCTGTAAAGGTGTTTCTGCTTCCTTCCTCGGTCACCTTGACTCTCCTCTCAGGCTTGTCACTGTCTCGTCCTTGATGAGCTGTCATCACCCTGGTAACGGTTGCTAACAGCGAGAAGAAATGAAGGCCTTGATCCTTGTGGGGGGGTACGGGACCCGGCTGAGACCGCTCACCCTGAGCGTCCCTAAACCGCTGGTGGATTTCTGCAACAAACCAATACTACTGCACCAGGTGGAGGCTCTGGTCAAGGTACGAATGTTTCCAATCAAACAGAACAGAGAAACAGGGCCGTGTCCTCACTGCTCACACGTGTTTGTATTTTCTGTGTTTTTATGTGCACAGGCCGGGGTGACTCATGTGATTCTGGCGGTGAGCTACATGTCAGAGCTGCTGGAGAGAGAGATGAGAGTCCAGGAGGAGAGAGTATGTATAACAAGTTACTACAGCTCTGATGATACTGATGATGATGACGATTTGTTTATTTGTTAGGATCCTCATTAGCTGCAACCTAGAGCTCAGCTATCCTTCCTGGGGTCCACATTTAAAAACATTTTTTAAAATAAATGATGATGATGGGTTTCTTTTTGGAACCAACTTTTTATTTATTTTGAACAAAAAGCAGGTGTACATTATCTTGTACATTTAGTAGATGCAATTCATTGCTCTGTACAATTATACACAAGAGAAAAATGAACAACATTACATTGCACATATACAGTACAATTTTCTTAAACCCATAACCCTTCCCCTCGGGGTTTTCTCTGAAATGTACAGTGCAAGAAAGATTTTTACTGTAAGTCAGGAAAATAAATATTTAAATAATTGAGTGAATACACAGTTCATAGTATCACACAGCTGTTGATGTAGTAAAAAACAGGTTTTTATGCCTGTGTGTTTTTGAGTTATTGTTAGAAATCTGATCAATTTAAACCTCCATGCTGATTCTTTATGAACCATCTACTCTGATACTTCTGTGATATAACAAAACAAGGTTGTGCTCTGTTTTCTGTTTTCTCCTCAGCTCGGGATTCGTATCTCTCTGTCTCATGAGAAGGAGCCTCTGGGGACAGGTGAGTTTCTCTTCACTGCAGACCGATACAGACGCGCTGAAAATGGTGTTAAAATAGTGATATTGTTAAGTATTACAATGATACAGCACCACAACCATCAGAGATACAGATTTCTTAAAGATTAAAAAACAAGAAACTCTTTCTCTGAATCAAAAAAGTCCATTTTACAATTGTGATATTATACATTTTATGTCTGGATCAAATGTAGGGTTTAAGGTAGTGTAGCTGCAGTGTTTAGTAGCTGGACTCTGAGTGAAATATATTCATTCAAATATTTAATAAATGTGTGTTTCTTGTGCAGCTGGTCCCCTGGCGTTGGCTCGAGAGCTGCTGAACATCGACAACGAGCCCTTCTTTGTCCTCAACTCGGACGTCATCTGTGATTTTCCCTTCAAAGATCTGCTGCAGTTTCACAACAACCACGGCAAAGAGGGAACCATCGTGGTGAGAGAGAGAGAGAGTGTTTATCCTGAGTTGTTCTGTGCACATGATGGATTACCTGCAGGAAAGTTAAGAGAGAAGAAAAGATGGAAATCTTTAGGCCTAAATACGGGTAAATTAATCAATCAACAGACGATCCAGACAGCCGGAGAGGAAAGACGATATTCAGACTCAGAGTAGAAGAGGAAAATAAGACAGAAAGGTGGCGTCATAAAGTCCTTCTCAGGATTATGTGGCCATAACTACATTTAAAAAAAATGAAAAAGGAAGTTGGATTTAGACATGACCAACTGATTATGAAATGAAAGCTTGTTCCTGAAAATACATTTTAACTCTTGAAGTTAAAAATAAAAAAAAGCTTAATTGCAGAGTATAGATTTTTATAATCTCAACCTCCTTGATAACAAAAATTCAAATGGAGAGAGGTTAGAACACAGAAAGGTTTACAGACCGATGCAGAGCTGGCTAAACACTGAAGCTTCAGTGTCCACCACATGGTAACCTGTTTGAACATCGACTCTAGAGAGGGGGGGGGGGGGGGCGGGGGGAGACAGCTCTCTACAATGTTTTGAATTTGGACTGCAGTAACCATTTTCAACACTAGGCGTCAGAGTTACATATTGCTCCTTTAAAATGCAGGGTTCCTTTTAAATTCTGTTTTTTATTTAATTTTTTTACTGTTGGTTATTAAGAGAAAAATAGCAGAGTTAGAGCTCCGTCAGTCAAACCTGAAAAACAAAGAAACTGTTCAGCAATATCCAAAGCTTCTTTATAAGTGTGTGTTCACGAGTGTTTGTGTGTGTGTGAAGGTCACACGGGTGGAGGAGCCCTCTAAGTACGGCGTGGTCGTGTTTGAGACAGACAGCGGCCTGATACATCGCTTCGTCGAGAAGCCGCAGGTGTTTGTGTCCAACAAGATCAACGCCGGCATCTACATCTTCAATCCCAGCATGCTCGGCAGGATCCAGGTGAGTGTCTCCCTCTCGCACACGTGAACGCACAGAAAGCCTCGAGCATGCACTTGACGATGTGTTTGTGACTTTTTTTTCTGTTTGTGCAGCTGAGACCAACATCCATAGAGAAAGAGATATTCCCCGTGATGGCACAGGAGGGACATCTGTACGCCATGGAGCTGCAGGGTAACTTTTATATGTACTAATTAAATGCTTTAACTGTAATGGGCAATCAACACATTTCCTTTATTTCTGGCTGCAACTTAAACATTTTTTCATTATAGTTTGATCAGTCTATTAGCTGACAAATTAACTCACTTTAATTAAATGATCAAAATGAAGCGACCACCAGCATCAACCTGATCATCTTACTTTTGTAAGAAATGAAACGAGCACATTTAGTTAGAAGTGGAAATCTACCTGCAAATGATGTAAGCTTGTCAGTGATTTTCTGTTGTTTATGTTAGAGACAAAGTAGTATTTAAAGGAGCAATCTGTAAGATGTGTAGTGAGTGAAATGATAAAGTGAGCTTACTATATGATCAGCTGTTAGGGGAACATGCTTTGTTGAAGTGCTGGCTTCTCTGACAACAATGCAGCAGCCAGTATGTCCTCCTTCTAACTTTAGATTCTGGTCCTGAATGCTCTGGATTTGTTTGGACCAGAGAAGGTAGGTGGTTTTAAGGCGACCCCCACACGGCCGTTTTGGACGCCCCTCAGTTTGTCATATGAGAGCAGTTATCAGGTCAAACCAACAGGTGTTGCAGCGATGGAAGCGGGGAAGAGAAACTGGTTCAGATAGAAGTGATTGTACCCGAGGAGGAGGCAGGGGGAGACCGCTCTCTCCAATATTTTGAATTTGGACTGTAGTACCAATTTTAAACACTAGGTGTCACTGTTACATATTGCTCCTTTAAGGAATGGAATTTGTGAAATATATATATTTGTGGGAAATTGACTCGTTTGCTTGCTCTGGCCTCACAGCTCAAAGTGCCACCAGACGTAAGTTTTTGGGTTTTTCTTTCACACCTAAACTTGTGTAGTCTTAGGGAGGAATGGTTTTTAGAGCAGCACCGTGACAAAGTAAACAAAACATGACATTTAAAAGCTGCTGTAAAACCTCTCCAGAGATTTCAGTCAGGTGCGGTGCTACACGTGCCACATGCTCATTGCTCTCTGGGAGCGATCAGCTGTGATTGAAGCAGTGAAATCCTCTAGCTGAGTTTTTAAACCTCCCTCCTGTCCCACAATTCAAAATGATTCTGTCCCAGGACGTAGTGGCTTTTTTCCCTTTAGAAAACCGAAACTATAATCCTGTGGTGAAACATTGTGCAGAACTATCAGCGGTTGACGAAGAACACAACTTGATAACTTGAGTCAAAGTGTAGAAGCCCCCGGTCAAACATGACCCCCAATACAAGTGAAAGTTGGAAAAATGTCAGCAAGGCTTTACACGGAGAGAAAACAATCACTTTTCAAACATGGACGTAAGATATGTTCATGGCTGCATCCATCATCCTCACCACCACTAAATGAACTGCCTGACTTCAGAGCACAGGTAGCGAGTAACGAGAACATTCATACAAATGTAGAGTAGTCAAACATCATCTGTTTTCAAATGTAGCGGAGTCAAAGTCACAAGTAAATAATAAAACTCAAGTAAAGAAGAGATACTGAAAAAATGATAGAAATGAGGACTATAGCCTCCCTACATGAGGGATGTGACACAATAGCTAGGCCATCCAACACCCGAGTAACATGGGTCTCCTTTTAAGACAGTAGTCGTAAAGTCACCCTGTTGTCGGAGGTCTGTGTGTGCTGATCATGAGACCTTATGCTTTAATCCTGTTGTAGATCACAAGGAAGCTCCTTGTTGTGTGTCCTTGTTTCCACATTAACTTAATGCTCCCTCTGTCTGTATCTCTGCATGCTGTCTCTCTGTCTGTCTGTCTGTCTGTCTGTCTGTCTGTCTGCAGGCTTCTGGATGGACATCGGTCAGCCTAAAGACTTCCTGACGGGGATGTGTATGTACCTTCAATCTGTACGACAACATGCTCCTGAGAGGCTACGCACAGGGCCCGGTTTCCTCGGCAACGTTCTTGTGGTGAGTCGCAGCACCATTGGCGATTACATGTCACCCTAACAACAGAACTGCTTTAATAACTCTCTATCCTCGCTCGCCTCTGCAGGACCCGACGGCGCAGATTGGCGAGAACTGCACCATCGGGCCGAATGTCACCATCGGTGCGGGCGTGGTGGTAGAGGACGGGGTGAGGATAAAACGCTGCACGGTGATGAAGGGAGCGCGGGTTCGATCACACTCCTGGCTGGAGAGCTGCATCGTGGGATGGAGCTGCTCTGTGGGCCAGTGGGTGAGTTAAGGGCAGAGGTCGCCTTGTCGGGACCGTTGACTGTAAATCCAGATGGACACGCCTCCTCCTCCTGTTGTACAAAAGTGAAGCCGAAATATCCTCTGTCACAAATTGTGCTGGTGACGTAATTTGGATGCTTTTTCTCTGCCCTCAGGTTCGTATGGAGAACGTGACCGTGTTAGGGGAGGACGTGATCGTGAATGACGAGCTCTACCTGAACGGTGCAAACGTCCTGCCTCACAAATCCATCAACGACTCGGTCCCAGAGCCACGAATCATCATGTAGCACGGGTTGGAGGACAGAAAAACCCAGCGCCTTTTTTTTAATATATGAACTCTGTTAATCACCCAAACTGTGCCAGAGAGAGAAAGAGAGACAACAAACAGGCGGGTGACGTACAGAAAAAGGAAGGAGAGAGTTTAATTTTCCTTTTTCATCCTTAGTTTGGACTCGTTTTTTAGCCCTGCTTCGCTGCATCTTCCATCAATAAGCCAAACATCAAATGCTAATGTTCTGAATGTGGCAGTAAATGTGTTACATAAACACTGCTTTAATAATTAAAAAAGGAGAGGGAGGGGGCTGATATACCTGGGCTGGTTGTCTGTAGAAAGGTGGAGGGAGTCATGTGAAGTGTGGGATCAGAGGGAGGAACTGTTAGACTCACTATGCATTTACAGCTCATGGACGGGTACAGAGTGTTCAGACTTAATCATGTCAAGGCGTGTTTCAGAGATTGGAAGACACAGAAATTACTTATTAAACAAAAAGCTGTGATAGTTAGCTGAAGCTGCGTTTATCGACGCATTTTGGCCTCTTGGGGGCAGCAGAGAAAGCTGAAAACAGAACATCTAATATGAACAGTTGCTATGGTGATTGTTTAAAGGTCACATATTATGCAACATACTCTTCACCATGTTTTTCTAACACTAATATGTGTCTGTAGTCTGTCTACAAACCCCCCAATTATGAGAAAAGTCCATCCTCCGTCTTTTGCCTGCTCCACTCTTCAGAAAATGTGCTCAAACAGGCCGTTTGGAGATTTTCCCTTCATGACATCATCAGAGTGGATTTAGAACAAGAAACTTCACAGACATGTTTTGAGGAGCTCTGAGACTTATTTAAACTGGTTGAAGAGGAGGAGAATATGTGACCTTTAATCAAAGTGATGTTCATTTAAACGTCCTGTGAAAAACATTCTCTATCATGTTTGTCATCTTATGAATGTAATTGATTAATTTGTAGAAGAAAGAAGAATATTAATTAGTGCGGCTTGAGCTAGTGATCGAACTGTGTCAACTTTAAGGTTTTCTGTTCTTTGTTTATCATGCAAACAGTGCACTTCAAGGCCAAGCTGGTCACTACAAAAAATGAACAAAATGTAGCGAGCAACAAGTTTCTCATGTCCGATTATAGATTTTAGAGTCAGACAGTTGGGCACAATCTGGGAAATAGACTTCTTTTTCTGCTATGACTCAAATATACATTAGCCCTGTCTGTTGATTTAAGTCGTCCGTTTGGTAAAAAAAAAATGTTAATTTAAGGTCCAATGGGAACAAGGTTAAAGGTGGGGAGTGTGCACTGACTACGTATCTTGTGTTTAACTCTGTAAATAGGAAATAACATGAATAAAAACCAGGGACTGAACAGAAGTACAGCCAGTCAGGAGCAGGGACCGTTTGTGCACTGCATTCTAACCATCGTTACTTAAACGCTCTACAGATATCGCCATATAAATACAGAACCTGACAAGACTTTTGTTGTGTTAGAAATGTTCTGGGATACATTTGTAGTCCAATCACATTTCAGCAGGGTTTGGATGTTTGCAAGACAAAACAGTCTGCACGGAGAGTGAAAGAAATTCATCTTCTAAATCGCAGTTTGGGAACCAATAAGCGATCATCAAACCCCAGTGTATTTTCAATCTAAAATAGGTGTCATTAAACCCTGTGTAGGGTTTTCCATCCCTCTGTTGTCAGTCAGTCAAGTAACATTCAAACGATATTGACACCTGGTTCGTTAACGCATGGAAAAAATAGAAATCATAGGCACTTGATTACCATAAATTGCAGACAAACCCCTGCACACGGTCTCAATCAAAACGTTTCATTGTGCAGTTTAGACAGTGTCACCTCCTCTGCTGCCCCACAAGTGACATCAACGCACGGCAAAAGGACATGAGAAATGTTGTCTTGTACATTTGAAAGGAGCATAGCTGCTCGCTCAGTTTTGCTCTCAGCAGCTTTTGGTTCAAAATATCACTTTAGATCTGTAGCTTTGTTTCATTTCAAAACTATAGATAATTGACATTTGGGATTGTATCATTTTAAAACACATTGAAGTATTGAATATTTTGACACCCGTAGCCCCCAGAGGTGAAATCTTTTTAAGATGATAGCTGATGGGTTCTCTAACTTCTCCAAGTTACACCATGATAACGCTGCCCTGTAACGGCAGACACTCAGCATGACGCCATCTTTCACTTTCTTTAGTTAACTGCTAGAGTTGTTTCCCTTGCAGATGTGTACACATGTATTTGTGGAGGAGCTTCTGACAGAGAACTGCAGGCAGGGGTATAATGAAGTGAAAACCTTAAAAAGTTTAATGCTTCTGGGGCTTGTCACAACATGAGATCTTTATTTTCTGACCTCAGTAGCTTAGCTACATATGCATCTTTTACATTTGACTTTTTACTGACCAAGAAAACACGCAGCAGTTGAAATTAGCTACTGAGGTTCCTCTGAACGGAGCAGCTCCACGTTGTTATGCAGTAAGTGATAAACAGTATTAAGAACTCTGAACATCTCTCTGGTTGATTGAATGAAGTGAATTCTTGTAATGAAGTCTTCTTTTTTAAAGAGAATAATATAATCTACTGATCACATTTGTCTTGTCTTGTTTCTTATTTTGTAATTTGAACATTGTGACAGCATTTTAGCTTCACACCTGAGCTTTTATGTCAGACGAAAATGGCCGCCATGACACATCAGGCATATGAAAATTAAAGGAGCAGTATGTAACTCTGACACCTAGTGTTTAAAATGACTACTGCAGTCCAAATTCAAAACATTGGAGAGAGCTGCCCCCCCCCCCCCTCCCCCTCCTCTCTAGAGTCGATGTGCACACAGGTTGCCGTCTTGCAGACACTGAAGCTTCAGTGTTTATCCAGCTCCGCATCGGTCTGAAACCATTCTGCGTTCTAACCTCTCCATTTTTCAAAATCGCCACTTTGCCATAATAAGACGATTAATTCATGGGATGAACCAGATAACAGTTTTATTTACACTTAGAGTTAATTTCACACAATTCATATTATTCAAAAACTTTCCTTATTTAACTTACTTTGTCTATATACAGTGATTTTCTTTTTTTGAGCCTGCAGCTAAGTGTTGGCATCGCTGCCCGTGAAATGACCCTGAACACCTGCAGCCAGATAAGTAAGAGTTATAACTAAGATGAAGTTACACTGAGACAAAGATAATATCGCTAATAATCACAGGATCAAGGACAAAATCAGGATTCTTATTTTCATCTCATAAGGCAAGATAGAGCAACATATTCTGAGCTATTTAAAAAAAAGGTAACCTTAGAAAATTACTGTGAGTGCACAATTAAATTTTAACTTCAGAGGGATATATCAAAGAGCTGCCCAGCTAAGGCCCAAAGATGCTTTGCCATAAGACTGAAAATATTGAGACACTGGGCTGTTCCACTGTTACAGAGACTTTTAGTGGTGAAATCTTCAGTGGGAGTTTGTTCAGTGTGCCAACATATGGAAACAGTCTCTCAGTGAAAGTATGTCTGAAGGTGTGTAGGAGTGTGTCGGTATCAGGATCCCAGAATGACAGTTTTCCTGTGTTGAAGTCCAGATGAACGCTGATCCTCTGTGGCTTCGTTTTGACTGAGAAAACTCTGTCAGGGAGCGGTGGAGAGAATGCAACATATTGTCCTTGTAAGTAACACAATGCCCAGCAGCCACTCTGTATTTCTCCCTTCTTTCGAACAGACTCCTGTATCACACCTACTGCCCAGTTTTTATCATTTATAACCTCAGCTTCCCAGCTGTGACTCCCAGAGTCAAAGCCCTCAGAGCTCAGGACACAGGGGCAGAAATCAAACCTCTCTGGATTATCTGGAAGCTTCTGTCTGTCTCCATGACTCATTCCGGTCAGATCTTTAGACAGGATGAGTTCTGGATGAGCAGAGTTTGGATCCAGATCTTTAGATCTGAGCTCGTTCTCTGTGACTCTGATTGTGTCTGACAGAGCTGCTATCTCTCTGTTCAGAGACTCAATCTTCTCCTTCATTGTCTGACTCTTCTGTTTCTCTTCCTCCATCAGAGCAGAGATCCTGTGATCCTCTTCTTCTTTTAGAAACTGGTGAAGCTTCTTAAACTGCTCCTTGATCTGAGTCACTGTGTTAAGTGTCTGGACCTTAATAAGATCTGCTGTTTGATCAAAGTTTGCTTTCACCTTTTCAAAGCTCTTCAGTTTTTCTCTTACAGGTTTCAGAGATTTCTGTATCTCCTCTCTGTGATCCTTTGCAGCTTCATCAATTGGTCTAAATTTGTGGTTGTTATGTTCTTTTGAATCTCGACAGACGACACACACAGTATCCTGATGGTCGAGACAGAAGAGTCTTATTTTCTCAGAGTGCAGACTGCAGACGGCCTGATCTCTCTCCTGTAAGAAGGCCTCACACAGGTTCCTTAAAGCCAAGTTACGAGGTGGATCACTCAACAAAGAGACTTTTTTACAAACCGGACACTCGTGCATTGGTTTCTCTCTCCACCATCTTTGCAGACAGTCTTTACAGAAACTGTGAGTGCATGACAGAACAACGGGATCTTTGAAGATGTCCTTACAGACAGGACAGGAGAAATCATCCTCTGTTTGAGAAAACATTTTGTCTGAAGCTGAAAAAACAGACGTAAAAAAAGGAGGAGTTCCTTTAGTTCCTTTAAAGTTACTTTGACTTGGAGTCGTAGCTCCTCAAAACCTCCGGTTTATTACCTGGAATCAGCAGGTTGAAGTGAAAACAGTGCTCCAGTAATCCCAGTCTTTTCCCAATATTTCCTTCAGTTTGTAGAGCTTGTTCTGATGGTGAATCTCTTGGATTGACAGGCACAGAAAGTAGCAGGGTCAGATATGTTTCAGTCGATGCCAACAACTGAGGAATGAGGAACACAAAGAATTCACACCCATCTGATGCCACACCTTCAGAGTTATGTCAGCTTTAAAAGTGAAGTAAATTTTTATATTTGAGTTCATTCATGTGTTTAAGTTTAAGTTAAAAATAAGTTTACACAAGTTTTAGAATGAACTATTTACACATTTGAGTTTACAAAGTTAATACAGCGTGCGGTGTCAGATTACTCGTCTCTTTTTTTTCTCTCTCCTGCCTCGGGCTGACTTGGTGCTCTACGCGCGCCTCACGACAGCGATGCACATCCTTTTGCAGAGAATGCGTCCCCTTGCGCAAAATGGGGCCCCCAATGGATCGTGGGGCCCTACGCACAGCGCGTGTTCTGCGTGTAGGGAGGGGCGGCGCTGAATGCAACAAATCTGGTTCATTGAGAAAGTCACAGGGCTGCATCATTATGTTCTGTCGTTGTATGGACAAAAAAAAGACAAACAGTTATTACTTTAACCATTGATTTACAACATACGAAGAAAATGTTGTTTTTTTTCAGAAGAATCCCTTTTAGGATTAATAATTTGGATTACTAAGTATTAACAGTGCAATAAAACTGGTTTATTGAGAGCCTCACACCGGGCACCATTTATGGTGGGGTTTTGCGGAGCTAATATGTGGGTAACAATTATGTTGGGTTTGATATAGTCAAATTATATGAATTGATATGAACAATTTTCCTTAATTAATTATTAATATAAATTGTCAAAATTATTAAACAGAGTTAATAAATCCGGGGCCACCATCCTGAAAGCAGGGAACAATAACCAAATATCACCAAAATCAGTCTGGAATTAATTAATTAAATACTAATATTATTAATAATTAATAACCTATATTTAATAAATTGAAGGCATGAAATCTGTACACAAAGCCCTCGCACCCAGCTGTATTACAATGCCCATACACCAGTAATCACAAACAACTGCTTTCTTAAATTATAACAGAGTTTGTTTAATTAAAGACACATCAATCCAAAATCAATGAAACTCAATCAACAACTATTACAAGCTACTCTAAAGCAACCAAACATTATCAAGCAAAACTTGATAATGAGGTGTAAGAAAGTAGTTGTGTGTGTGTGCGTGTGTGTGTGTGTGTGTGTGTGTGTGTGTGTGTGTGTGGATGAGAGAGAGAGCGAGAGAGAGAGAGAGGGGGGAGAGAGAGGGAGCAAGGTGGCGGCATACCCACTTAAGGTCACATCGGCCGGAAGATGGTGGACACTTAACACAGACGCCTTCTGGCATGGTCTATTGTCTTCACAGGTGGGACCGAGTTAAGCTTGGTATCTCCCCGATCTGTGTGTGTCTGAGGCGTTTGAACGACTACAAGTGTACGGATCTATATGTGTGAGTGTGCGCAAGTATGCGCTGAAGCGATCGTGGAGTTAGTCTCCAGATGTGCGTCTACACTGGAAGGTGTGTGTGTGTGTGGATGTGTGTGCATTAGTTAAAGAGAGAGGAAAAGAGAGCGTTCCTTAAGAGGCTGGATTATAGTTTAAACTCCCCGCCACAACTCGGGAGGAATTCACTTCACTAACAGAAAGAAGCCAATGGCCAAATTCAAGTTTAGACAGTGTTTACACTGGTCTTTCTGATCATGAAGGTATTACCCTGGTTATATCGCTGTTTACGGAAAACACACAGGACGCGGCTGCCCGAATACAGAAACTAAACAAGGGTTTTAAACAGGTAAAACCCAGCGGTCCAATAAAGAAGTAAAAATGATGACTGTTTTCACATTAATAAAGCAAATATTAAACACACTATCTAAAGATAACTATGCCCAGACCTAAGCCTTACTTGTGAATTGCTTTTTCTGCGATTGGTGAAAGGTAAAGCTCAATGAGGGAGAACAGATCCTCTGTTCGCTCCAGGGCAAAAGAGTTTCGATAGCATCGGTGATCCCACATGGCACAAGCGGTGTTGTTTTTTTCTCCTTCGAGCGGGAAGACGCCGTTGATGTCCTGTTTGTTGCAGGATGGAACGAGACATAATCTTTACAGTCTCTGGATATTCTTTGGTCATCTCTGCTCTTGTAGTGAGCTTTTCTTTCTCCAAATTTGATCAAAGTTGGTTGATTTATTTTATGTCTTTATTCTAAATAGCAAGCACATATGCTGGATAGATACACCTCGAAAGACTTTCCATTTTAGTCCTAAAAATTTGACCCAATAAGCTAACGTCTCTTAATAACCATGCATTTAGTCTAGACCGACAGTCATCAATAACCCTCCACACATTTTTACTGACAGTTTCATCTGAATTGTTGGATATACAGTATATGTGCCTAAGTATTTCACCGTTGATTTAATAGGGATCTTGTGTGCTTCTGGTAGACTGGCTTTATAAATTTGCAACAGCTCACATTTGTTCAAGTTCAGCTTTAGACCTGAGGCTTTGGAGGAAAGATCAATAGCATGCAGAATCTTGGGCACTTCAGTCAGGTGTTAGATAAAGATGGTCGTATCATCTGCAAACTGGCTGATGATTATAGACTTCTCAAGAACCTCTAATAGAGTAATGTCTGAATGTTTCATAAATATAGATAGCATTTCAGTGGCTATTACAAAGAGGAAAGGAGAGATAGGACAACCTTGTTTTACTCCACGCTTTATGGTAAATTATAAAGAGTGAGGAGTGAAGAGTGAGGTACCACTTGGTAAAGAAACTGTACTATTTGTATTTTCGTGAAGAGATTCTATAATATTTAGAAATGTATTTCCAAAGCCTAAAAGTCTCAAGCATCTAAAAACGAACGGGTACTCAATTGAGTCAAATAACTTTTAAAAGTCAAGAAATAAAATAAAGCCATTGTTTTCAATTCAATGATTATACTCTATTAGTTCAAGAACTAAAGGAATATTATTGTGTACGGATTGGCCTTTCATGAATCCAGACTGGGAATCACTTATAATTTTATACAAATGTTTTTTTGGTCTATTGACGTACGTCAGGGTTACAATTTTGTAGTCAGTGTTTAACGATGTTATTGGTCTGAGATTGACTCTAATTTTGGGATCAAAGATATTATGTCTCGTTTCATAGTGTGGGGGAATGTCAAATTGTCAGTAGCTTCCTTAAAAATAAGAGATAATGGACTTTCTAACAATTCCCAAAAATGTTTATAAAAGTAATATCAGCATCACATCATTCTGCAAACTCCTCGTCTATATGAGGAATAATAGCTGAGATATGGTTGAAGAAGGAGTCAGCATCCATGACAGAAAAGGCTGATGAGTTTACGATAGAAAGAACCTATTTCATCAGCAATCAAGACTGGATCAGAACTAACTTGGTCATGAACTAATAAGGCTTTGATTGGATTTCTTTCCTGCCTTCTTTTCTCTCATTGACAGAAATAATTTTCTCTCCTTCCTCCATCCATTTGGCCCTGGATTTTATGTCGGCTCCTTCAACTTTCTTAGATTTCAACACGTTTTGTTTGTAGAATATGTCCTCTTTGCTTATCATTGACAGAAAGATGTCTTACTAAAGCAGCTGGTTATTTCTTTGATAATATTAATTGCTGATAATTTGTTACTTCTATTTAGAGATTTTCCAAGTTTAATAGAGTGCTCCCTAAATTTAAACTTCATGAATTCCCATTTAGAGATTTGAGAAGTGATAGATTTATCTTGCAACCCATCAGATATAATGGCTTTTATATCTTCAGGAAAAGCATGGCATTGTAACAAACTAGAATTGAATTTGCAGTAGCAGTTGTTTCTGTAACATCCACCAGGGGGCGTAAAAGACAGCTTAATGACAGAGTGATCAGTGAGAGGAGCAGCTGACATGCAACAGTCAGAAATATAATTTAACATTGGAGAGGAAATTATATAGAAGTCTATTCCCGAATTTGAGTTCTGCAGTCCAAATTCAAAACATTGGAAAGAGCTGTCTCCCCCCGCCCCCTCCTCACTAGAGTCAATGTGCAAGCAGGTTGCCATGTTGCGGACAACGTAACTTCAGTATTATAAGACCAAGAGGATTAATTCATGGGATGAACCAGATAACAGTTTTATTTACACTTAAAGTTCATTTCACACACAAATCATATTATTCAAAAACATTCCCATTGAGAGAAACTTTCTTTATCTAATTTACTTTGTCTATATACAGCTATTCTCTAACTTTTAATACATTTTGAGCCTGTAGCTAAGTGTTAGCATCGCTGCCCGTGAAATGACCCTGAACACCTGTAGCCAGATAAGTAAGAGTTATAACTAAGATGAAGTTAAGACACTGAGACAAAGATAATATCGCTAATAAGGAACACAGGATCAAGGACAAATTCAAGATTCTTATTTTCATCTAAAAAAAAAAAAAAAGGTAACAAATAACCTTAGAAAATTACTGAGTGCACAATTCAATTTAAACTTCAGAAGGAAATATCAAAGAGCTACCAACCTAAGACCGGAAGAGTTTACGAAGTGAGCTTGAAGATGTGTGGCCGCTGCCATAAGACTGAAAATATTGAGACACTGGGCTGTTCCACAGATACTTTTAGTGGTGAAATCTTCAGTGGGAGTTTGTTCAGTGTGCCAACATATGGAAACAGTCTCTCAGTGAAAGTATGTCTGAAGGTGAGTAGGAGTGTGTTGGTATCAGGATCCCAGAATGACAGTTTTCCTCTGTTGAAGTCCAGATGAACTCTGATCCTCTGTGGCTTCGTTTTGACTGAGAAAACTCTGTCAGGGAGCGGTGGAGAGAATGCAACATATTGTCCTTCTAAGTAACACAATGCCCAGCAGCCACTCTGTATTTCTCCCTTCTTTCGAACAGACTCCTGTATCACACCTACTGCCCAGTTTTTATCATTTATAACCTCAGCTTCCCAGCTGTGACTCCCAGAGTCAAAGCCCTCAGAGCTCAGGACACAGGGGCAGAAATCAAACCTCTCTGGATTATCTGGAAGCTTCTGTCTGTCTCCATGACTCATTCCGGTCAGATCTTTAGACAGGATGAGGTGTGGATGAGCAGAGTTTGGATCCAGAATCACAGGAGTGTAAGAGACCATCTCCTTCATCTTGTTCCAGATGTTGAAGCTCAGGTTACCCAGGTGTTTGGCCTCGTCTATCAGAGCTCCTGAGACCAGTTCTGGAACATCCAGCAGGGGGCGCTGCTGGACTCTTTTCACTGCAGCCTTGTAGTTTTTCAGGAATGAGACGTCATTAGATCTGAGCTCGTCCTCTGTGACTCTGATTGTGTCTGACAGAGCTGCTATCTCTCTGTTCAGAGCCTCGATCTTCTCCTTTATCCTCTGACTCTTCTGTTTCTCTTCCTCCATCAGAGCAGAGATCCTGTGATCCTCTTCTTCTTTTAGAAACTGGTGAAGCTTCTTAAACTGCTCCTTGATCTGAGTCACTGTGTTAAGTGTCTGGACCTTAATAAGATCTGCTGTTTGATCAAAGTTTCCTTTTACCTGTTCAAATATTTTCATTTTATCCTGTAAGGGTTTCAGAGATTTCTGTATCTCCTCTCTGTGATCCTTTGCAGCTTCATCAATTGGTCTGAATTTGTGGTTGTTATGTTCTTTTGAATCTCGACAGACGACACACACTGGCTGATGATGGTCGAGACAGAAGAGTCTTATTTTCTCAGAGTGCAGACTGCAGACGGCCTCAGCCTCTGCTGAAGCTTTCTGATCTCTCTCCTGTAAGAAGGCCTCACACAGGTTCCTTAAAGCCAAGTTACGAGGTGGATCACTCAACAAAGAGACTTTTTTACAAACCGGACACTCGTGCATTGGTTTCTCTCTCCACCATCTTTGCAGACAGTCTTTACAGAAACTGTGAGTGCATGACAGAACAACGGGATCTTTAAAGATGTCCTTACAGACAGGACAGGAGAAATCATCCTCTGTTTGAGAAAACATTTTGCCTGAAGCTGAAAAAACAGACATGAAAAAAGAAGATAGTGAATCCAGAAAGTTCCCTCAAAGTAACTTTCGTAGCTCCTCAAAATCTCCTGTTTTTCTGGAATCAGCAGGTTGAAGTGAAAACAGTGCTCCAGTAATCCCAGTCTTTTCGCTGTATTCCCTTCGGTCTGTAGAGCTTTTTCTGATGGTGAATGTCGTAGACGACAGGCACAGAAAGTAGCAGAGTCAGATATGTTTCAGTTGATACCATCATCTGTGAAATGAGGAACACAAATAATTCACACCCATCTGTTGCAGTACCTGTTATGTTTGATACCGACAGTGGAATGTCATAACACCACCCAAATAGGAGGCCAGCTACAGCTTTTCATATGTTGTCTAACCAGTCCATCACAGTTCCTTGAATTCCTCACCTCACCTCACCTCAACTCAACTTTATTTATATAGCACTTAGTTTTAGCACAACACAGTTGATCCAAAGTGCTTTACATTGCAGATAGAAGAAAACAAAGCATTAGAAAGTAACAGACAAGATCAACAACAACAATCAAAAAAAGAAAGAACAAGTGACAGTTAAGTCCAGTGTAACACAAGACTAACAGAGCCATGGATTTTGTGCTTCACGGGTTATTGAAAATTGGAGGCAATTGAGTATAAATATGTGTTAAGGCGAGTTTTAAAAACACCAATAGTGAGAAGGATGTCTGGAGGCAAAGAGTTCCACAGTTTTGGTCCTGCAATAGAAAAAGCACGATCCCCGTTGCACCTTGTCCTGGATCTATTGGACAGAAGGTTTTGCGCTGATGACCGAAGATCTCTCACCGGCTGATATGGGGACAGGAGTTCTGAGAGGCAAGTCCATTTAATGCCTTAAACACAGTCAACAGTTTTTTCAATCAATCATCAGCTTGCCAGGTAGCCAGTGTAAGGAAGCAAGAACCGGAGTGATTTGGTCTCTTCTTTTTGACCGTGTTAGGACTCTGGCTGCTGAATTTTGTATGAGCTGTAGACAGGATAGAGATGAGTGAGTGATACCAAAATAAAGTGAATTACAGTAATCGATGGATCGGAGCTGCATGAAGCTTAATTTTACAACCTGATCTATTTCTTTGTTGAATTTAAGTGCTGAATAAAATATGATGCCAAGATGTTTTTTTTCCTGAGATTTAACGGACTGGGACAATGGGCTGAGATGAGGTGAAATTGAGTCTATCAAGTTCTGTGGACCAACCAAGATAACTTCAGTTTTATCGTTGTTGAGCTGGAGGAAGTTTGTGGCCATCCAAGATTTTACGTCTTGAAGACAATTTGTGCTTTGGCTCTGACGAGCTCTATCTCCTAATCCCGTTTTAGACTTGCTATCCCTGTTGAGCCACCTTGCTCAGCCTGGTTTTGTTTAAAAGCATTTGACCCAATCTGGATCTGTTTAGCCCAGTTTGGTCTGTTTAAATAAATCTAACTTTGTCTCCTAATCCCTGTTGGCTCTTCCTAGCTCGGTTCAGCTCTGCCCTGGATCACTTCATGTCTGCAGTTTACACCATTCACCCCTGTCTAGCTCTGATTGGCTCAGTTTGGCCCTGCCTGATACTTTGGACAACATTCCTCTAAAGCTGCAGATTTAGAGGCGGAGGAGGAATCCCTGACGTTCCCATTGGCTTAGGAGTTTTTTAGACTCACTCTGATTGGCTAGTGGAGTGTGAGCAGGGATTTCCTTTAGGGCTCTTTCTGTCTTTGTCTCAGATTAAAAACACAAACAGTCCAGTCTGGCCTAACTTCCCCAGGTAGACCTCGAGAGTCGATCTGGTGCTCAAACACAGTCGTCATCAACAGTTTAAGTGTTCAAAAGACAACAATAAAGAATCTGCAGCTACAAGGTCTGCAGCTGTAACATAAGAAGTACCTGTAATATTTAGCAAAGCATGGTGAGTTTGGGAGCTGCTGTTACACTTTGTGGTAGAAAGTTTTCAGAGACTTGTAAGTTTTCCTTTAGGGGCGTGTTGGAGCAAAATAAGGAGGTGAAGAAACCTGCAGAGTTCAAGTTGCAAGTTGGTGGAGAAAGAAGAGTGGAAGAAAAAAACTGAACGAAAAAGACTTGGAGAGCTGAGAAGGAGAAAGGTGAGCTCTGAGTTTATATAAATACAAAAAGGGAAACCTGAGCTTTGAGACGTAGCAGTGAGAGTTAGAAGTTATGAAATAGGGTGATGTTTGACAGCAGGAATGAGATGAAAGTCTAGACGGTGAAAGTGCAGTGGGCTGTGGAGAGCCGGCGGAGCAGAGCGGCGGCAGGAGCGACTGTGGGCGGGGAGAGAGGAAGTGTGGTCGACAGGAGAGGAATTTAAAGTCCCATTGTTCTGGAAGAGCTGAAGAGAGAGAGAGAGCTGAAGAGAAGAAGAGTGAGAACACCGACAGAGAGACAGACAGACAGCGGACAACATGGACGTGAGCTCAGCCATGGAGAAGGTAGGACAGATACACCTGCATCTAAAACAGCTGCAATTCTTGATACTATCATCTTAAAGGAAACACAAAGCAGCAGTTCTTGTGACATCTGATGATGGAGATCTAGAGAAACTTCTTGAAATAAGAATCTTTATAGAGCTGAAAAAAAGTCATGAAAGAGCTTAAAAAATCTGAGCTGTTTAAATTGTTGAGAAAATCTGAGCTGTCAGCAGCAATTCAAATGTCTTAACAGGTTTAACTTGGATTATAAAAGGTAAGATTTACATGATATAAAACCTCACCAATGCTGTTTTCCAGCTATAAACATGACTACTAATGTTTTTTCCTTAATTGCCATTTTGCAAACACAAATACACAAATGTTCAAAATAAACGATCAAAGCAAAAATGCATATGAGATAATGTGAGAGAAGAGTTTACAAACCGCCTGTCTGCAGAGTCGTTTTCATTCACAAATGTTTATTGCTTACCCGGCGGATGAACTGAGAGTTAAGCATGCAGCTACAGGAGGTGGTGTTCTGTGTCGAATGCCTTTTATCAATCATGAGTTCATGGTTTGTTATTACCTCAAAGCGATCACAAAACTGAACACTGCACTAAAGGAAACTGTGCCTAAAGAGAGACTTTTTGTACGATATAGTGAACTTTATGTGCAATACCTGTTTTTTTAACTTTAAAGGTGCAATACTCCTATTCCATATCACTGCTTTTAACTGCTACATCATGTCTATGAATATGTTGGTCTGTGTGTTGATTTTTAAATTCATTTAAAAAAATAAAAATGTTTTTAAGTTTTAGATTTCAGCGCGTTCTATTTCGCTTTGCATAAACCTGCATTTTAAGTTTCTGTGCAGTGACAATAAACTTTTTAGTCTCTTGACCTAGAGCAACTTTGTACGCAAAACGATCATGTACGATACCATACCATACCATGCCATACCATGCCATACCATACCATGCCATACCATGCCATACCATACCATGCCATGCCATACCATACCATACCATGCCATACCATGCCATGCCTGACATACCATGCCATGCCTGACATGTCATACCATACCATGACATACCATACCATACCATACCATGACATACCATACCATACCATGCCATGCCATACCATGCCATGCCTGACATGCCATACCATACCATGACATGCCATGCCATGCCATACCATACCATACCATGCCATACCATGCCATGCCATACCATGACATACCATACCATGCCATACCATATCATGCCATACCATGCCATACCATGCCATACCATACCATACCATGACATGCGATACCATACCATGCCATACCATACCATACCATGCCATGCCATACCATACCATGACATGCCATGCCATACCATACCATGACATGCGATACCATACCATGCCATACCATACCATGCCATACCATACCATACCATACCATACCATGCCATGCCATACCATACCATGACATGCGATACCATACCATGCCATACCATACCATGCCATACCATGCCATGCCATACCATGCCATACCATGCCATGCCATACCATGACATGCGATACCATACCATGACATGCCATACCATACCATGCCATGCCATGCCATACCATACCATACCATGTCATACCATACCATACCATGCATACCATGCCATACCATACCATACCATACCATGCCATACCATGCCATACCATACCATACCATGCCATACCATACCATACCATGCCATACCATACCATACCATACCATGCCATACCATAAACAGAGAGGCTCATACCGGTGCAAACACACAGCATGAGAGATAAAATAGTGAAGGTAAGAAAATGTGACCATACCATACCATGCCATACCATACCATGCCATACCATGCCATACCATACCATGCCATACCATACCATACCATGCCATACCATGCCATACCATGCCATGCCATGCCATACCATGACATACCATACCATACCATGACATGCCATACCATACCATGCCATACCATACCATACCATGCCATGCCATGTCATACCATGACATACCATACCATACCATGACATGCCATGCCATGCCATACCATGCCATGCCATACCATGCCATACCATACCATACCATGCCATGCCATGCCATACCATACCATGCCATACCATGCCATACCATGCCATACCATAAACAGAAAGGCTCATACCGGTGCAAACACACAGCATGAGAGATAAAATAGTGAAGGTAAGAAAATGTGATAGACGACACTGAAACTCTTGAGTTGATACGGGGGTTAAAGTGATTATATGCCCACATTCAAGAACTATGGATTTTAGCAGCCAGTTCAACAGTCATGTCAGAGATGAACAGCTGTAAAATGTTTTGGATGTAACTTTTGTTTTCACATCTTGTAGATACGATCATCCAAAATAGTAAAAGCCAAAATAAAAATCTGCTGAGGAGACAAACTTAAAAGATTAAATGGATTTGTAGGAGTTTATTTGTCCTTAAATATGCTCATGAGGCGTTTTATTTCAAGAAGAAAAGGCGCAACAGTTAGTGGCTAAATCGTAATTTTAAGTGATGGCGTGATGACAGAATATCTCTGCCTTGTTCGGTATCCGTCCTTTACAAACAGCTGGAGATTTATAGTTCAGTCAGGATCACGAGGACCCGATCCCCCACTCGCTGGGTCTGTTCTGGCAGGTAAGTACACTTTGTCCCCCACAGATCCCCCTTCTGTAATTCGTCCAATCAGTCGGAGGCAGAAAAACTGATGGATCAGTGTCACCTGTCGAAGGTTTGATCCCCACATGTCCCTCTTTATACCCCGGAGCTGGAAAAACTGCCATCACCAGGATGGAAATAACTCCCAACAAACACACACACACACACACACACACACACACACACACACACACACACACACACACACACACACACACACACACACACACACCGATAAACACACATACACACAACTGGCTTCATGTATCACTTGGACATGTTTGAGTTGACGGGCTGCAACCAACTTTTTGTTCAATCTTTCTTCACAATCACCTGCTCGAGCTTTTGAACAAATTTATTGTTTATCAAATTAGATGAAGATCATTTTCTGACTCATCATTGCATAATTGACAAAGAGTAAGGTCTGTTACCTGCTTTTTTGTAAAGTGTCTTCTGATAAAATTTGTTGTGAATTGGCGCTATACAAAAAAAGATGAATTGAGTTCAGGGCTGCTCGGTGGTGCAGTGGTTAGTGCTGTTAGCCTCACAGCGAGGAGGTTCCTGGTTTGAATCCCCGTCTGACAGGAGCCTCTCTGTGTGGAGTTTGCATGTTCTCCCTGTGCATGTGTGGGTTCTCTCTGTGTAGTCCGGCTTCCTCCCACAGTCCAAAGACATGCTCGTTAGGTTAACTGGTGACTCTAAATTGCCTGTAGGTGTGAAGGTGAGTGTGGCTGGTTGTCTGTCTCTATATGTCAGCTCTGTGATTGACTGGTGAACAGTCCAGGGTGTAACCCCGTCTCTCACCTAATGAAACCTGGGATCAGCTCCATTCCCAGCAACCACTAACGGGTAAAGCAGTATAGATAATGGATGGATAGATGGATGAGTGATTGCAGCCCAAATGTAGAAATGGCTGTATTCAAAAATCCCAAATCTGAAAACAATATTGGACAATATAATTAATATCCACCACCAGTGTTTAAGTTTCATTTAATTAAGATTTTATTCAAATACAGAACTCATCCAATCTCTTTTGTTTATACTTTTAAATATTGAAGTTAAAAGCTTCTCCCCACAGTGAAAGAATGCTCTTTCACTGTGGGGAGAGTATTGTATTGTATTAAATCTGGAGAATAACAGGAAATATCCAGGATACCAAGTGGACATTTTTTAGACTCACACTCAGGACGTTAACTGCATCAAGTCTCCACCTCTTTGACCTCCAGCTTCTTATCTCACAGCGTTTCCTGAAGTTTCCCCTTCACATAGCCAACGTGTTTAGAATTACTCAGCGCGGCACAGCCGATCCAAATTCAACATACTCGCCTTATCAGACGACTAAATATAGAGCCGCCACGCTTTCCCCGTTTCTGAAGAAATGCTTTCCTTGCTTGGCTCATATTTATCATTTGGCAGTTCTTATTTGGAGTAACTAATAAATACTTTTCAGTGTTTGCGGTAAAGTAAACGCCATCAGATTTAACTTGAGGTTGTTAGGGAAAGACTAAACACACACATAGAGGAGTTCCAGAGAAGAAATGCTGAAATAGAAAGCGTCAAATTATCCTTCATTACAGATTAAAGATGACATCAGAGTTTGGTTACCTTGGACACCAGAAGTGGTCAAAGAAAGAAATGTATAGGAGGACTTTTTGCAAATTAGTTGTAGTTCAATTCTTGTCGCATGTTGAAGTTCGACAATAATATTTAAATCCAAAAGTTGTTTGCATCTGTCTTGGGAATTTGAGACACATAACCCTCGTTGATCGTCTTGTCTTGTTTCCTGTCGTCTCTTTATTTATTTTTTCTCTCCATAAAAGGCAATAATGCCCCAAAGAGACAGTCATGCCTCACATCATGGCAGCTTTGGCATGGCTGGTTTGAGGCTGAGTAATCGGTTTGTTTCTTGATCAGACAAACCTCCGAGTCGCGTCTGCGTTTCCTGTGACTCATGTGGTTCTCCTTTACCGAGTGGTCGAGCTTACAAGGAAGAATACCACAGGTTGAATTTGAACCCAGGCCACTCACTTCGAGGACAGCAGCCTCTGCACATGGGGCGTGCGCACTAACCACTCAGCCAACAGCGGCCCATAATCATGTATTTCACTTGAAAGCTTAAGCCAGCTGGTCATTTTCTCCTGTTTGAAGACTTTGTGCTTAGCTAGGTTAGAAAGTTGCTCAAGATGTTGAATCATTGACGCTAAAGTACTTCAACTTTATTTTTATCCAAAGGAAATTAGATCTGCAGCATGCAGCCTGACACGACAGGTACACAAAAGATAACATCAGAAATACAGACCACAGGTGAAGTGAAAATCAGATACTTCACACTGAGCCAGAGGCTGAAACAGTTCAGATTCACAGCAAAGAAAAGTGCATCAAGTACCAAAACCAAATACAAAACACCCTCAATGCAAGTCGCCTAAACAGGGTGTGTTTATATTTTTGACCATGTTTTTATTTTATCTTCAAATTATTCTCCACACCGACTTCCATGCTACCTTTGGCTTGTGCTGCCTGTTGCTTTGTTGCTCACACTGATGTCTCGTGGGTTTAATTCTTGATGGATGTTATCAGAGGAGAGAGAGAGAGAGAGAGGAGCAGTCATCAGCTCAAAGAGCAGACAGATGAGTGTGTTCAGAGGAGAGGAATTAAGAGTGTGTAGGAGGCTTTAAGAGACTGTTGATCAGCTTGTGTTGAGAAGGTCACAGCGATGATGACTGAACACAAACAGCTGAAGAAAAAAACTTCAGTACATCCCTCAGGAATACACTGACTGACAGAGTGCGTGTTCATTGTTGTGTTGCTGACAGGACTGATGTTAAGAGTCTCTCGGACTGCGTCAGTGTTTCTCTAACAAGGGTTTGTCTACAGTTACCAGAGAGTTGTGGAAATATTGCGCAGTACAAATAATACAAATTATGGTTTAATTCAAAGACTATATGCATGTAAATCAAAGTTCACTGTGTGATGTGTTTCTTTCTTTTCGTTCTTTTGTTGTTCGTTTAAATAGTACAACCTTTTATGTTAGAAATGTGGCCCCCCCCTGTACATTACTGACCTCCTTAGCCCGTACACTTTATTTACTATAGGCCCCTGAGATCGTCAGACACGGGCCTCCTGGCTGTCCCTTGCTCCCGGCTCAAGCTCAAATGTGATCGTGCTTTTGCAATCAAAGCCCCTAATCTGTGGAACATCCTTCACACGTTCATCAGGTCTGCTCCCTCTGTTGACTGTTTGAAGCCCCGCCTCAAAATGTATGTTTACATGTAAGCATCTGAGTCCTCTGGTCCTGAACAGGCCGTTTCTCTCAGGTTTTCTTGGTCTTTGGTTCAGCTGCTGCTGTTTTTAAATGTGCTTCATGACTTTGCAATGAGGCATTTTATTGAGGATTGTGTGTCAGACATTTTCTCTGTTGGGATTGT
Organism: Labrus mixtus; assembly: GCF_963584025.1. Classification (NCBI taxonomy): domain Eukaryota; kingdom Metazoa; phylum Chordata; class Actinopteri; order Labriformes; family Labridae; genus Labrus; species Labrus mixtus. The sequence continues at coordinate 22,094,091 of NC_083618.1, read as the reverse complement.
GAGGTGGAGAAAAAACAGGTTTACCAAACGAAACAACAAACGTTATTTCAAGCTGCGACATTCACACCGTTATTTGGCTTGTTGCGGGGGAAACAGTTTGTCTTTTCCTGCTCCGACATGAAAATGTCCCAATGCATGAAGCAGAGTCCATAAATAGATGTTTTGTTTCTACCACCCTGGATTGAAAGATCTTGACTTGGTGTGTCCTACAATCGAGGATAAAATAAAGTCTAAAGGCGTGTTTATCCTCCAACGTAAGTCAGAAATACTCTTGTGGCTAAATAGGAATAAAAATCCCTGCAATGTATTCTTCTTTAAAGCTTCTGTCTCTCTATATATCCTATGTGCATGAGTGTCTCCCTGAGGAGGGATGAGCTTGTTAATACCTGCTGACAGACGGACAGGTGGGCAGTCTGTCATCAGGTTGTTTTAGGAGAACAGTCGTCGGGTTTCCTGCCAGAGGCTTTCAAAACTGTCAGTCTCCTGAATGATGTTTGGCTTGTTGCGTAGACCTTTTGTGTGTGACTAGTTTATGTGTTTGGTCTGTCTCAGGTTGTCAGGTACGGCTTCATGTTGCATCGATTTTAAGACTGACTTCATGTCAGGCAGGAAATTGACACCCAGTTGTTCTTACTATGTTTCTTTGTTGCCGTCTGCTCCAGTGAACCAGGACTTTTGAGGCAGAAAGTGGGTAATGTGGAAATGGTGTGCCCCCAAAACTTCTCTCTTGTCCTAAAGGGATGCACATACATTACGAGTTACATGTTCTCATGATGTCAGTGATGAACTCAGGAGTTTGTTTACGCTTTTGGCGACGTCCTCCTTCTGTCGCTTTGGACAGTTTCTTTCCAGATTTGATTTGGACTCTTCCACCTCCAAATGTTGTTGTTTCACTCGTCATTTCTTTTCCACATCCATCAAGTATCTTATTTCAAATTAGATACTGTGTTTTATGAGTGAGGTGCACAGAAGAGTCCAGATTTCTGTGTTAGCAGAAACACATCTTCTTGTCTCTCCCTCCAAAACTAACTGTCAGATTAGACAGCTCGACCTGGGTGTGTGATGAAGACTAAGCCCACCTTCTTCTCTCGGACGAGTTAGAAACACAAGAACATGTCCATGTTTCTGTCATTTTTTCTCAGTAACATGAAGCAGAAGAAATGCCTTTTATTTTTATTATTATTATGACTAACTTAAAGTTATGTTTAAGTACATTTTAGGTCTGTTTTTATGCAACTTGCCCTATGGCCACACAGAAATGCAGAACCTTCCTATAACTAAAAGACAAATCCAAATTAAAGTGCAAAACCATAATTTCCCTCAGGGATTAATAAAGGATATCAAAATTAAATGTATTGCAACTGTTAAAGTTAGAGTTGTAGTACTCGAAATTGGAGTGGAATTGGAATTTTGAAGGTCTTGGTCTTGTCTCGGTCTCAAACTGGGTGGACTCTGGATGGTAAATCAAAACCGGTCAAGACCAGCAGCAATAGGCTATTTTTCCACGTCATTACTGTGATAAGAATAAAATGCCCCATTTCTAAAAGAACCAATAACTTAAATTAATTTATAATTGATTTTTATCCCCTGGTTAAGTCTGCAACATTCCTGGTGTTACAGTCTAAGTGAGTAACACACAAGATGATTATTTTTCAGTGATATTTTTGGTCTTGGTCTTGACTCGGCCTCGGAGCACTTCTGTTTCAGGTATATCTTTGTGTGGTCTTGACAACAACAGTAGTTCATTTATAAGGTTCTTGATCTTGAGAGTATTATTTGTCCAACCTAAACTCTTAATTATATGTCGTGGTCGTCATCTGTGCATGGAAAGCTTTTAAGTGGACCATGAGTTCAGTTTTTCTTTAAATTGAAGTCAGGTTTGTTCAGGTTCAACAAAAAGTAAACAAAAGACAACAATTTAATATGCACGTGTTTGTATGTCAAGATGAGGCAAAGTGAGGACGAGAAGAGAAACTATAGAGAGGAGTGAAAAGAAAGCAGAGTTTAAGATAAGCTAGAAGGCGAGATAAGACTGTTTGTTAGTGCTGTGATGATGATGATGATGTCACTGGGTGGATCGATGAGATCATCCAAGCTGCACGTTTGCATGTTTGTGTGTCTGTGTGTGTGTACACGTGTGCGTGAGTGCGTTTTATCCCTCCCTTCTCTTCCTCCCACACTCCCGAGAAAAGTAAAAACAACATCTTTTCTTTTTCATCCAACACTTCCCCACTTGTCAGAATAATCACCGTCACCTCGTGCTGTTGTACAAATAACTGAGCTGAACTTATTTGACTTCAGATACTTTGTCAAAGTTAGGATAAGCAAGTCAAACCTCTTCTCTTAAAGACTTCATTTTACTTGAAGAACAAGTGAAAGAGGCAGAATTTACAACAGAAACATCTTTTCATGATTGTGCTTTGGGGAGGCTGTGGATCAGTGGTAGAGTCGGTCGTCTCTCAACCGGAAGGTCAGGGGTTTGACCCCAGCTCCTGGCTGCAGCCACATGTCCGATGTGTCCTTGGGCAAGACACTTAACCCCAATTTGCTGCCGGTGTATGAATGGATTAGTTAATACTGATGGTAGGTTGCAAAGTCATAGTTTAATTACTTAAAAACTCTCAGAAATGACTTTAAACAGCTGGTGAATTCAGTTTTTTTGTACGTCATTCATATAGGAGAAAAAGGTGTATTTGTTTGGGACTAATTAAAACACATTCTGTGCTTTAGCGAGTCCAGCAGCAGGACAGAGGAGGCGGTTGGGCTAAGTCAACACAAAGTACACAATATGTATGTCGTGTTTATTCTTTATGAAGAAGAAACTGTAACAGTGTGACTCATTGATGTGTTTTAAACAGTATTTGTTTACGACACAGAGGAATAAAAAAGAGAATGAACAACATTAACGTGCGTCATATGAGTGACAGAAAAAATATTTAAAGGTCACATATTCTCGTCCTCTTCAACAAATTTAAATAAGTCTCAGAGCTCCCCAAAAAATGTCTGTGAAGTTTCTTCTTCTAAATCCACTCTGATCCTGTATTTGATCATGTCTATAAACCCCTCTATTTCAGGCCTGCTCAGAACAGGCTGTTTCTGTGTCTGTACCTTTAAATATGTAAATGAGCTGTGTCTGACCACGCCCCCTCTCTGGAAGGGCTTGGGTGTCTCTGGCTTTCTCGCTCCATGTCCTATTGTTTACGGTGAGCAGGCAGACTCAGAGGGCAGAACAAACACCTAGCTGTGGGAGTGTCACCCACCTGGGGGAGGGGTTACTGCCCTTTGTGATGTCATGAAGGGAAAATCTCCAAACGGCCTGTTTGAGCACACATTTTCTGAAAAGTGGAGCAGGCAGAAGACGGAGAGGATGGACTTTTCTCAGGAGACATACTAGTGTTAGAGAAAGTGTTTTCTCTGTTCTTGTCAGTCTGTTATGATCTCTGCTTTTCTTTTTTACTAGCTTTATGTAGAAATGTAAAAATCGTGCCAACTTTACGTTACTGCACCAGAGTTATAGAAATTCTCTGAGGTGTGACATGATTGTGTTTTTTTCTCTTGTCTCCTCTCAGATGTCAGTGAAGCAGACTGCGGGAGGCTCATATCTCGTATGTAAGCAAAGGTGTTCTGGACTCCAGCCACATTCTTGGAGGTATACAACTGTTCCCTGTTTTGCTGTTGTTGCACTTTTATGTTGCACAAAATAAAAAAAGAAAGACAAGAAAAGAAAAGAGGGAAAAAGGCCTTGAAAGAACTCAAAACAGAGCTTGTGGTTTCTCCGCTATTCCCTCTTTCTTCCACCGAGTCTCCACACTTTTAAAGGGAGAAGTTTTGAAATTAACTTGTAAACGTGTTGTTAACTCCTGCATTTAAAAGGTTATATCATAAGAGATTACATCAACCGATGAACACAACTGTCAGTTGTAAACATTGTACACCAGGTTTAATTTATCTGCTGGAGGTTGGACTGGTTCCAAGAGGAGTTTACACGAGCGAGCAGCTTACTGATACTCACCCAAAGAGGCAACAAAAGCTGTTTCTAAATTCAGAGGATCTATCCTTCGAAGTGTGCGTTAAAGACTGATTGCATCGTTAAAAATGGTGTCCATTGGGGCGCTGGTGGCGCAGAGGTTAGTGCGCGCGCCCCATGTATGGAGTCTATAGTCCTTGAAGCAGACGGCCCAGGTTCAAATCCAGCCTGTGGCTCCTTTCCTGCATGTCATTCCCCTCTCTCTCTCTCTCTCTCCCTGATTTCCAGCTCTATCCACTGTCCTGTCTCTAAAATAAAAAAATAAAATAAAAAATGGTGTCCCTCTTCAAAGGCTCCTTCAAATGCAGCTGACAAATGCGTCCTACTTGTCCTTGGTCACAAAGGATCACCCCGGTGCATCCTATCCTTCTTGACCCAACTCATCCTTTTAAAAACATTTTTCAACACCATCTGCTTTTTGATTCATTGCCAGCAATTCAAACAAGATGGCGGACTTTCAAGCTGCTGATAATACATGTCTGTTTTTTAGAGGATACGACTGTGAATAGAGTAGGGAACCCGGGTGAAGGAGTGGGGAATGACGTGTGGTAAAGTGCCAAGGGTGGGAGTTGAACCCAAGTCGCAAGCTTGGAGGACTGTAGCCTCTGTACATGGGGCGCCCGTCATAACCGCTAGGCTATCTGACAATCTGCTTTTAAGTGTGAGTTATTCAGTCAAAAAGCTAAGAAATACATGTAAAAAAAACAAAAGGAGCTTTGAAACTTTAAATCATTGGTCAGTTTAAGTAACGTTAGTTATGATAGTTAGTTCTTCTGCAATAGTTGAGGTTGCTAGGCAGCAGGAGTGTCACTTAGTAACCAAAGGGTAAAGGTGGGGACACCTGGTTAGCGGTCTATGCAGGCTACTCAGACTGAGTACTTTGGGAGTTGTTACTCCTGAACGGTTCCACAGCTGAAGTCTTTAAATCTCTCTAAACTGGGTCTGAGTTTATTTTTTTTATGTCTCTTCAACAGGAAAGCCTGTATCGCCTGCGGCTGCAGCACGGTCGACCACGCTCCTGGAAATGATGTTGAAGATGATCAGCGAATGGGACGCCTGCTCGCAGACTCCCCATATGCCCATTTAACAGCAAAGGTCAAAGGCGGTGGCGGCCTACGCATGTACAAGAGGAACCGTATGATCGTGACCAATCCTGTGGTGTCGCGTAAAGACCCGACCTTCAACACCACGACTTACGACTGGGCGCCAGCCGGCCTCAACCAGACGCTGGTGAGGATCAGTGTGAAGTTCAGGAGGTTGGTGGTTCTGCACGAGGCTGTAGTCTGTAGGGCCGTGTCGCCGTATGAAGTCACATTTAGAGATATATCAGGTGTAAACTCATTTCACACTGAAAATGTTACTGACACGGGCCACCACTTTTTAGTTTTCTGGTTCTGTGTGACATCCGTCTCAGGACTCATCGGCTCCTGTCTGATGTAGATCAAATCCATCAGAAGCGGCCAGCATCTGTTTGCACAAGCAATAATGGATGTACGGTCTGTTTTTCTGCTCTCTACACACAACCAAAGCCACTAAAACAAGATTGAACAACACCGCTCAAACTCCAAACCAAAAACAGAAGACTTTGACTCCAAAGTATTTTCTTTTTCCATCTCCTAAAGATCCTACTTTCGTAAACGGCTAAAGTTTAAAGAGATTATACAATGTCTAACTGGTTTCAATTTAACATTTGGGGTCGGGTTTGTTTATGATCTCTTGTCCCACATGCTCATAAATAAAGCCAGTGAATAGTTTGAGCTCAAACTTTTACAACTTCTAAAATGTCTATTTAATTCATCCATAAATATGCATATTTACATCCTAAATAAGCGCCTTCATTCTGCTGGTTGGTTTATGTCAGGTCAGTATCTGCAGTGCTTTTTGTGTGTCAAACGCCTTAGGCCGTCTGGTTTCCATTAAAAACAGACTCGAGTATGTTTCAGGTTTCAGAACCTATAATTATGAGGATGACAGTGATTATTGAGCCCTGCAGCACAACGGGGGGAGTCAGGGGGGACGTTCCTGTGGTTGAACTACGACTGCTCTCTTGTTTGTCTGTTTCACTCATCGTACTCATAATCTGCTGAGAGATGAACATTGCAGCATATAGAGTCTGATTTTAGAGCAGCTAAATGTTAGTCAGTATGTGACTGTGATGCTGTCATCTGACAACACACTCAGGTGTCACTGAAACACCTGGAAGGTGTGATGAATAAACCTGAAACACAGACTGTTTTCTAGCATTTCCTTTATGTCGTCCTGACATGTTGGTGAGAGGACATAAAAGTCTTATTTATGTTTTTGAGGGCACATCCAAACTGATTATATTTTATTTTTAAAGGTTTATTTTTGGGCTTCTTATTCCTTTATTCTAAAGACGGGACAGTTTATGAAGTCAGAAATCAGGGAAAGAGAGAGCGCAGTTTGGACCTCAGATGTTTTAAAACATGTGACAGAACAAAGATAAATAAAAGATGTTTAAAAAGCACTTTATGGACTTTTTGACACCGTCGTGACCCACTGAAAACAGCTCTGCGACCCACTTGTGGGTCCCGAGCCACCATTGAGAACCAATGACCTCGCGGATATGTTGCATGCCCCATGAACAGAGGCTTGAGTCCTCATCACAGCAGCTGTGGGTTCAAATTCAACCTTGACCCTTTGCTGCATGTCATCCCCCCCTCTCTCCTCCCAACATTTCCTCTATCTCTTCAGCGGTCCTCTCCAATTAAGGCAAAATCGCCTGCCCCCACCCCCCATGATAGTTATTGAACTTTTTTAAATTTTTTGATAACACTTTTTATAACAAGACTTTATAAACTATGAGATTCTAAACTTGTACTTAAGTAAAACATTTATATATTACTAACCACTGACTTGAATGGAAAAGTGTCTTAAAAACATGTCAAAAGAAAAAATCAGACTGATTCATTTCTGACCTGTAGCTTCCATCTGACCGGCACCACCTATTGCTTTGTATGCTTAAATTGCAGTTCCTTTCTTTGCCTGCAGGTGGCTACATCAACATGTCTACGTCTACGCCTGCAGGTCTAAGTTTCTGCAGTTGTTTTAATATCAGGTTTATAACTGTGCTGCAAATGGCAAGACAGCTCCCTGTTATGGTGAATCTGTAGCCAGAAACATGTAAATGAGTGAATTTGTTTTGTTTGTCAGTGAATGAAAAGTTTTGCTGGTTGGTTGTAATTTAGTAAATTACTGTTTAAGTAACATACCAGATCTTCTGTCAGGCGATGCAGTACATGGAGCTCATCCCAGAGAAACAACGTCCTGTTTCGGGGACAGATGGAGTGCTGGAGCGACGCAGGCAGCTCTTCAGTCAGCTTCCGGTCTACGACAACGACCCCATGAAGTGTCAGAGCCTGACAACTGAGGAGGAGGTACCCCAATAATACCTAATATCTCACTGACTATGCAAAAATGTATTCCTGTGGTAGAAGCTAATGTTAGGGTCAGCTGTGTGCTACAGTCAGATTTTCCTTTGGTCAGTTTGTTAAAAGTTGACTGTGATGTCTTATATCTTCTAGATTTCCTCCATGCTGCTCTTTGTGAAGCACTACAAACAGGAAGTGCTCGGAGTCGGGGAGGTGGCCTTGCCTGGCGAGGGCGGAGCTCTGAGGGAAGCAGCCATTCAGAGGACGGCAAAGGAGGCCAAAGATCGCAGCAACAGCGACAGGAAGGATTCTCTGGAGCACCAGGGACATGACTCGACCAATAACGGCTCTGCACCTGCTTCTGGTCCCACTAACGGAACAGATGGCAGCACCAAGACTGAATTTGTAAGAGAAAAAACACATCAGACATCTTTTTTGGTTTGGTAGCTGGTTGCAGCCTCATGGAATGCATTTCCAGTCCAGTTATTTTTGTACAGTGATTAAGATGTTTGCCATGGATCATTTAAATGTTTGCAGGCTCTTGTTGCCGTGCTATTAAACCAACTTTTGGTTCATTGACTCTTTTCAGGTTGAACAGTTTTCACTTTAAGGTTGAAATAGATAAGGAGCCCCTCACAAATTGCTCAGTTTTAGTTACATGGGTCTCTTTTGTTTCTTGCAGATTTTGTAACACTGCTGTAATTTTTCTTACCCCTCTCACTCGGAGCTAAAAATACATCTGAGCTCCAGTAGTTTGGTACGAAACCTTTTTTTCACTCTCATATATTTATCCTTCTTCTCTCTCCCGTAGCGTTGCTCTGGTTGCCTTAAAGAGGTTGCCAAAGAGAATCCAGCTGTTTATGCCGAGCGAGCCGGTTACAACAACGCCCTGTGGCATCCCACTTGCTTCAAATGTTCAGAGTGTGGCCTGGGATGCGTGGACTTGGTCTACTTCTGGTCCAATCAGAAGCTTTTTTGTGGAAGACACTACTGTCAGACGGTCTGGCCGAGATGCTCGGGCTGTGATGAGGTGAGATGACGTCACTGTAGACCTCCTGTTGGCACGACTAACATCAGATAGACACACGTAGAAATGTGTCAGTGATGATGAATGAATGGGAATTAGACTTTGCCCAGGAAGTCATGTTCCCAGAAGTTTGATCCTATGACTTTGCTCATTCTCTGACTTTACTTCTTGTTTAGGTTTAATTGTATTGTCAAAATGGTTTATGACTAAAAAACATCAAGGTATAATCAAGACCTGGATACCAAACCAAAAATGATGGCTATGCCTGATAAGAATTTATATGCTTAAAAAGTTTCAAACATCTTGGTTCAGTTAGACGTAAAGCATGCAGCCCACAGAATATGTGAATTAGTGGTTTGGAGAATTGTGCCCCAGTAGTCATTTTGCCCAGAGCACTTTGATGGTTTTGCACATTTTTGACGGCTTTTCTTTTTATTGGAACGTTTTAAAAAATAACAAACTTCCATGACTCAGACACTGAAAAAAGTAAAAACGGACCTGGTCTGCAGATGAAGGTGTCCTGTCAGCCATTTTTACAGACATATATTTTGTAATGGCGATTTGTAGGGGAAAGGTTTTTTTTAGCCGCAGGTGAATTTTTTGCTGCAGTACCACAAGTGTCCACTGGGAAAAATTGGAAGCAAGACTGTGCAGCTATGCCCTAGCCAGGTCTTAGTTAAATATACCCATTTAAAATACCTGCCTAAAATGAATTATATTCCCATTAGCTCAGTTGCACTTTGTGTGTTTACAGCTAATTAGCAAAAGTTAGCATGCTAGCTAACTAAACAAATATAGTAAATTGTAGAGACATTAGCATGTGCTGAGGAACATCCTTACAGAGCTGCTAGTATGGCTACAGACTTTTGTTCGCAGTTCAAACAGTGTCAAAATGTAGTTTAACAATGTCACAAATATGCTAAAGTTTAAGTCTTGTGGTCTTCAACCTCGTCTTTTACAGTAGCTATTTGTTTGGAATAAAAGGGTGAAAGGAGGATTAGTCTACTGTGTCCTCATAATCTGTGATATGTGTGCTATATTTTACTTTTGGTCATTCAATGAGTGCATCTACACGGACTTGAGTATCCCACTTATGAGCCTTATCCTGGTTTTAATCATATTTAGGATATGGTGTTTACATGCACACAGAGAAACCTTGTTATTCACATCCCTTTGTTCATGATAAATACTAGTATCCTGGTTTCTGATTACTGCATCTTATTTGAGCAGGCGTCTGTCATGTTGATTTTTTTTACAAAACAAACTGCAGCAAATTTGAAAGAAGAGAAAATTGAGACCACTGTGGCTTATTGCAGGCTTAGCTGTATTAAATGCTAACATCATGCTAGCATCACGTAGCAGATATGGCGTATCCAACTCATTTTCAGCAATGGTCGCTCCAGAAATAAGACCCACTCTTTGCTGCCGCCATGTTTGATTTGCTTATAGGTCACTTGGCTGAGGCTGCACCTTCGCAGGTAGTCAGAAACCAAGGTAAGGTGTATATAAGCCCAACAGGCCACAGTCTCCTTTTTTCTTTCAGAGATTAGCAGGTAGCAAAAGTTCAAGTTCACATAATCGTACTCAATGACAGAAATTGTTTTCATAGTTTAAATATGTATAATTTATTTTCTTCTCAACCTCCCCTCCCCCCTCTTTCCTTTTGTTCTTCCTCAGTTAATCTTTTGCCCGTCCTTTCATACATCAAAAGATGGCCAGACGTGGCATCATGAACATTACTGCTGCTGGAAGTGCGGGCAACACCTGGATACACCGTGTCAGCACTGAGACGACGCCTGTCAGTACTGAGACGCCGCCTGTCAGTACTGAGACGACGCCTGTCAGTACTGAGACGACGCCTGTCAGTACTGTATTAAACCCACTTTGATGTTCAGATTTGATAAGTTTAAGCACTGCACAAGAGCAGAAGTACAAGATGCTACAGAAATATTGAATCAGTACTGAAATTATTTTATTTTTTGTGTGAGAGAACACAAAATTTTATTACAGGAAATCTGTTTTCAGCAGTGGTTGGTTGGATTGTCTTGTAATAAACTAGTGAACAAAGTGAGAGCTTAAATATTTGGTTGACATTAAGTATTCCAGATGAATCTTTATGAGTTATTATTGATGTTTAAAATGCTTAAAGTGACACTGAAGTTCTCAAATATGTGTTCAGTTGAGCCCACTAGTGTTTGAAGTACTTCAGGATATGTTTAAATGACTCAAAGTGTTTAAAGTGCTTCTGGACATTTTGAATTTTTAGCACTTCAATAGCCGACAGTGAAGAGAGCCAGATGTTGTGGTTTCAGTCTGCAGAGCGTCGGAAACAAACTGCGGTTTCAGAGGAGGAAACAAATGACACAAAAATGAATGGAGTAGTAAACAAGATTAAAACTGTAATGTTACTAAAAAATCAACAATAGCAAGATTTATACAACAAAAATGTACTTGTGTGCTTTTAGCCAATGACTGACTGAATGGTTGATTATTTTACATATTTAAAATGCCAACGCTCACAAACTTTATTATAAGTTTTAATCAAACAGATGATGTTCTAATTGCATTCATTACTGAGCACTTTGAGGATCGACTGCCCCTTAAAGGAAGAATTTGCAACTTTTTGATCCAGTAGATCCGGTAGATAGTTGATCCCGTCCTTGAGCACCAGCATGAAAACAAAACAAACTACTGTTTGACCACACCTCCGCCATACTGAAGCCCCTGCTCTCCTACAGCGATACATCTCCAACCCCTCTACACTCGCATTTGAATGAAGGAGTTATCAAATTGGAACGCGTCATAATTAAGTACTGAGCGCAAGCGGCGGACAAAGTTGTCCTTGTCTCGAGCTGCATTGTTGTGTTAGCAGGCTAACGTTAGCGCTCTTTAGTTAGCTCGTAGCTTCACATTGCATGTACATTTACACAGAATGAGCGTGATCTAAAAATGCTTACGTGACATCCAAATAAGCAGTGAGTATGTTCTTCTTCTTTTCTCTATTCCCTCACTCAAACAGCTTTGTACACAAGGGGAGGAGCCGACCATCCCGTCCATGTAAACACGTCTCTGACAACAACACAGCCAGCGGGACTCGAGCTTCTCACTCATTGTAGACAGTCATGACTGAGAGAGACATTTACACAGGATACACAGGATATACAGGATATACGACTAAAGTAGTCGACTTTGGAAATAGACATACTGTACTATCCATTTTGTGTCCTGTACTCTTAGCCCTCTTGTGGACTTAAAAACAGCATACATAAAATAAATTCAAATTCACTTAAAGCTACAATATCAAAGTTTTCCACCTTAAAGTAGAACTTTCAAAGTGGAGCTAATGGTTTCATTAACTATCAACAGTGAGAATAGCAGTTATCTTATTTACATATTTACTTTAGGGGGCGTTCCTGATGACCCATCAGATCGGCAACTCAGAATTTCCGGCTTCCGAGATCAAATTGAACGCACCATGACCTCAGAAACTGGACAGGTAGACGCTGGAATAGGCTTAAAGTTAATTAACAGAAGTTTTTATTTTTCTTTGTTCTACAGTAGAGTCATGTGTTTGATTCATTTTCTATAGAAGGTAGGATTTTTGTTCTTATTTGTCGTTTTCTTCTCCTTTAATTCTGCTCGATGCGTTATTTTATTAGAACATTTTGGAGTTATTGTTTTTGAATTTTAAATTTTTCTTGACCATGGATCATTGCTGCTGTTATATTTTTGATTAAGTTTTGTATTATAAGAAAAACTGGCAGGCGTGAAATTTAAATAGCATGTCACCTGATTAGAGAGCACCGTGAGGTAGCTCCACAATTGTCTGTAGGCAAGTTTGTTTTGGCAAGTTTTGAAAAATGCTAAAAGCTTGAAACACAAGCCAGAAAAATGTTAAAATCTATGCTAGTCAGAAGCTGAATTGCTTAACATTTGTTCAAATAATTAATAAAATCTTCAGCTGTCATCATTTGTTTGTGTTTTTTCTTATTTTAATGCTGTTTGGGATGATTCCCTGTCCTCCAGGGTTCTAGTCTAACCTGTGGCTCCTTTTAGGCATGTCAGTCACCACTCTCTCTCTCCCTGATTTCCAACTGTATCCACTGTCCTGTCTCTAAACTAAAGGCAATCCCAAAAATAAATATCTTTAAAAAAATAATTATTTGCAGTTTTCAACCAAAGGTAATCCCATTGTTCATATAGTCTTAATGTAAAGGTCACACATTATTCTAAGTAATTCTCAGAGCTCCTCAAAACATGTGTGTGAGGTTTCTTGTTCTAAATCCACTCTGATCCTGTATTTGATCATGTCTATAAACCCCTCTATTTCAGCACTGCTCAGAACAGGCTGTTTCTGTGTCTGTACCTTTAAATATGTAAATGAGTGGTGTCTGACCACGCCCCCTCTCTGGAAGGGCTTGGGTGTGCTCGGGCTTTCTCGCTCCATGTCCTATTGTTTACAGTGAGAAGGCAGACTCAGAGGGCAGAACAAACACCTAGCTGTGGGAGTGTCACCCACCTGGGGGAGGAGTTACTGCCCTTTGTGATGTCATGAAGGGAAAATCTTCATTTTCTGAAAAGTGGAACAGGCAAAAGACGAAGAGGATGGACTTTTCTCATCTTTGGGGGATTTGCAGACAGACTAGAGAGACACATATTAGAGTTAGAAAACATGGTGAAGTGGATTTTGATAACATGTGATCTCAAAGGATCTGAATCCAGCTGGAGAAAAATGTTTAATAGCTTTGAAGATGAAATACTCTGATTTATGGGAAGTAGGAATTAGTTGTACAACAAGGATCAAACACTTGTGTAACACGTGTTTGTGTGTGTGTGTGTGTGTGTGTGTGTGTGTGTGTGTGTGTGTGTGTGTGTGCGCTGACCTACTCCCAGCAGGAATGTGAGGTATTCCTGTGGTTTGTAGACCAGCGTTCTCCTGCAGTTACATCACCTCACTGATGGTCTGACAGCCGCTTCCTGAACCACGAAAGAAAATCCAGAAAAGGATATTTTTAGTCCCAAACGGAGATAAATGTGTTTTGATTGGAGCGCTTTATTGCCTTTAATAGCATACAGCAAGATCAGGGGGCGTTTAAGGAGGATTTGTAAGACTGAGTCATCACTTCCTTTAGCTGTGTTCATAGATGATCAACGATTAAGTCGTTTTAAAATGAATAGGCCAAAGAGTAATCCTTCGTCAGTCCAGAGTTTAAAGTGTTTAAAAGTTGTACCTTATAGCTTGATTTTAAACTTCAACTTATTTTGTTGAAATAAGAAAACAAATGATGTGCAGTTTGTTTTTTTAACAGAGCCCCTACAGTCAAAGTTTTTATCTTGTGTGCACACGTTTTTATCTAACTTGATAATTAGATTATTGTAATAATAATAATAATAATAATAATAATAATAATAATTAAGCTAAAACCTCTTTACAACTCATCAATAGATGATTGTAAATGTCATGTCATGATACAACTATGTTTTAGGGCTGTCAAATTAAAAAAATGTAAAAGTGCAACTAATTGCTGAATTTCAATAGTTCATCTCGATTAAACTGATTTTTAAGGGCATGTTTGATATTCCTCTTTTTTGCATCTTAAAACTGTTTTTTGTTTGTTATGCTTTCATTTTGTATTTTGTATTGTCTTAAACTAAATGTGATGAACTTCCTGTTTGGCTAAAACCTGATTTTAATTTTGGACCTTAATCGTGACCTTATTGTGATTTAATTGTAATTTATACTACAAAATCAAAGCAAACTTCGTGTAAATGAAAACCTTCTTAGAAACAAACCTGGTGCAGATTATGATCATGGTGAGCTGTGTTTACGGGGCTTTAATATCTTGGTTATTGTTTTACTTATTTTTATCTATTTCTTTTTTTGATATGGAGACGTTTCTACCTGAACCTCTGGAGATTAGGCGATTTTAAATGAGAAGGTGGCGCCCTCGTGTGGAGGCGCTGCACATTGGTTGAACTTTGACACACATACGATATTTTGATATGTCCGACAGTCCGTGAACGTAGCAGGGTCCTCTGATTGTACTTTCCCTTTAAGTGAGGATGAAAGGCTGTTGTGTAATTTGGGTGAAAGAGGAGGAAGGCAGCTTTATTTGACAGATCGAAGAGGACTCGGACAGGTACGTGATCACGCTGCACAGATGATTTTAATCGTGCTGTAATGAACATTAATGTTTCTCTTGAGCACCTGGTTGTGTTTACTCAGTGTAACCTTCACTGTCCTTTGAGAGGTGATGTATTCCTCTGTACGTCAAAGGAAGTCATAACTAAAGAAACACGTGTGTGTGAGGTTTTATATGGTTATTACCTGATGTATACTCTGCACTGGTCACTCCTGTAATTAAAAGCTACAAATATTAACTTTTAAAGTGACAGGAAAAGGGAAGCTCGGTTTCCTGCACCTTTCACGCAGGTCCTACCTCCCAGCTTCTTCTGACGTCTCACTTTGAGATCCCCGATAACAGATTTTTATGTAACAGCCACAACCCAACTTAAAGTCTATTTACTTGCCAGTTTAGCTTCCAGTGATTTTGTCTGCACGACATACTGTAGTCATGTTTCATCGTTCATTACTTATACTTTAATGTTATCTGCTCATTTGTACTTTGCAATATGTGTCTGATAGCTTAACGTATTGATTACCTGCAGATAGAGATTGAAAATATATCAGTCAATCTATAAATAATGGAATTGTTTTATGTACAAGTCTATATTGTTCTCCAGGGAGGATTTCTTAAGCTGCAGCACTGCAGGGTGTAAAGTGATATTTAGATGCATAAATAAATTAAAACTTGAGCTATATGTACCTGCTGCTACATTAAAATATTAAAGCACATTGTTGCATCAATCATAAGCCTATAGACCAATAATAAAGGTTATTATTCTGAAAATGACCATTGTGCATTAAGAGTTAATTTGGTTTTAGTACTTTGAAGTAGATCTTAATCCTGTAACTCTTGTACTTTAAACTCGAGCAAGGTTTTTTTGAATGCAGGAATTTGAGTATTTCCAAATCATATTTAAGCACTTTCACCAAAGACTTCAATAAACAGAACATCATACTGTATTAAATGTCCCATAAATATCAATAATGTTTGACTGTTGGTGTCCTGTGATTAGGTGACACATCATGTTTGAGGGATCATAAAGCAGCAAAAGGAGATAAAACTATTTTTAGAGTTGAGCAAGCGCTCTGTGTTGGCTAACCATGACCATGTCCATGTCTAAACTTTCACAAATTGACCTTTTATAAGTGAGACAGTGAGTTATAAATCCAATTGCCTTTTTTCAGACAAAATTATCCAAAGGAATCAATCACTGGCTGTTTTATGAATTCTGAGGCTCTAAACACAGTATGATATTTAAATTACTGTATTATTATTATAACTAAGCTGGTAGATTAACTGAGCATAAGCTAGTCTGCAAACTAACGTAACGTAATGTAACAGATAGTATTGTATCTTAGCAAACATATCGTACAGTATCGTATTGTAACGTAAACAAACATAATGTGACCAACCTTATCGTATCGTGTTCCACCGTGTCTTCAGATAATGTAACATAAAGCTTTGTTACGTAAAGCAATGTAACGTAACATAGCGTAACGTAACACAATGTAACACTAACGTAACACTAACATAAGACCAACCTAACAACACAAACGTTGCGTAGCGAAACGTAACGTAACACAACGTAACGTAACACAACGTAACGTAACACAACGTAACGGAACGGAACGGAACGTAATAACATAACGTAACATAACGGAACGTAACATAATGGAACAGAACGTAACATAACGGAACGGAACGTAATAACAACGTAACGTAACGTAACGTAGCGTAACGTAACACAACGTAACGTAACACAACGTGACGTAACACAACGTGACCTAACATAACACAAACGTAACATAGCGTAACACTAATGTAACGTAACAAAAATGTAACATACAGAATGTAACGTAACACAAACGTAACGTAACACAATGTAACGTAACACAATGCAACGTAACGTAACGTATCCTGTCCTATTCTAATGTAAGAAGACCTACCGTATCATTTCATCCTGTGTCGGATCATTCCGCATCGTATCCTTTAGAAAATGTTGTAATATTCTTCTAAGGTTGTTAAGTTGTAAACGTCATGTTATTTTATCTGAACGTCACATCTTGAATCATTTAAACTCTAGATAATGTTAGTAGAGAAATTATAACTTTTATTGGGTTCTTAGCTCTTCCGTGATCTGATGTTATCAGCAGCAGTCACAGTTTAGACATGAAGCAGAGAGATGGTGAAGTGAGTGTCTGTTTTGTGTGTTTTATCTTTAAAAGGAGTGTGCAGCCATGGAGCTGTTAATGCTGTCAGGGGGTGTTCTGGTTGTCCCTGTCCTCGCCTTCATCACTTTCCTGTTCTGGCCAGGAGCACTTTTAAAGGTCTACAACTGGTAATAAAAAAATGCATCCACACGGCACACTCACACTCAAACAACAAGTTTGGCAAGTTTGGCTGACATCAACTTTCTCAAAGCTGGGCATGACTATCTGGACAGGAGGGAGGATAAATATTAATATCTCTGTCCTCCTTGTGTTATAATTTAATAATCCCAGGTAGACACAAAAAGTAGACGGCCGATTAATCAGACTGTAATTAATGCTGATGTGTCTATATGACAAACAAAAGCATACTAGACCATCAGAAACAAAACTTATTATTTTCATATTGTTAATATTATTTTGTTGCTTTCTGTAGTACTGGTTTGTTTCCAGCTTTTTTCATTCAGAAATAAGGAAAAGCACAAAAAGTGTTCCTCACTTTTTAATGTATTTGTCTTAAAGTCCAGAGATAAAACATCTTAAATCATTTTTTGAATCAATTATCTTGGCATGAACATGTTTAAATGGAACATTTTGAATTATATAAATAATAACGGTTTTGAAACATAATTTCTTCCTTTGTCTGTGCTCTGTAAAGACTTAAACACTTGTTGGCGTGACCTTGACTGCTGGACTTTGTCTAAGCTGTAAAAGAAAAAGTGCATGTTGGCCACCCTGCAGATTATGAATGCTGTTTTACACGCACAAACCTCCCATTCCTGCTGGGACTAGGTCGGCACACACACACACACACACACACACACACACACACACACACACACACACACGCACACACAATGCTGAGTCAGAGTCATATAACAGCGTATTTGTCCGCGGCTTTGTGCTTGAATAAAAATCAAATTGTAAATGTTAAAATGTAGAAGTATAAAGGAGGTGCATTGTCTTCATTAACGGACGCTCATTAGCTTTTTATGGGGGGTACAATTGGAACTCTGTGAGTCCGAGCAGCCTGCCCGACACGGATATAAAAACACTTGAAAGATAACTTCTGTAGGAATATTGTTGAGCAATATCTGCTCGCAGGAAAGCAAAATATCATTTCTTTCCCATTTTCTGTGGAGGGTTATGTGAGCGTGTGTTTCTATCGCTTTGTGCCAGACTGAAACATGTCAACAACTTTTAGATGAACTTTGTTTTTATCGTGTGCAGACGATGAATCCTTTTTGGTTTGGTGATCCTGATCTGCCCTGAAGCCCAACAGTGAGCTTTAAAGGAAATATCTCAAATACATTTGGGATCGATCACCATGGGTACAGGCTTTTGTTTTCCCCCTCATGATAAACTACGACAGCTCAGTCAATCAATCAATTTTTATTTGTATAGCGTCAAGTCATAACAAGTGTTATCTCGAGACACTTTACAAAAAGCAGGTAAAAGACCTTACTCATTGTTATGTTACAAAAAGCAGGTAAAAGACCTTACTTATTGCTATGTTAAGATCCGGCCTATCCATCATGAGAGAGAGAGAGAGAGGAGGTGGTGCCAGTTCCCCAGCTTTGTGATTCACTTCCTGTCTGTCCTGTGCTGAGATTGGATCAAACGTTTGATTTGACCAATACTTTCTTCTTTGTAAAAAACAACCTCATCTACAATATGTACTCGGGCTACAAATTGGGAAGTTTTTACATGCCAACATTCAAGTGTAAGACAGTAAACTTGGTGGCATGTCAAAGGGATAAAATTAACAAAAGAAAATGCCCAAAGGGCCGCAAAAAAAAAACCACAACCTGAGAGTTCCTCACAAGAGCTTTAAAACCAACGTATTACATCACAGAGATCCCAAACAATAAACTACATATAAGACCTAATGTTGAAGTCACACAACATTATTCAGCTGAACTCATGAAAGTCGGACACTAACTGGTAGGATTTTATGCTGGCTGGACTTTTCTTTGCGTTGTAATTCATGAAAACATTTTTGCGATGACAGACGACTTCAGACGATAACTTGTAGTGATCCTGCTGCAATCCTCTGCAGGTACTGGCGTCAGAGGCTCGGGCTGGTGGTCCGATACTCTCACAGCGGAAGTTATCGCTTCTGTTATTCCAGCAGAGGGAAGCCAGGGGGCGCCACGCCATCTCTGCTGCTGCTGCATGGCTTCTCCGCCACCAAGGACATGTGGCTGCCTGTCGTCAAGGTAACAGTCTTACAGCAAGCAGACACCAGTTTTTCTTGCTGTCTGCACAACTTGGGGCAAAATAACTACCACAACTATACATTTTTAAAATTTTTAGCACACAGACATTTCAATGCTTAAAGGAGCTGTATGTAACTCTGACACCTAGTGTTTAAAATGGGTACTGCAGTCCAAATTCAATACATCAGAGAGAGAGAGAGCTGTGAGAGAATAGTGCACATCAACTCCACACTCAAAAACAGTGCTGCATTTTAGATGGTTTGTTTGTTTTTCTCTCCAGTATTTCCCCAAAAACCAGCATGTGGTGTGTGTGGACATGCCGGGTCATGAGGGGACGAGTCGGACTGGCTCGGAGGACTACAGCATCCAGGGCCAGGTCGGCAGAATACACCAGGTCAGTCAGAGAGAGAGAGAGAGAGAGAGAGAGAGCGTGTGTGTGTGTGTGTGTGTGTGTGTGTGTGACTGAGACACACTCAGCTTTTTCATGTTTCGCACAACATTTATATTTGTCGACCGATCGTTCCGTTTGAGACGACAAACCAAAACATTTAAAGCACCGAGACGTCATTTGTTGCGTCTCCCTTTGAGCAGTTTGTGCAGAGTATCGGTCTGGATAAAATACCTTTCCACCTGATCGGGACGTCGATGGGAGGTAACGTCGCCGGGGTCTACGCTGCTCATCACCCCGCTGACCTGTGCAGTGTCACCTTGATCTGCCCGGCAGGTAAACTCGGTCAACATCTGATCTCCATGATGTTTGAAACCTGAAGCAGAGTAACAGATCCACCCCCCCCCCCGTGTGCTGCAGGTTTGGTTTATCCCACAGAGACTGAGTTCATCAGCCGCCTGAGAGAGCTGGAGAAGAGTGAGCAGGAGGAGTCGATCCCTCTGATCCCTTCGACTCCTCAGGAGCTCGACGACATGCTGAGACTCTGCTGCTACACCCCCATCAACATCCCCCGACAGGTAAACCCAACAAAAAGAAGCACAGCTATGTTCCTTTTATCTCATTTTATTTATATCGTCACTTCTATTTCCTTACTTTTCAACGGATTTCTTATTTTGTACGGTTCACCTTTTACTCCATCTGTAGTAAGGCCTCGGCTACCTGGCCAGCTTTACACAACTGAACTCTGTGTGTGTGTGTGTGTGTGTGTGTGTGTGTGTGTGTGTGTGTGTGTGTGTGTGTGTGTGTGTGTGTGTGTGTGTGTGTGTGTGTGTGTGTGTGTGTGTGTGTGTGTGTGTGTGTGTTGTCAGGTCCTGCGGGGTCTTCTTCAAAACAGGATCCCAAACAACGGTTTCTATAAAGAAGGTCAGTATGACCGTAAATATCCTCGAATCTCTGATCCCTGTTTTATAAACTGCACTGCAAAAGTCCATTTGTCGAACATCCCGTCATAAATATCTCTGTAGGCGCGCTTGCTCATGTACAGAGGCTATAGTCTTCCAAGCTGGCGGCACGGGTTCGAATCCGATCTGTGAGCTAAAAATAAAGACCTGAGTTGCTTTATGTGATTTTAAAATATCTGCCAAGGTGTCTTGAAATCAGATATTTTAATGATTATTCAGAAAGGACTTCTCATTTGAAGACACTTCAGTTTATTTATTTGACTCAGTACAAACAGTCCAGGCTTCATTTTGTGCTTTTTATTTCTTGAATTAAGATGTTAATCAGGACTGATAGTCGGGTGAAAGCGGCTCATAAGAAGGATAATGAGATATATAACTGACTAGATTTGAGCTTTTGCAGTGTCCTCCTGTTTTAATTAGCCGACCACTCTGTTACCAGCGTTGAGTTCTTACAGCACGAGTGCGTTTGTTTGTTTTTGTTGTTCAGTGTTCATGGAGATCGTTGGGGAGAAGTCTCGTCACTCACTGCAGGAAAACTTGCATCTCATCAAAACGCCGACGCAGGTCATCTGGGGGAAAGAGGACCAGGTAGAAATGAGTTACTTTAAAACATGAGGTAGCTTTAAAGAATGTAGGTTCAAGAACTAAACACAGAATTAAAGCAAAGTTTCAGGACTTTTTCAGGGCTATGAATGAACTGAGTTGTTATTTAATGAAGTAATTCTTCATTAAATAGATTTACAGAAACAATACAGCCAATTTGATCTTCTTATTTCTTCCCAAAAACATCCAAAAATATTCCAGTATTGAAGTAATATTTCTGTTTTTCATGTTCATGCATTTGGTATCTGTGCATGGAGTTGTATTTGTCATGTTTATTGATATTAGAAGTATGGCCAGTTGCCCACCCCTGCACTAGGCTGTGTAATATGGTTTGATAATTAGATTATTTTAATTGGCGAGCAGCATTAACGTTGTATTTAGTAACAAAGTGGAGATTTAACTGTTATCTCTAAAATCCAGAAGCTTTACGAGCTGCTGATGGGTCTGTCTCTCCTCCTTCAGGTGGTGGACGTGTCTGGGGCGTCGGTGCTGCAGGAAGCGCTGCCTCACTGTCAGGTGGAGCTGTTAGAAAGCTGTGGTCACTCTGTGGCATTGGAGCGACCCAGGAAGGCCGCCAATCTCATCATGGACTTCCTGTCTGCACAGGACGTCAACAATGAAAACACAAAGAAAGTCTCTTGAAGTAAAACTTTGAACTTTAATGTCGATGACTGACCTCAAGAAGGACAAGGCGACGATGATGAAGGTTGTGATGAAGATGAAGACGATGAGGAGAATGATGAAGAAAATGAAGTTGATTCTGAATCGTTCTATTTTCTAGTTTGATATGAGAGTTTTTTACGCCTGCAAGACATTCTGTAAAAACTGAAAACTGAAATGAAGGCACAGTGTGGAGCCGACTGTCAAATATTCCTGCATTTGTTTTTACACTCAGTAAAACATATACACACACACACACACACACACACAAACAGCCCTACACAGAAGGCTGTTGTCTCATTTTTTTCGATGCTTCGATGCACATTCCAAGCTGAGATTTTGTGCAACTTTTTTTTCAGAACATGACTTTGATCTTCAATTTCTTTTCATGTATTTCATATTAATGTGGTGGTGTTGTTTGTGAGTCACATGTTGTGCTGCTGTGCACTGATTATATATTTAACTTTATAAAATTACATTCTGATTTATTTAACATGTATAGGGTTTTCCATGATTCCAGCACCAGGACACAGAAATAAATATTTCCAATTTGCTCAAATGATTGATTGAAACATTTGGCTGATTTGATTTGTGTTTACACTTTTTTCGAGGTAGTTCGCACTCAGACCGCTAGGGGGCGACAAAACACAAGCTCTTCATGTTGAAATTATAGATCATTTATTCAAGATGTTCCACTCAGTCAAAATAGTTTTACTTTTGTGCTGTGTGGTACCATAGACTGTTAATATGGTGTGGTACCCACATAGACTGTAAATAATATAGTCTATGGGTACCCAAGGTGGTACCATACAAGATACTAAATCACTGCGTCATTTAACACTAGGTGTAAAAAAATATATATATGTCAGCTTGTAAAAAGACTTTAGTGTAAAAACGTATCTTATGTCTTGTTTAATTTCGACTTTCAATTTTATTCTCAACATTTTCGACTTTATTCTTGACATTTCAGCTTTCTTCTTGAAGTGCACAATGAAAACAATCTTCCTTCTCTCATTATATATTTCTCATGTCTGGCCCTGATCCGCCTCTGTATTTTCATACCTATTTGGTGAACCTCCGTCTTTGGGACTTGTTTCCTCGATGTCATGACGGAGTGATACATCTTAACAATTTACACATCTTTGTACTACACGGGACGGCAGCGCATGCGCAGGGGTCCAGACATGCTGCGCACTGGTTCAAAGTTTGCATGGACGCTCAGATGTCCCAAACACGCTGACAATTCTCCAGCTTAATGTGGCGAAGTGAGTCAAACAAAGCATTTCTCTCTTTTAACACTACTCTAACAAAACCGAACGGAAGTATATCGACACTTTTTAGCTGTCAGAGTTTTAGTGAAGAGTTATCGTAGACTTTGTAAACCTGATTTAGCTCAGGTTGACCTCCTGTTAGCTTGTTTAGCTTCAGGTTGAGCAGACATGTCTGTGTTTGACATTTACATGAGATAAGGTGTGGAGCCTGTTAATGTAATGTGTAATAATTTACTGTATCTGCAAATTATCAGCTTTATAATAGTGGTTAGCTGGACGTACTTTTAGCTGTTTTTATTAATTATTACATGTCTGGCTGTGGTATATGCTAATATAAATGTAATATCATAATGTAAAATTAAATTACAGATGACAATTTACAAAAAGCTAAACGTCCATAGGTATTTATTATTTCCTAATACATTAATTTTGACAACCTCCTTAATGATTTACTTGCATTGATCTTGGGAATGGTGCTTGTTGTCCACCTTATTTCATATCCAAAATGATTCAAACCTGCACAGATAATGATTCAAGATTTAAGATATTTGACTGTTCCGCAAGGTCATGCTATAAAAAACAGTCAGGAAACAGAGGATTTTCTGGCAAAACTTCACCAAATAACAAGGTGCATGATGAGTGAAAGGCTTAGAAGAGGTCAAAATGTTGCTGGAGCATTTTGACCTCCAGTAAAAAACACTCACACATGATTACTCCAAGATGATACATACAGTAAATGTACAGTACAATTAGAAGATTCACAGATTTGAAATAGGGCTATACATAAATATATAGTGTATATACATTTTTAAATTGAGTGTTTGTGTTGTATATTTTTAGTGTGAAGTCAGTTAATCATCCTGCTGTGTTCCACGTGTTGGAGTCTGAGTCACTGACGCTTTAAAAGAATGCGACGTGAAGAGGAGAAGGACGACACTTCAGTTTTCCGACGGGACGTGTTGAAGAACGCCGCGCCGTACCACTACCTGAAAGTCTGCCTGTAAGTCACAGTGACATGCTTATTTAACATACTGTTCATTTTGATCTTTTGCTTTTACGCCTAAGAAATATGTTTTACACACGTGCATTTATCTAAGCTACGTGTCGGTCCATTACTGACAACCTGCACGCTCATCAGACATGTTGTTTCTGTGTGTTCAGCGTTCTGGAGGATGAATCCACTAAACTGAGCGCAGTTGACCTGAAGCAGTTCATCATCACAGGTCTGAAGAGTCTCCATGGAGAGGTGAGGTCAATAACCTTCTTAAACTGAGAAAATAAGAACAAACTGGACAAGGTTGTTAAACCAGGCAGCAGGATAACTGGGAAGCAAATGTGCAGCATTTCTTAGCTGACAGACCGGTACACCCTGAATTTAAAGTCAACAGCAGACCCTCTGCACCCCCTTTGGTCTGAGTATGAACCCTTCACTACAGGGTGCAGGAACAGAATGTCCAGGATGAAGACCTTTTAAGTTATTTTTTGTCATTTTTGTTTTAATATTCAGGTGGGAGCAGCATTGACATTTGACTTGCTGAAGTACGATGAGGAGACCCTCACTGCTCTTCTTCGTGTTGCCAGCAAGTAAGAACATCAGCAACAGAATGTATATAATCACAATATTTAATCCTGCAACACTATCACAGTCATTTTAATGTGTGTGTGTGTGTGTGTGTTTTTAATCTTTCAGGGGTTTGGTGAAGCTGTGGAGCTCCCTGACTCTGCTGGGCTTCTATCAGAACCAGGCCTGTGCCTTCAGAGTCCTGCAGGTTTGCAAACTTTACTCAAATATTAAAAGCGCTGGCAGACTAGTGGTTAGGGCGCACGCCACGCACCATGTACGGGGGCCATAGACTTCCAGGCAGGCAGTCCGCGTTTGAATCTGACCTGTGGCTTCTTTCCCCTCTCTCTCTGATTTCTGACTGTCCTATCTCTAAAATAAAGGCAAAAAAAAGCCCAAAAATAAATCTTTAAAAAAAAGCATCTGCCAAAAAAACTTGTCACTAATTCCAGTAGTTGCTCTTCCAGTTTATTTTTCATTTTCAATGGTTTCTCTGCCTTATTTTACTCTTAACTCACACACTACTACTACAATCTGCTCAGCCTGCTTCCCTTAGGTTGTCAAAATGTACAATCCTTTGATACTTTTTGACAACCTAAAGGAAGCAGGCCGAGCACTCTGTTATTGCACACATATATTGCCAATGTATTTGTGCAATGCAGACAGTGTGCAGGAGTTTACCTCCAATTTTTGTTGATTGCAAAACACCTAGAACTTACCCAACACTGGGGTCAAACAAAGCATTTCTCTCTTTTAACACTACTTTAACAAAACCGAACGGAAGTATATCGACACTTTTTAGCTGTCAGAGTTTTAGTGAAGAGTTATCGTATCGTATTAATTATAGTTTTTATTAATTATTAGTGTAAATATTACATGTCTTCATTCTCAGACTCTCTTTTTTGGTGCCTTGGTATCAAAACTGAAATCAGTATTGTTTGATTTTTAGTGAAATATTGAAGTGTGAAATCCTGGTATTGTGACAGCTGTATTTCATAAAGCTGCCTGCTTCCACTTTCTGTTTCTCTCTGACCTCATGTCTGTACTGTTGACTCTCTTTATCAGAAGCATGTTTGATAAAATTACCCAAAAAACAGAAGTTGAACTCCAATTCAACGACAGCAGCTGAGCCGTGTGTGGAAAAGGTTTTGTTGATGATGTGACGCATTGCGACGATGAAACCAACATGGCAGTTCCTGAAGAGTAATTCTAGTTTCATGGAAACCAAGTCCATCTTTACTGTCTCTTGTCTTTTCTCCAGGTGTCTCCGTACCTGCTCTCACTGTCAGGAAACAGCCGAGAGCTGCAGCTGGACTGACGGAGGAGGAGCTTCATTTTCTCCAGGATGACTTTCAGGTGGAGGAGCATTTTGAACAAACCTCGTCTCTGCCTCTCCTCCATCACGGCAGCTGCTCCCTCCTGCAGGCTGCTTCATGTCGGCCAGCGGGCCTCCCTCACCAAAGCCTTCTCCTCCCGAGACGTGGAGCTGTTCGCCGAGCTGACGGGTGACACAAACCCGCTCCACCTGGACCCCACCTACGCCCGCACCACCTCCTTTGAGACGCCCATTGTCCACGGCGTGCTCATCAACGGGCTCATCTCGGCCGTGCTCGGCACCAGGATGCCAGGCCGCGGCTGCGTCTTCCTCTACCAGGAGATCCGTTTCCCTGCACCGCTCTACATCGGAGAGGAGGTGCTGGCCGAGGCCGAAGTCCGCAAGATCAAGATGTCGTTTGCGTTCATCGCCGTGACATGCTCCGTCAAGGACAAGGTGGTGATGGAGGGAGAGGTGATGGTGATGATGCCCGAGGATCAGCAGCAGAAGGGGTGAGAGGAGGAGGAGCAGGAGGAGGAGCAGGAGGAGGAGCAGGAGCAGGAGGAGAAGGAGAAGGAGGAGGATGAGGAGCAAAAGGAGGAGGAGCAGGAGGAGCAGGAGGAGGAGGAGCAGGAGGAGCAGGAGGAGCAGGAGGAGAAGGAGCAGGAGGAGGAGGAGCAGGAGGAGGAGGAGCAGGAGGAGGAGCACCCTGACAGTTAAAGCCAAGTGACTCACAAGATCTTTTGGATGCAAGAGTTTTCTG
Source organism: Labrus mixtus (assembly GCF_963584025.1). Taxonomy (NCBI): domain Eukaryota; kingdom Metazoa; phylum Chordata; class Actinopteri; order Labriformes; family Labridae; genus Labrus; species Labrus mixtus. The sequence goes on along the minus strand of NC_083618.1, from coordinate 22,067,568 downwards.
TGCACAACAGAATTTGCTTTATTTTGTTTATTGATCGAGTACAGTTTGGTAACCATGGAGACGTGTTATTTCATGTTTTATTGTTTTTCTAGTTAAAGACATGCTCTGTACTTTCTTTGATGTTGTGCGTGGAATATAAAAGCTGTGGAAAAAAAAAACCACTATTAAATCATTGAAGCCCAAGGGCGTGTCCAGAGGGGTGGCATATGCTCCTCTTGAAATCTTATTGGCCAAGCCAAAATCCTTTTGAAATTTTTTTTTTTGATTAGCTATTTGCTTTACCTGAGGTTTAAAGCAGGCTGTGTTGCAACTGGCAGCTCATAGTTTTCAACTTTTAAAATATTTCTCAAGAGTCTAAAATTAAAGGTAGCAACTACAATGACGATGGAAATGGTAAAGACTAATAACGGTTATTAAAGTTGAAATCGAGCAACTCTTAGATTCACATCGCCAATGAAGATATGGAGACCCCAGCAAGAGTAGCTCCTGGAAATCTTAATTAACCACCAAACAAACAGCAGCAGGTCGGCGGGTCCACTCCAACGATCCAGAGGAACCTACAAGACCAAAGAGCTCAGGAACTCCCAGAGAGATATGTGCTCGGTAACCTCAATGGTACATGAAGATGGTACTCTGCTCTGACTGATAATGGCGTTCATGGATCTTTTATAAGTAATAATATTTATAAATAATATCTAAAATATACAATTTATTTTAATATTGAAAAAAATGGCATTCCATACACAGCCTCTGTAATTTACCATCAGTTTGTTGCCCTGAATATTTACATAATAAATAATATATTATTATTATTATTATATCATATTATCCATGTTTTATCAGACTGTTGTGGCAAGTGCCATTTTCTTTGCAGCCGTCTGTTGGGGCAGCAGCATCAGGGCTTGTGACTCTAAAAAGCTTAACAAGCTGATTAGGAGGGCTGGCTGTGTGCTGTGGAGCCCCTGGAGGTGGTGATGGGGAGAAGGGATGATACAGAAACTGTTGAACATTATGGACAATAACATGCATCCCTTACACAATCTCGTGTGTGAACAAAAGAGTGTTTTTAGTGGGAGGCTACGGCAGCTAAGCTTTATAACGACTCCCCTTTAAGTGAGGACAGAAGACATTAAACTTTTAAACTTTAGCCTGAGTTGCATATATCATATATCAAACTGTATTGTGGGCTCATGGTTTTTTGTATGAGTGGGATATGTACGTATATATGTGTTGTGTTGTGTGTTTGTATGTATATATGTGTTGTGTTGTGTGTTTGTATGTATATATGTGTTGTGTGTTTGTTTGTATGTATATATGTGTTGTGTGTTTGTATATATGTGTTGTGTGTTTGTATGTATATATGTGTTGTGTGTTTGTATGTATATATGTGTTGTGTGTTTGTATGTATATATGTGTTGTGTGTTTGTATGTATATATGTGTTGTGTGTTTGTATGTATATATGTGTTGTGTTGTGTGTTTGTATGTATATATGTGTTGTGTTGTGTGTTTGTATATATGTGTTGTGTGTTTGTATGTATATATGTGTTGTGTTGTGTGTTTGTATATATGTGTTGTGTGTTTGTTTGTATGTATATATGTGTTGTGTGTTTGTATATATGTGTTGTGTGTTTGTATGTATATATGTGTTGTGTGTTTGTATGTATATATGTGTTGTGTGTTTGTATGTATATATGTGTTGTGTGTTTGTATGTATATATGTGTTGTGTGTTTGTATGTATATATGTGTTGTGTTGTGTGTTTGTATGTATATATGTGTTGTGTTGTGTGTTTGTATATATGTGTTGTGTGTTTGTATGTATATATGTGTTGTGTTGTGTGTTTGTATATATGTGTTGTGTGTTTGTATGTATATATGTGTTGTGTGTTTGTATGTATATATGTGTTGTGTTGTGTGTTTGTATATATGTGTTGTGTGTTTGTATGTATATATGTGTTGTGTTGTGTGTTTGTATATATGTGTTGTGTGTTTGTATGTATATATGTGTTGTGTGTTTGTATGTATATATGTGTTGTGTTGTGTGTTTGTATATATGTGTTGTGTGTTTGTATGTATATATGTGTTGTGTTGTGTGTATGTATATATGTGTTGTGTGTATGTATGTATATATGTGTTGTGTGTTTGTATGTATATATGTGTTGTGTTGTGTGTTTATGTATATATGTGTTGTGTGTTTGTATGTATATATGTGTTGTGTTGTGTGTATGTATGTATATATGTGTTGTGTGTATGTATGTATATATGTGTTGTGTGTATGTATGTATATATGTGTTGTGTTGTGTGTATGTATGTATATATGTGTTGTGTGTTTGTATGTATATATGTGTTGTGTGTATGTATGTATATATGTGTTGTGTTGTGTGTATGTATATATGTGTTGTGTGTTTGTATGTATATATGTGTTGTGTTGTGTGTATGTATATATGTGTTGTGTGTATGTATGTATATATGTGTTGTGTTGTGTTGTGTGTATGTATGTATATATGTGTTGTGTTGTGTTGTGTTGTGTGTATGTATGTATATATGTGTTGTGTTGTGTTGTGTGTATGTATGTATGTGTTGTGTTGTGTTGTGTTGTATGTATGTATGTATATATGTGTTGTGTTGTGTTGTGTGTATGTATGTATATATGTGTTGTGTTGTGTTGTGTGTATGTATATATGTGTTGTGTGTATGTATGTATATATGTGTTGTGTTGTGTTGTGTGTATGTATGTATGTATATATGTGTTGTGTTGTGTTGTGTTGTGTTGTATGTATGTATGTATATATGTGTTGTGTTGTGTTGTGTTGTGTGTATGTATGTATATATGTGTTGTGTTGTGTTGTGTGTATGTATGTGTTGTGTGTATGTATGGTTTGTATGTATGCTGGCTGCTGGAACACCTACATTTCCCTGCTGGGATAAATAAAGTATATTTTATCTTTATCTTTATAGCACCTCTACGCATGAATTTCAAAATGCGGTTCCTCCTTCTGACCACTAGGTGGAAGAGACAGAACTGCCCCCCTCGGCTTTTCCAGAGAACGACGCAGCCTGTTGATGACGTCAGATCGACGCAGCGCTTCCTGGTTACGGCAGAGCTAACGCTAGCAGTCACTTCGCTCCTCTCGGCTTGTTGTCCTCGCTCCTCCGCTGGTTTTTCAGTGAGTGACAGACGGACCTTCTAAGCAGACGTTCACCGGTAACCCCTCCGGGATGTCGTTCCTGGAGAAGCCGTCCCCCGGCAGGCAGCTGCTGGACGACACCGTCCCCCTGACGGCGGTGATCGAAACCAGCCAGAACCTGCAATCCCACACGGTGAGTTCAAACTGGGATTAACCCATCACCTGGGCGTCAACAACCTAAACATGTAACTGTGTTACCTTCATGTGTCTTTTAGTTAAAGGCTCGTGGATGTCTCGCTGCTGATTCCTTTTGAATAAGTGTTTTTAAAGGGGGCGTCTGTGCGTCTAGTTCCATTATCGGACAGACGGTGATGCTTCATGTCGTCTTCTTTCCTGAAACATTGAATTATCCGCAAACCTTTTATTACTGCTGGATGTAGAAAAACAAATATCCTCACGGTTTACCTGTTGACTATAAAAAGCAGCTGACTCTGTGAATCGATGGCACTGATTGAGCAATTTCCTCTGAGCTCGTCTGCATCCAGAAAAAAACCAAACTGCTGATATAAAAGGATTTGCTTTGAGCATTGACAACCCACTGTGCAAAGGCCTGCGAGCAAAAACTACACCTATAAATAACACGTTCACCTGTGATAATCACCTAGAACAGTCCATTATCTACATTCAGCAACATCCCACAGTAATGAAAGGTCTTTAAAAGTGTTTTATAGACTCCCTTTTGGTCACTGCTAATGTTTGAGTGTCTAAAATAAAATAAAAGTGAGCTCTTTTTTTAATTTTTAATGACCTGCTGAATCATTCGGCGTGTGTTGCCTTTACAAATACCTGTATACATTTAGTCTGTTTCAATTATTTCCCCCAGACGACAGCTTGATTTGAGATCATGACTTTGGTGTTTACAGATTGTTTTGTCCTCTCTGCCGAATAGATCTGTGTCTAAATTGTTTATTAAAAAGTTATTGTGAATAATAATCACACTTTGGAAACAATAATTAATCGGATTTTTGCAACATAAGCCCTAGCTGTGTTTTGGCAAGCTTATACTGAGCATAACTTTGACTAAATCTAAACTTTAAACTAATTTGTTAATAACAGTAAGAACGGATTCTTTAAAAAAAAAAAAAAAAAATGACCAGGTGATGTTAGAGGGAAAGTGCCTTCCTTTGTCCGATAATGGGCTCATGTGTGAGGGGTTTGTTGTTGACAGTCCGGCTGGGATCAGCTGAGATAGCCAGTTAGCTTAGCGCTCTGATATCAGGCATTATTTGTGTTGTGGTGTTTGTAAAGCAGAACCAAGGGCACAATAACCTGACAGGGCACACTGATAAGCATGTAATGATTAGATTGATTGATTTGTAAAAATAGCATTTCTTTATACTGGTGGTGTTTGTACTGATCCATACCGTTTTCTTAAGTAGTCCACTTAAGGAAATAAAACCCTCTCTTCTCCCTCACTCTTCAAATGAAATCATTTCTGATTTATGTGATGCAAAAGGGGTCAGATGACGGCAGAATATTTCAACATGTAGGCAGCTCCAAACCTGTTGCAATACAATGGGGGAACAGGCCTTCCCCCCTACTAAAACACTGTGCACATTATAGCAGGACAAAATCGGTATTTTCCTGTCAGTCACCAGTTAAAATCAGTCATTGACCAGAGGACATGAGAGTCTAAAGGGGGCGTGTCTTCTCTCCACGTATTTCTCCCACATTTATACATTCACAGTGCTTTGTTTTTATCTTCATAAAGCAGTTTGGATTGTTTTGTGTATGGATGGTGCTCTATAAATAAACTTTTCTTTCCTAGTAAGCTAGTCCACTTTTCAAGAACAAATAATAAACAAATAAACACAAGCACACTTCTTGTCTTCAACACACATTTTCTAAAAGAAGAAGCCGAACCCACCAAGTATCCAGTGACAGTGCTGATTGAATTTTGAATCTTTATAGCTCACAGTGTGGATTATTGGATTATTTATTATGTTAAATCACACGATGATCTATGACAGCAGACTGCTGTTTCTGGTCTGGTCTATTATTTAATAAGGTCAGTACCAGCAGGAACTCTGATCCAGCGTATTGTTCCGCCACTATTGTTAAATATTTCTATTTTTAACTGTGTCCACATGCTGTGGCCGATGTCATAAGGTTGTCAAAACCCAATTTGAGTGGATTGAAATAAAACGAACAGAAGGGAACGCAACCTTGTTTTTAAAGTCAGCTCTAACTTTTTTAAATCAGTGCATGAATGAACAGGATGCCAGTGCAGGGATGCCAGGATTGAAGTTATTTGATCATGTTCTCTAGAGTCTAGCAGTACCATTTCAAGGCAAAAGCAGGTGGTAAAGAGAAATTTGAATTATATCAGTATAGAGGGCATTGCGTTTGTCTAACCGGGACAAAAGAAATGCACGCACGACCTTGTGCAAATCTTGAAAGATAAAAAAAAAAAAAAAAGATTTCTCTTTGGAAATGTTCCTGATTCTGCAACATTCTTAATCTGTACATGTAAACAAAGACCAGAAATAAAAAAACAACACCTATATTTGTGCAGTTGGCTTGTTGTTCAGCGAGAGCGGTCTAAGATTTCATATCTTCAACGACAAGGTGATTTAAAGTGTTTTATGTTCAGTCATGCATCAGGACAAGATGTTCAAGGAGCAGGGCCAAAGAAGCAGAACAGAGTGATCGCTGAAGGCTCTGTGAGAAAGCAACAATAACATCTTTATGTCTGAATAAGTTAGTCACAGTATACACTGATGCAGTGGGGGGAAAAAAACACAAAAACAGTTTTTGTTTTATTCAGAATTCAGACTGTGTCTAAGCAATGTGTCCATCACAAACTGAAAGGTGAACTGGCACACTGTCTGATTTGCACACAAACGTTTATTGGCAATGTTTTGGTGCTTTACCTTCATCAGTCAAACAGTGTAATCATTGTTTGGACAGACGGATATAAGAAAGCCTTCATACTTGATCTTTCTCAGTTACAGCAGCTGGACAGAAATAGACGTCAGGACTGGAGCTCTTTACATCCTGAGTTTGTGAAACCGCTCAGAACACATGAATGAATTAATGAATGCAGCAGATTAGAGCAGGAACCCCGAGTCCGTCTGCAGGATTAAGACTGTGAGAGGATTAGATTTGGAAAGTTCAGTGTTTACATCGGGGTTGTTGTTTTCTTATTTTTGTCTGTTTGACTCTCAGGTCTTCATCATTACAGAGACACAGCGTTAGACATGAAACACTTATTAGAAAATGAAACTGAAACTTAAAAACAACAGAAATTTGAACCCTTTTGATTTGATTGGACGGGGCTTGTTCTGCGGCACCTCCCTCAGAACAATACTTTTTTATATTGTGTAATTGTAAAGATTTAAGTAATATTGGAAATATTGTCAATTTTTATTAGGGATGCAACATCTCTATCAGCCGATATCAGCCCTGTAGACAGACATTGGCAAATAATGTGACATGAACCGGTGTATCTGTTGTTGACAAATCAATTCACTGCTGGCATAGTTCACCTAGTGTGACCCCGTCTCTCGGCCAATCACAGCTGGGATCAGCTCCAGCCCCCGAGACCCTGAACGGGGAAAGCTCTTAATGGATGGATGTTTTTGATTTGTCTCAGAAAACTGCAAATTAAATGAGATTTTTTTTTTTTCTCCTCTGGTAGGAGTACATCATCAAAGTCCAGAGGGGCGTGTCTTCAGAGAACAGTTGGCAGGTAAACACACCAATCACAGCCTCAGAGGTCATGTTAACGCTCGTCTGGTACAAAACGTGAACACTTTAAAAGGCTTATTAATCAGTTTGTTTGTAGAAGTATTGAACACTCACAAAGCCCCTGACTGTTAGACCAATGAGGACGTGTTAGTCAGAGCTGTCTGTGTGTGTTTTGTGTTGCAGGTGATCCGACGTTACAGCGACTTCGATGTTCTCAACAGCAGCCTGATGGTGAGTTTCACCACATGAACACATCACAGTGATTTAAAACATGCAGAAGGACAGCAAAGGAGTTTACAAAGGTCCTGCAGACACTTTTGGCATCTATGGGCTTCAGTTATCGCCAACATTTTGTGACATGCACGCGGTCATCCTGATGTGTAGTTTTCCTGATCGTTTATGAGCGTTGTCCTTCTTTTTACAACAGTTGAACGCCATAAAAATACCTCTGAGCATGAAATGGATTTAATGAGACGCTCGGATGTAATTAAAGTCCGGTCCATTCAGGCTTCAAGGACAGGGCAGTGATAGTCTCAGTCAGTTTGTTCATTTAAACAGCAGCTTGATGATCTGTTCCTCGTTATCCAAGTACATCCAGACATCACTTTTTCTGCTCACTGCTGACATGGAGCATGTAACTCTGACAGAGCGGAACTATTTTAACCTACAACATCGCGACCACAGGTGCGATTAGTAAAATTAGTGAATGAAGTCAGTAACGAGTACTCGAGGAATCGTACCTGTCCCTTGTCAGAACATGGTTTTTACAACATAAACTGAACGTGTTTACAACATGATGAATGGAGGCTGTAACTGCCATGATGACACACTCATTTAGTGCCACACACACACCAGCTCGTCTTGGCCAATCGACTTCCTGTTTGAGTCATTTATGTGGCAGGTTCTTACAACATGTCCCAGCACTGAGTCTTAACAGTCCCATCAGCCTCCTCGATTGTGCTTCCTTTTGTGTGCAAACTAAGAAGTGAGCGTAGTAAACATTGTGCCTGCTACCATCAGCATGTTCGCTCGGTCACTGTGAGCACGTTAACATGCTGACATTTATACATTTAGGTCAAACTGCTTTGTCTTAGTGCTGCCTCACACAGCTGCCTGTGTGGTTGTAGATTCTCAGTCGTGTTTAGCTCTACAGTGTGAAATACTGCAGCATGGTATATAGTAACAACCACGACCAGCTGAGGGGGAAAACTTAACTATGGACATGTTCCAGGAAGTAGGGCTGTGCCCAAAAAATGGAGCAATATATCGTCATGTGCTTCTTGCAAACACATGTTTCAATGCAGATGTGACAGAATCGATGCAACGCTGTAGAGACAGTTTTAAAAGACAATTGACCTATGGTGCAGCTCATAATAACACCTTAGCCATAACTCTGGGATTAAATAATTTGATGTATTTGTAGGATCTCTGAGGACCTGAATTGAAGAGCTTTACGTTGTAGGATCCTTAATATGCCTCTGCTGGGGCGCTGGTGGCGCAGTGGTTAGTGTGCACACCCCGTGTATGGAGGCTGTAGTCCTCCAAGCGGGCGTCCCAGGTTCAAATCCCACCTATGGCTCCTTTCCCGCATGTCATTCCCCTCTCTCTCTCCCTGATTTCCAACTCTATCCACTGTCCTGTCTCTCCACTAAAAGCAAAAAGCCCAAAAATAAATCTTGGAAAAAAAAAAAACATCCCTCTGCTGTCATTCTCAACGATAAAGAACAACTGTTGTTGTGAATTTTGTGTATCCAAAATCAATGTAGATCAACGATATGTATCGTATCGTGGGGTTGTGGGGAAAACCCCGTCCTACCTGGAAGCAGGACAAGATCACAAAATATGAATGACTATTCTGACGTTGTTATAATGTTTGTGTTTATCTAGACGCTTACACTGCGACGTCTTTTTTTACTACAATTTTAAATATTTTCCTCTTATATATTTATTTTAATATCTTGTTGCTTTTATGTGTTGTATTTTATCGTATTTTATTTTTTATTCTTATTGGTGTGCATTGGTCTCTCAATGATTTTATAAACTACTTTTCGTCAATAACTTTTCTGCACTCTTGTTAAGCACTTAACAGGTGCTATATAAATAAAGTTTGATTGATTGATTTTCATAAACTGAAAATAAAACTCGACCGATGGAGCTTCAATCACGGGACACTGCCGCCTCTCCGTCCGACACTTACTGGTTAAGAAGATAGAGTAGCTGTCTAATTATTCCAAACAGGGCTAGCCCCCTTAAGCGTTGGAACATGGATGACTGTGTCACGTTTGAAAAAAGAGTCGCAGGAATGTGAAGAGTTGATGGATTTGTGATGGTGGTTAACCACCTTTAAGGTCAGGCCTCCTTCGACAAAGCGGAACATGATTGATGGGATAGGACGGGGAAAAACAAAGTTCTGCTGCTAACATGATTTCTGTGCAACATCTCATGTTTTGACCCGGTGTAACCTCAAACATTCAAAGAAGCTTAGATATTAAACTGCTCACAACTCATAAACATGTGAAACTTGTGACAAGGTGTTGCAAGCACAAACCTCCAGATTATAAATAATTAATAATGTCAGATTATCTGGCCTACTTAGAAATAATCTTACTGGTTTAGAGTATAGATCTGATAATCCAGTGCTGACTCTGCAGGGCCATTTGTTTTAATTTAAGCAGAGACGAGGAAGTAAGCAGATTTTCTGCTGATGTTTGGTCTGCTCGCTTCCTTTAGGGGTCTCTCACTGACCTCGACCTCCTGTCAGCTCCTGCTCTTCTGTCAACAGGCCGAGGGAGTGTCGGAAACCTGCACTTTGTCTGTTATAAACTCACTTCTTTGAAAACATGAAAACATATAGAGCTCTGCTTCACTCTCTCTCTCTCTCTCTCTCTCTCTCTCTCTCTCTCTCTCTCTCTCTCTCTCTCTCTCTCTCTCTCTCTCTCTCTCTCTCTCTCTCTCTCTCTCTCTCCAGGTGTGCGGCATCAGTCTCCCTCTTCCTCCCAAGAAGCTGATTGGAAACATGGACAGAGAGTTCATAGCAGAGAGGCAGAGAGGACTGCAGGCATATCTGGACTCCATTACCCAGCATCCCCTGCTTTGCAGCTCCTTGTTTGTCAAGAAGTTCCTCGACCCAAACAACTACTCTGCCAACTACACAGGTGTGTCCCTCAGACACTTTTTAGAATGATTTCAAATTGACTTATGGTGTTTCAGAAGTGAGACAGAGAGCCTGCACACACAGCCCTTTTATCACATCCGCTCCCGCCACCAATCACATCTCCGCTGATCCCATCTCACCCCTCTAACGCCTCTGTTACTACCTACAAAGGCGGCACAGAGGAGGGGGGGGAGTCACTTCTTCTCCTATTACCCTTTGGCAACAATCACATTAAAGGCTAAACGTAAATGTCGCACCTTGAAACTGCATCTAATCTAAAACGTTTAACAGCCTTTCCATCAATCATGTCAAAATCCTTTGTAATAATTTCTAATAGCGCATCATACCTGACTTAATTATTTTTGACATGATGAGGTGAGAGTAGAAAGACTCCAGCTCTCTGTGATGTTTGGACATGTGATCACTCAGTGTCTGAAAGCATCATTATTTCTGTCTTAGGTACAAACTTTAGATTCATGATAAGCTTATCTAAGTATTTATCTAAGTGTTTTCTTTCTGTCTGTTCTTCTGCCTCTCTGTCTCGCAGAGATCGCCCTGCAGCAGGTCTCCATGTACTTCAGGTCGGACCCAAAGTGGGAGGTCCTGGAGCCTCTCAGGGACATTGGTAAGAATCCTCACATTTTTGCAGCTGTAACCAGAGAATGGTGAAGAATGATTCATTTATTGATCTCAATAGTTCCTGATTATTTTTCTTTTATTAGCTGCTAAACTCATAAATAACAGTTTATCATCACTCAGCAAACGGTCATCTCGTTACTGTCTTTGTTTATTATCATAATCCGTCTGATACGCAGCATCACTTCATTGTGGAGTCGACTTTTACAGTTGAAGTGATGTAACCTGGTCCAATCAGGTGACCTTTAGGATACAAGCTGACTAAAGGAGATAAGTAGATTTAGAACTTGTTACCATAGTAACCAGATTTACATTTAGCTGCGGTGCAAAGTTTGCTTACATTAATTAGCATGAGCTTATATTAGCTAGCGTAAGCAACAGGTCATATCAGACCCAATAAGGCTGAAGCTGCAGAATCCCTTTGTGTTATAATTTCATCACTTGTGTGTTTTATTACTTCTGAGTCAAAATGTAGATGGTATTTCCTCGTTGCAGTGTTTTATTCACTTGTTATATTGATTTCTTATTGGTGGAGTGGAACAGGAAGTGACTGACTGTTTGTGTTTTCAGGCTGGAGGATCAGGAAGAAATATTTTGTAATCAAGAACAAAGAGCAGCCAAAGGAGAGGTATCTGCTGAGCTGGGTGAGTCCAACACAAATCAGTACGATTGACAGACAGCTCTGCTGACACACTAATCTCTACAAGACAAAACACACATTTCAAATAAAATCAATGAGAGATGCAGCTCTGCCAACATACTTATTGAATGACCTGAGAGGTCAGGTTGACTCAACTTAAAGGAGGACATATTATTAAAAATCCACTTCTACAGTGTTTTTGAACAGATATTTGGGTAACCTGAGTGTCTACTGACCCACAAAATGTGAAATAAATCCATCCAGTCCTTTGTTTGTGGTCTGCATAAGTCTTACAACACAGAGAAAAATGCTCCGTTTCAAATGTGCTCCCCTTGTGATGTCACAGTGGGACTCTGGTAAAATAACCAGCCTAACCACCACCAGCCTAGAACAAAACTTTTGTGCAGGTCCACCATTTTTATTCTCACTACAGAGGAGTGATGTCTACGGGGAAAACTCAGGGGGGCTCGTTGCATTTAAAGAGACACACACACCAAAACGGAGCGTTCTGAGAGAGCTGGTTTATACAGGGTCACAAACCTCCTCTGGTGCTTGATTCATGTTATATTTTGACCAAAGCACAGCACAGATGTTTCATTTAGACCACAGGGGGACTGTTTGAAAAGGTGGAGAAGGGGGATAATATGTCCTCTTCAAAGAAAAAATACTTCTCTGCTTGCTCAAACTGTGAGCAAAAATCATCTGAGGTTTTAATTATGGAGCAGAGCAGTGTCAATAAGAACAACAACAGAAGGATGGGCTGCAGAGAAAGTACTAGAGATGAAAAAACACGTTTTATGTCTCTGACAGGACTGAGAGATTATTCCAGGAGTATTTCACATACTGAGGTTTTTTCTCAGCCCAGTATAAATTCAATTTAGTTAAACTTAAATTCAATCAGATGTTCTCGGCTGATGTGAAAGTCTCATCCAGTCAGAGGAAACAAATTAGAGAAAAAAATTGACTCAAGATAAGATTCCATAAAAAACAAAAAACTGAAGAGGTGTGTGTGTGTGTGTGTGTGTGTGTGTGTGTGTGTGTGTGTGTGTGTGTGTGTGTGTGTGTGTGTGTGTGTGTGTGTGTGTGTGTGTGTGTGTGTGTGTGTGTGTGTGTGTGTGTGTGTGTGTGTGTGTGTGTGTGTGTGTGTGTGTGTGTGTGTGTGTGTGTGTGTGTGTGTGTGTGTGTGTGTGTGTGTGTGTGTGTGTGTGTGTGTGTGTGTGTGTGTGTGTGTGTGTGTGTGTGTGTGTGTGTGTGTGTGTGTGTGTGTGTGTGTGTGTGTGTGTGTGTGTGTGTGTGTGTGTGTGTGTGTGTGTGTGTGTGTGTGTGTGTGTGTGTTGTAGGTGGACCTGGGGCCTGATAAGTTCTTGTCCGACAAAGATCTTCAGTCAGCCATGAAGCTGCTAACCAGCTTCTCTGTAAGTAAACTGTGACATCATGGATTGGTTTCTAAAGAGGCGTTATGAAGCCCAAACGAGTAAATATACTTCTCCTCTTCCTCCCTCAGACTCCCTATCTGTGTCCGCTGTTGTTCTCCAGCACCAGTGAGTCTTCAGCTCTGCTCATCCGGCCGTTCAGTGAGAGAGGCTCTCTCAGAGATCACATATGCAAGGTACACACTGTGTGTCAGTGTGTGGATTCAAAGCACCACTGTGCCTCAATCAAAGTGCTTGTCCTCCTGTGATCTAAGCACCAATCGTGAGGGTGTTTCCCCAACAGTATAAAGGGGAGTTTTGTCCAGATTAATCAGATTTAACCTTTAATCGAGTTGCCTTTCTGTTTCATGTAGTTCCAAACGTTGACATTTTGAGATATGTTTCTAAGTTTTTCCCTCCAATACAACTCCACAGAGATGAAGGGTATTTAAATACAACTCCACAGAGATGAAGGGTATTTAAATACAACTCCACAGAGATGAAGGGTATTTAGTATGTGCCGTGCAAAGCATTGAAACAGTTCCTCTGTAACTCTGGATGAGCGTTCATATTCAGTACAGATAGTTAGAACCTCTATCTTCAGTTCAGCGTCAGTCTGGTGAAAACTGACTCTCTCTCTCTCTCTCTCTCTCTCTCTCTCTCTCTCTCTCTCTCTCTCTCTCTCTCTCTCTCTCTCTCTCTCTCTCTCTCTCTCTCTCTCTCTCTCTCTCTCTCTCTCTCTGCAGGTGAAGCCCAGGGAGAGTCACCTGAAGAAGTACTGTAACCCTAAGAAGAGTCAGGGCCTCGAGCTGCAGCACATCAAGCTGTACGGACGTCAGATCCTGGAGGTAGACGCACACACACGCACACACACACACACACACACACACACACACACACACACACACACACACACACACACACACACACACACACACACACAAACCGAACAATGGCAAGAAATAAACAACACACAACCAAATAAAACGACTTGTTACCAGAGCTTTATGTGTGCATGTTTGTGTGTTTTCAGGGCCTGAAGCTCCTCCACGACGGAGGAATGTTTTTCGGTCACCTTCAAGCGTCCAACGTTATGCTGGATGACGGCGTGTGTCGACTCACAGACGTAGAGAACGGCATGCTGGGAGTTCCCTCAGCGCTGCGGCCAGCCTTCACCCAGCTCAGGAAGATAAATGTAAGTAATGACTTGGTAAGATTGGATGTTGTGCGGCTCTTGTTGTTATCTCTTCACTAAACTGGAACATGCCAAAGGGTTCATATGTTGTTGGTTTTTTCTTATTTAAGTTTTTTTTTTTTTTTTTTTACAATCAAATGTTTTTGATATTAGATTTGTGTCTGTTATCTTTATAATATGTTGAATAAACCTGTAGAAGTCTAGGCTTTTAATGATCCGGGGTAAAAAGCAGGATATGTAGAAGATTTTCTTCAAAGGATACAGGTAGAAAGTTAAATAAAAAACTGTGAACAGCATCTTTAAATCCCTCAATATGCCGAGGGATCTGTGCACGATCATACTTGTTGTGTTTTAATATACATGTTGGTGTGTCTGCAGAGCACAGAGAGCATCGATGTCTTCTGTTTCGGACATTTACTCTACGAGATGACGTATGGCCGACCGCCGGACAGCATCCCCGTCGATCAGTTCCCCGCCGTCCCCTTCACCACTGTCGGTCAGTATATCTGTACACAGACTGATGTCACAGTGCTGTGTCTTTAAATGCTGACACAACTAGCCTTGAAATGTCCCAAAGCGTATCCATGGTAACACATGCTGATTCATTGTGTGTTTTAGTGTCGGTGCTGCAGTCCATCCTGTCCACAGAGTCCTGTAAGAGCGGGATGCCGACCGTGTCAGAGCTCATGAAGACACCGTGAGTTCACCTGATGTTTTCAACGAGCAGTCAGAACGTGACGCCTTACATTTGATATATACCAGAAACATTCAAATTCATACCATAGACACATGGGTATACTCTCTCTCTTTGGCTCGCAGCAGCTTTTGGTTCAAATATGGCGGCACCGGGTAGCCTAGCGGTTATTACGCGCCCTCCAATGTACAGAGGATATAGTCCTCGCTGCAGCGGCCGTGGGTTCGACTCCGACCTCGGCCCTTTGCTGCATGTCACCCCCCACTCTCTCCTCCCAACATTTCCTGTCTTTCTTCAGCTGTCTGATTTATAATAAAAGCAAAAATGGCCAATAATTATCCTCTACAAAAATATGACGGAAGAAAATGTAGTTTGTTAAAGCTTCAGTGCTTTTCAACACTTTTTTATCATTAAAAAAGTGGTATCAAAGTGTTTTCACAACCTTGTTTTCTACACATCAAACATGCATTCATCCATCCGTCCATACAGATCCATATATCTAGTGTTCAAGTAAAGATTCTCTGTAAGACAAACTAATGTGAGAAATTCAGAGAGCGTCTGGTTTTTTGGTTGCTGACGAGTCGCATGTTGTGCTCTGCAGGTTGTTCAGTGATGTTCAGCTGCAACACTCGGAAAAATCTCAGGTCAAGGTGAGAAGTTTGGTTTCAGATAACTTCTTTTGAGGTTGTCCATGCATGCACATACAACAGTTTTGTATTCCTGCAGGATATTTGATAAAGAAAAACAAATGTTAACTTCCTCCTCCAGATTCCCAGCAGACTAAAAGAGGCGCTGAAGACGGCAAAGGAGAGTCTGGAGAAGCGGCTGCACGAGGAGCAGAGAGTGGTGCGTCGCTTTGCATTCCACATCTTTCTTTTTGTCTCAAGTGTAGATTAATAAATATGAAGTTTGCCTTTTGTTTGAAGGATCATTTTGTGTTTTGATGTTTGATTAAAGCTCCACCAGCACAGGAGGCTGACCAGAGCTCAGTCTCACCACGGCTCAGAGGAGGAGAAGAAGAGGAGGAAGATTCTGGCGAGGAAGGTCGGAAACACAATCTCAGACACACAACACTAGAAAGAAACCTCCTGACATCAGAGCAGACATCTTGGCTGTGACTGGTTGGAGGTTTATTTTCAAACCTTCAAATAAAATAGCTCAAAATACTCTTTTAATAACTGAGACTCATGGGACATTTTGCCATTGTTTGGTGTTTGTTAGATTTGATAGAACAAGGACAGAAACCAACAGATGAGACTAAACTGAACTACATACCGATTAATGACTGAGATTAAAGTGTAATGGGGGAGGGCTTTAAAGGTCACATATCCTCCTCCTCTTCATCAAGTTTAAATAAGTCTCAGAGCTCCTCAAAACATGTGTGTGAAGTTTCTTGTTCTAAATCCACTCTGATCCTGTATTTGATCATGCCTATAAACCCCTCTATTTCAGCCCTGCTCAGAACAGGCTGTTTCTGTGTCTGTACCTTTAAATATGTAAATGAGCTGTGTCTGACCACGCCCCCTCTCTGGAAGGGCTCAGGTGGCTCTGGCTTTCTCGCTCCATGTCCTATTGTTTACATTGAGAAGGCAGACTCAGAGGGCAGAACAAACACCTAGCTGTGGGAGTGTCACCCACCTGGGGGAGGGGCTACTGCCCTTTGTGATGTCATGAAGGGAAAATCTCTAAACTGCCTGTTTAAGCACACATTTTCTGAAAAGTGGAGCAGGCAAAAGACGGAGAGGATGGACTTTTCTCATCATTGGGGGGTTTGTAGACAGACTAGAGACACATATTAGAGTTAGAGGAACATGGTGAAGTGGACTCTGTATTATATTTGACCTTTAACTCTTCAGTTTTACAACCAAGAGGATTTAAATGTCATGTAAAAACCTGTGTTCATGTTTTTGCAGAAGTCCAGACAGTCGGCGTATGAAAACGAAGAAGACATGTCCGTCAGGAACAACAATAACTCCGGTAGGTCACTGAACACTACTGAAGCTTTTCTGTTAGGTCATTATTGAGCCAGCTAGCAACTCTGAACACGTCTGCTCGTCTGTAATAACTTTATTTTAAGTTCTTTGATGTGGATAAAAAGTGTGCATGCCCTCCCAAAAACATAACTTCTCTCTGTGACAGAAAAAACAAGGAAATTATCAAAGACTCAACATTAAGCATCAGCCATGTTTAAACCTTTTGTGGACAGGAAAGTAGGAAGCTTACCATGGCGATGAACTTGTCTTTTTGTATTCAGGTTCCGGAGCCAGCTCCCCTCCTACATGTCCCTCCTCCCCCACGCCACCATCCACCACGGGTATGCCTGCCTGTCTGTCTGTCTGTCCTCCTTTCTGTCTTAAACTAAAGTTTCATACATGCAGGACAGCTCCCCCTTGTGGCGACACGACTGGTCTGTCTTAGCACGCTGCTCAGATCAATAACAGCATCTTTTTAAATAACCCTGAATGTAATCTGAATTTTGCATGAATGAATTTGAAGTCTAATCACCTGATTTAACCTGTCTGTCTGTCTGTCTGTCTGTCTGTCTGTCTCTTCACCTCTTCTTCTCTCATCATATGATTACCTGCTTTTCAGACAGGTATCTGTCTCTGCTGTAACTGTGTCTAATCACTTAGTTGTGTCTTAAGAGAACTTGATGCAGGGTGGGAAACTCTGATGTTTGATGTTTGAAAGAAACAAATCCCATGAGAAACTCAAACCGTTATTGTGGCTCTCGACCTCCAGCTCTTCATTTTCTTCTTAATGAATAAATCTTTCAAACAGCTCACAAATACAATCAGCACTTGGAAATAGCTACAATAGGAATAAACAAGATTTTATTATAGAAACAGTCTGTGTGGAAAAGAGTTCAAAGACGTTAGGCGTCTACTAGCTCACTGATTGATCAGCATTTGTTTTCATTTATGTTTTAAGTCAAAGTAAAAATGTGCTGAGGCGCCATGTGCTGCACTTGTGTTTTATTCAAATGCTGGATATTTTATAGACGGGTTGTAAATATTCTTTTAAAGACGTAACAACATCTTTCTTTTTCTTTCTTCTGACTGTCTGTCTCTTTTTGTATTTCCTCTTACAGTCTGTCTTTCTTTTGTTTTTATTTATTTCTCAGCCTTTCTTTCTGTCTCTCATCATCTCTTTCTGTATAACGATGGATCTTTCTATCTATCTCTCTTTTCTTCTCTTCCTTTCATTCTTTCTCTCTGTGTTTTCCTCTACACCTTTTAGTCGATCATTTCCTTGATGGGTTTGGTTTTTTCATTGGATTAATTGAAAGTAAAAAAACTGGATATCACCAGACTTAAGTTTCCACAATATGTTGACACAAATGTGGCATCAGTTTCCCACCCTGGTAGTGTCTCCTCCTCGGTTCTCCTCTGCTCTGCTCTGCTCTCCTCTCCTCTCCTCTCTCCTCTCCTCTTCTCTCCTTTCCTCTCCTAACTTCCTATCCTTCCTCTCCTCTTCTGTTTCTCCTCTCCTAACTTCCTCTCCTCTCCTTACTTCGTCTCCTCTTCTGTTTCTCATCTCCTAACTTCCTCTCCTCTCTCCTCTCATCTCCTAACTTCCTCTCCTCTCCTTACTTCCTCTCCTCTTTTCACTTCCTCTTTTCTTCTCTCCCCACTTCCTTCCTCTCCTCTTCTGTTTCTCATCTCTCCTAACTTCCTCTCCTCTTCTGTTTATCATCTCCTAACTTCGTCTCCTCTCCTCTCCTAAATTCCTCTCCTCTTCTGTTTCTCCTCTCCTCTCCTAACATTCTCTCCTCTCCTCTCCTCTCCTTTCCTTACTTCCTCTCCTCTCCTCTCTCCTCCTCCTCCTCCTAGTGAAACTGTGTAAATGCCGATTGAACAGATAATTGTCATCTCTTCTTCTCTCCTCTTCCCGTGCTGTCTCCACCATAGAGCATGCTCCATTCTGACCGTGTCGTTGGGTAAAGTAAAAGATTTATAATGTCGATGATGATGATGAAGGTCTCTGGTGGTTTTTGAAGATGTTGCACACCCTCGTCTACCAGCGAGCTACTTGTCACAGAGATCTGTTAACATGATTCCATTTAGAGAGGAAATAAATAAAAAAATGGATGAGCCTTGATCAATACACAAAACAGCCCCTCTAAAGTGCGAGCTTATCATAAACTTTTCTACCTTTTCTACCTAAATGATTTCGTAAGTAATAATACAGCAATATTTATTCACCTGACTCGTGATCCTGTATATATAGACCCCGTGTCCACCTAGCTTTATTTTCTGAGCGCCAGCGTCTTTTTTCAGTTGTTTTCAATGAGTAGAGAGCGCTCACAGCAGAATGCAGCCTCCTGGATATAAAGTGCAACACCCAGCATCTTCTGCCTCTCCGAGCGCTCAAGTAGAAAATCTTTGAACTTGTGAGAAAGGCGCTGTTGACGTCACTGGCGCTCTTTTCCAAATGTATGATATTCCCCGTATTTTTGCCGCCTACAGATCGTGTCTTGTACCCACATCCTCTTTGCTCCGTGTCTGATCGGGAAATAAACGATCTCAAATAAAAAACATTGAACAGTGAAAAACAAAGGAGCAGTGGCCGTTGTCAGCAGACTGTTGTCATAGAGACAGGGCAGACGTGCAGCAACGCTTCATGAAAGTGATCGTGAGCGCAAAGACGGCGCTTGCAACCATCTCAACCTTATAAGAGGAAAGTGTCCGACATTAATCACTGTAAGCATTCAGCAGTTTAATCTACAAACTCTTTGAAGTTAGCAGACGATAAGTAGAAAATGAATTGGATGTGGTCTAAGGTGACGAGGCAGCAGCTGGACCGGATCAGGGTGTACACACATCTTTTTAAAAACCTCACAATCTGCAATGACGCCCCGAACCTCACACACATCCGACTCCTGCACGATCCTGACCCGCAGTCCTCATTGGAGATTGTGATCTGTCAGTTGTGTCTGTCTGCTCGCTCTGTCAGTTGTAGCATGTGCGTCTGTCTTTCTTCTGTCTCTGTGTCTGTTCTGTCTGCTCGTACTCTACGTCTGGTTTTTGAGCCGATTCTCGCCAAGAAGTCTAACAAACTTACAGAATAGACTCTTATTAGATTAGTGGTTCCACATGCTGTGAGTCATTTAAATGATTTCCTCCCCGTTTTATACACAAATATTTTGAATGAAGTTCACTTTCTTCTCAAACATCTTTAAAGTCTCAGATCAAACTTTATTGCATTACTTTTGGTTTCTTTGCACGGACAGGTTTACAGCTGAACTTCAAATTCTGTATGTTTTAAATTTGATTTGTGTATAATTTATAATGGTAGAAGGAAATCCATCCTAATCTGGTTATAATCTGAAGACTTTCAGGTCATGCTCTCTGCAGAGTGACACAGTCACCACCACACATGTATGAAGTGATGCTTGAGCAGTCTGTATTTTATTTTTGATGAAACCTACTGACTCTAGCTTTAATTTATTTTTAGCCAAATTATTGTTGTGAGAAGGTACGAGTTTGGAAACATACTTTTGTTGTGTTCCAGGAGGACAACTTATAAATCAGTTTGGATTAGTCGGTTGATAAAACTCAGGGTTCCTTCAAGAGTCTTCCTTCAGAACTTAAGGTCATAAAATTCGTTCATTAAAACGTCTTATTCTTTATTTGTGAGAGGTCCTCTTGAGACGGCACTATGACCGAGTTAGTGTTTTTTTTGTAAATCTTTTGAGTGGATTCATTGTTTATGTAACAATCAGTGGCCTTCACAGCACAGACTAGGTATGGAAGAGATAACGATGAGGAAATGCAAGTTCAGTGAAATATGGCCTCAAAATGAAAAAAATATAGTGAAAATGACTGAGACATTTTTCAAGGCGATTTGCAAGATATGCCCAAAAAAACAACAACTTACAATTTAGACAAAGAGAACCAAAGTCGTTTTGAATCTCACATGAAATTTGAGAAGCAGCGACCCTATGAATTGTAAAATATGTTATTCATTTATTTGATTTTAAAAAGTGTGCAGTAGCCCTGAATGTGCCAGCACACATTTACAGATCTAATCACAGATTTCACACTCGCTCGTGAAATGCTGACTCTGCTGGACTCTGATGATGGAGGACTCGCTTTAATATGCAAACTTTGAACATGACCGCAGACTCGTGTCAAGATTCACAGAAATGGACTCTACAGAATAAGAAGCTGCTCAATGTAATGAAAGAAATGATCTGGAGATAATCCTCACTGCAGGAAGAAGATGTTCCTCCGCTGATTACTGTTGAACTTTGATTTTTAAATGTGAGTATCTTGCAGTGATGCTCATCGTCGTCCCCTGCAGTGACTTTCTTCAGGTGTGGTCACATCTGTCAGACTGACTGATGTGCTTTCATTACACTGCAGATCATTCTCTGTGTGTGTGTGTATTCAGACAGGAAGTCCTTCCTTTACCTCTGCTGTACGTTTATGTCACGCTCCCCTACATTTTGCTTCTCTGCCTGCAGCCCCTGGGGTTTCATTCAGTTTGGGATGCAAAGTGGCACAGCTGAAAGGAAAGCATCGGGCTTAAGATCAACTCACCATCAGTTAGTCAAAGTGAAGCTGATAATGTGAAAATGGAGGAGGACTTTTAACTTTGTCTTTAAATAAACAGATTGGAGAAGCTCATTTAGTTCAGAATAACAGAGCTGTAACGTGAAGCTTTATCAATTTGATTTCATATTTTAACAAGCTGCTGAGGTTCATAGCTGGTAAAGTTTAAAAAAAAAACATGAAATATAAATATGTAAATATGTTGTTAAACGAGATTTAAACACGTCTTTATATAGGGAGCTAATAGGAATCGATGTTAATATGATGCTGGGCGTCAAAAATCTTCTCTCTTGGTACCAACCAACAAAGTTGTGTTGAAACTGATGGTGGATTGAGCTCAGCCTGGACCCTGATCTGCAGGAACTGGTTTCACAAAGATCTAGTCTCTCCACACAAAGTGTCCCCGTTACTCTGCACACAGAACAAACAACATCTGCACCCACCCTTGCGTGTTTTTATTGTTGGCTGTAGCTGTATTTATGCAAAGTTTCAACGTTTGAATCTGTTGTTCGGTGTTGAAACAGACTACGTTCAGACCTAAACATCGAAAATGAAACATACATTTGAGTTGTTGTGACAGCTACAAATTTGTTAAAATATCAAAAAATGTGAAATGCCCAAACTAAAATTAAAGGTCACATATTATTCAAAATACACTTCACCATGTTTCTCTAACACTAATATGTGTCTTTAGTCTGTCTACAAACCCCCCAATGATGAGAAAAGTCCATCCTCTTCGTCTTTTACCTGCTCCACTTTTCAGAAAATGTGTGCTCAAACAGGCTGTTTGGCGATTTTCCCTTCATGACATCACAAAGGGCAGTAACCCCTCCCCCGGTGGGTGATACTCCCACAGCTAGGTGTTTGTTCTGCCCACTGAGTCTGACTTCTCACCGTAAACAATAGGACATGGAGCGAGAAAGACAGAGACACCCAAGCCCTTCCAGAGAGGGGGCGTGGTCACAGCTCATTTACATATTTAAAGGTACAGACACAGAAACAGCCTGTTCTGAGCAGGGCTGAAATAGAGGGGTTTATAGACATGATCAAATACAGGAACAGAGTGGATTTAGAACAAGAGACTTCACACACATGTTTTGGGGATTTCAACTTCTTAAAAAGGAGGATATAATATGTGACCTTTAACTTTATTTAGAAAATATGACATCAAGACCATAAATCATCTCTTGAGAGGAACACAAGCCAAAAAATCTCAAAACTTACATCAAGGGTTCAGCGTCCAGTGTTAGAAAAAAGAGAGAGAGAAAAGTACCTGGTGTCCTAAACTGTTAGTCTAGCTATACCAAATAAGAATGGATGTTATTTTGACGACACACACTCCTCACTAGTGTAGCTCGATATTAGAATTTTAAACTTCAATAACTAAAATAGTTGATGTCAATTCCTGTTTCGATACCATGGCAACCAACATAGAAGTCCTAGGCACCCAGTGCTGAGAACATGCTAGCAAACTCTGTACTTTTCAACTGTTGGTACTTTTTGATACTGTTAATTATTAAAATAACAGATTATATCGTTTCCCAACACGTGGTATCAAAAATGATCATCGTGTCGGACATTTTGAAAACCTCACTCGTTCATTTAAGAGTCAAACTTGAATGTCTTTTGTGAAACCAGCTCCCGGGGAATCTGCATGCTGCCAGCAACCTGCAGTTTTTATTCTCTGAATCTTAATCTGACGTGCTTTCTTTTATTCTCCTCTCTTTAATCCAGGAGGCCAGACTGCTCCTCCCCCTCCTCCTCCTCCTCCTCCCCCTCCTCCTCCCATGCTGGACTCCTCCTCCTGTCCTCCTCTGCCCTCCACTGACGGAACGGGAGGAGGTCGCAGCGCTCTGCTGAGCTCCATCCAGGGTTTCAGTAAGGGCAAACTGAAGAAGTCAGATACCGTCGACCGCAGCAAACCCATCATCTGACCCCCGTTCACCGCCTGACGCCCCCCCCCCCCCCCCCCCCCCCCCCCACTTCAAACCATCACTACGGCAACACGATTGACCTATGCACTGGTTCTGCACTGTGGTCTGAACAGGTTCAAGCTGTTGCTTCCTGAGATGTGAAAGGAATCACTAACCAAGAGAAAATCCAAGTATGGTTTTGGTTTTTAGCACTAGCTCTGCTTTTTCCTGCTGTTATATTTACAAAAATCTGTTGCTGTGGTTAGAGATGGCGCAGGATGGATGATGAAACTGTTCTTGCCTCAGTCTGCCCTTTCAAACACTTTGAGACAATCCTCTGCTTCTGAACGTTTGTTTGTCACAAGGAGACGTCCCACCAAACTCCAGCCTGAGAAACATTCAACCAACCTGCTTCTTTTCTGCGCTTTTTTTGCTTGTAAAAGATGAGTATGGACGTTTGGGAGCCACTGTGGACACTTGATCTCGCTGGATGATGAGGTTTAACTTCCTGGATCTAAAACTCTTTGGGTCGGTGCTGTGACACTGTCACGGCGCTGTACCCGTCCCGATCCTGGAGCGGCAGAGGAACTGGACCAAACTCCGGGCTTCATCCTTCAAAAATCATCTCAGTCCTTCTGACGTGTAGCCTCCAGACTCTGCTGAGACCGTTTCACTGCAGGACGTCAGTGACCGAGAACGTCTCCATGACAACCAGAGCTACGCTGCAACAATCAGCACCTTCAAGTTGTTTCTGTCTATAATTCCGTTACTTAAAATATAACTTTCTTGAATCAAGTGCAGAATTTTATAAAAAAAAATAAACAGAAGAGTCTGCACGTTGAATCAAGAAAAAACAAACAGAACTATTTTATCTTTAAATAAATGAATAAATTTAAGTATATTTATTGGAAATGAGTAAAGAATCTATTTTCGCTTGTTTGATGAATTGAAGACTTAAAGTACAGACTAACTGATCCTGAAAGAAGGAGGTCGGTGACAGCGAGTCAGAAACATGTACCGTAGTCGAGCTGGGATCACGCCTGCTGCTGATTGGTCGTTTGAGATTCATTTGATTTACTGAACTCTATTTGGGAAAGTAAGGTGTGTCACATGCAGAAGCTAAAGCTGTCAAGTTCTGTTCTCCTGTAATCATCCGGCTTTCTGATTGGTCACTTCTTGTCAGTCAGGAAACAGATGTTTGAGACGAGGGAAGAGTGTATCTCGATGCTCCCGCCCCTTAATATTTACATCACGTTGGTGGATGGATGTGCGTTTAATCCACGACTACTTTTGCCATCTTTTATAAAACAAGTTTACGTCTGTGCTCGAGGAAATGAATGGGATGTCAGCTATCACACTATATCTACTCTCAGTCCCAGTCTGACCTGAGAGTAGGTTACAAAACAGCTGGAATAAGAGATGCACATATTTTTTTATCTGCAGTCAAATATTGCCAACATAGAGGAACTCCTGCTTCTTGTTAATGAGAGAGAAATGATTCACCATGTGTTCAATGTAGAGGAACATAGTGGGTAAACCTTGCAGACACAAGTTTAGGACATGCCACTACGCTGCTCTTTTTTTAGCATAATTTCAAACTCGCACTTTTTCAGTTTGACGCGACGTGAGGCAGAGATTCTGTTCAGACGTCTTTACTGTCACAGATCAGATCATCATGAATCTGCAGTGACGACATGTCCAGTCCAGCTGCAGCGGGAGATTTGCTGAGATGTAAGATGTCGCTTCTTTGCACCTCAATGAAAGGTTTTGTTTTTTTCCCAGCATACAACACTCGTACTGATGCTTTTGCAAGTTTGAGTCACTAACTAAGAATCACACACCGATTACATCACTGTTTGTTAATTTCAAAAACCTCCACCTGGTTTTAGAGTCTCTTCCTCTCAGGCTGCCGCTCTGAAAAACAACTTCCTAAAACTTGTCGACAGGAAGTCCATCACAATCCAGCCCCCTTTCATATTGGATTAAAAAAAAGTATTTTTATACAAGAAAAAGCAGGACAAACTTTCATCCATCCCCCCTCTCAACAAAATCTATTTTTTAACAAGTGGCTCAAACTTGGATGTAGAAACTGCAAGTTTGACACTTTTCAGAAACACAACCTGCAGTAATTTGAGACAGGATGATCACATCTTTGTGCTCATGTTTACTCTTCATTTCTTCAGTTAAATCTGCAGATGTAGATACACGTACCAGCAGTGATAGTGGTGACTTTAAGACGACACGTTGCTTCCGTTTGACTGCAATCAAGTGTTTATTTTAGACCTTTATTGGGTTGATTCCTGCTACCTTTGTGTTTTGCCTGTTTTATTTTGATTGTGCCATTTGGATCATTGTGCCTGGAAACAGATATCTGAATGTTTTGGATTCTTAACTTGTCTATATTGTACCTGAACAGATGTTCACTTTAGCACACAGGACTTCTTTTGTTTGGTCATTTCACTAAGTTTGACCAAGTCAGAGCAACTTCCCTAAATAAGAAACTTACAACCAATTCTTTATTATCTGGTTGAAAAAAAAGTTGACTTACTGTGTGCTGAAGTGTTAGCCTGTGCCGAGCTGCTGCTGCTGCTGGATCATAACTCTGTTGTGAGTTTTGAGCTCTGGTGAACTTTGCTGCCTGATGTTTCCGATCACTTCAGTCCAAGTTTCAGCTCTCAGAATGTTTTTTAATGACCGCTTCATGCTTACATTGTTTTTATTATTCAGTGCAATCCGGTCCAATGCGATGGTCTTCACGTCTTGAATCATGGTCATTGAATATTTCTCTGCAGCATTTTACCCACCAGGGGTGGAAGCCCAGTCCCAAGGTGTGGTTTATTTTGTGTGTGTAAAAATAAATTCCCAGGGTCGACTCTGGGTCACAAGTCAACTCAGAATGAAAAAAACACTTGGTTATCTGAAGGCCACTTACATTTACCACTCTTCAGATGCATCAAATATTTTACTGCAGGTTATTTTTTTATTAGCCAAACAGTTAGTCCATACTAAATCTTCATTAAATGAAGTAGCAGAAGGATTCTCCGCATCATACATATTGAAACAAAAACATCTAGCTACCCTGCTGGGATGAAATGAAAACTGTATCAACTGAATGAACGTTTGAATAAAAATTGGTTTGAGAAAATGTGTGAGTTGTGATTATTGTAAACGCTGAGTTTCTGAACGTGAAAGGCCGAATAAAATCAAAGACTTTGTAAAAAAAAAAAAAAAAAAAGAAATAGAAACAGTAGAAGTGCAAAACAATATATACAGGTCAAAGGAATTTAGCCTGGCCCATGCTGACTTACAGTATGTCTACATTTTTTCTGATTATTTTATTATGATTAACCGCTCTTCAGTCATTGCGTGAGTGTCTGTAGATATTTTAAATCTTACCAGTGGTAAGTTAAATGTGTGTTTTGGTTATCAGACAGGGTGGGACGTCAATTATGCGGCTCCACCAGCCAACTAAATTTTGTGCGAGTCTTGGTTCGAAATGACATCACCAGCACAACATGTCAGCGCCCATCCCGAGGGTATTTGACTTCACTTTTGCATAAAAGAAAAGACATAAAAGGAGACACACTGTCCATACAGTCAATGTCGTGGACCATGTCTCTGGTCTTAATGCTTAGTTAGGCTTATAAAACATTCTAAAATGTATGAATAATAAGTAATCTTAATCTTAATAATCTTAAGTGGAGACTTTTATAAAAAAAAAACTTTATAAATAAATGTGTTTCCATTCCTCATATCTAATGTTTAGTCTATTTTACTCTGGTGGATGGTAGAAATGCTCCTCCTTGCCCAATGACAGCACAGGGCAGTGCCCTTGGATTCTTTTTGAGGTTCCTCCCGCCCCTCTCTCCGATCTCCCGCTGTGATTGGCTCCGAGCTATGACACGTTCCGGACGACGCGTAAACTGAAGCGTCGATTGGTTGAAATCCTCTGACCTCGGTGGATGCCCCGCCTTCTCTCCGGCAGAGGACAGGTTCAACATGGCTGCGTCCCTGAGGTGTTTTCTCCGCACAGGAAAAGTACGTGATTATTCAGGAATATGTCGTGTATTGTACCACTTTATGAGTCTTAACGGTGTAGTTATCAAATGGCGTGTCTGTGTGTGTTTCTACAGGATGTCGTGTCGGCGCTGGGACGGCGGGAGTTTCACAGGAGTGCTCCTGTCGCTGTGCAGGTCAGTGTTAGCAGCTAGCAGGCTAACTTTAGCAACACGCTAACCCCCCAGCTACTGTAGGCTACATTGTAATGTTTGAGCTACAGTGATGGGTGTCAAAGTACGACTCAGATGTGTAAGCTATTTTAAAAGGTTGCTCCTACAGATTTTTAAAAAGGCATGTTAAGGCTTCCTGTTTCTGTCACATCGCATCAAAACTGCTTTAACATGTTGGAGAAAACACATCTAACTGTGACTGTCCGCAAAAGCTAGAAAATAAGATCATATTTACATCTACTTTAATGCATTAAATGGATCAATTTCCGCATTAGATGTAGAGATGCACAGATCCAGTCTCAATGAAGCAGAGCCTTTGAGATGAGTTAACCTTGATGTTTCAGTCAGCAGTGTAATTGGTTGACTGCAAGAGGCTTTTTTTTTTTGTGACGTTTTCCAAAGCAAAGAGTCTCAATGAGGGAAACATCTGACTGCCAAAGAGTGCAGGAGGGGATGTTGGGATGTTCAAAACAAAATACACTCATACTAGACAAAAAAAAATCCTCACATGACCTTAAGAAGAGCTGCTGAATCAACGATGGAGTCATTTTTGAGTAGGTAGCAGAGTTTGTGTTAACAACAAGAACATGTCCTGCCAAACCTGTAAACCCATTTTGGGACCAAGTCATGAAACACATAGGTAAGGGGTTGAGTATGACAATACCTAAACCGCCAAGGATTTGCCTGTTAGGGGATCAAACTGAATTGACCAAAGTATCGAAATATGACCTTGTTGTGATAAACGTTGGGGTCGTAACGGCCGCACGATTGATCCTTAGATTATGGAAAAGTACGTCGTCGTCCCCCCCACAATTTAAGCAATGGATGGAACTTATGTCAGAAACTGTGTCTTATGAACAAGTGTTAGCCAGAATCAATAATGAAGGTGAGAACTTCCAGAGGTTATGGGGCCACTTTTTTGCTTATACATGTAGTACCGTTGGTGCATTGTAATGATAAAGATGTGGCACCGTGTATACTGAATTGTTATTTTGGTTCCAATTACGTACTCAGTTGTTATGGGACTTTGGGCGTACTATTGTACAACAACAATGCTGTCTGTTTTGTTTGTTGAAAGTTAAAATAAAAAGTTGAATTACAAAAAAAAAAAAGGAACATGTCCTGCCTGATTCGGGGAAAAA
Organism: Labrus mixtus; assembly: GCF_963584025.1. Lineage (NCBI taxonomy): Eukaryota > Metazoa > Chordata > Actinopteri > Labriformes > Labridae > Labrus > Labrus mixtus. The sequence goes on along the minus strand of NC_083618.1, from coordinate 22,039,119 downwards.
GCTATAAAGCGTTGTTGTTCCTGCCAGGTGACGGTCCGTGATGCCCTGAACCAGGCGATGGACGAGGAGCTGGAGAGGGACGAGAAGGTGTTCCTGCTGGGTGAGGAGGTGGCTCAGTACGATGGAGCCTACAAGGTGAGGAGACATCTATTGTTACATAAAGAGACTATGTAGCCAGTGGTTATTTCAGAGTTTGGACACTTAGAGAATAGCCAGTGATTTTGTTTTGGTCTTAAATCCCATCACTCTTCACGTCTGTCAGTACAACGTTTCACTTAGAAAGTTGTCAGTTGAGACAAATAAAAACAATTTTAGGGATTCAAGGAAGATTTATAGAAATCAGAACATGTTAGTCGTCCGGAAAAACAAAATTACATAAAGTTCATGGTTAAAAAGACACATAGAAGACATATAAAATACAACGATCATAAAATAAAAAGTAGAAATCTAAAAACTGTGAAAAGAGGGAAGACTTTCTGCAATAAATTAAATCTACACCTCGATAAAGTCGGAGTAAGAATAGCACATCTTAGGTGTGTATCAGAAACGCTTAAAAACATCCTACAGCAGCATAAAGGCTGTACATATATTATGGTGAATAGAGTATTTTATGCGCTCACAACTCACTCCTGAACGTGTAGATATGTTAATTTTCTTAAATAGCCTACACAGCAAAAGCATTAGGCGTATTGTTAAAAGGCTTACATGGTTTTATTTCACTTTTAAAAGGAACCTTATGTTGGTTTTATAACGGAGTTTCATTCGGTCAGCCTTGCTATCGTTGGACATTGTTTTGTTAGTCAGCGCCTACGTTTCAAAGAGCGATAGCCTCGTTGTTTTATTGTTTTAAACTTTATTTAATGAATTAATGTTTCAAGTAACTATTTTGCTACTGTAGTGATTTCAATAAAACATAAACTGAGAAAAATATGTGCATTTTGTAGCTCATTAAATATTAATAATTAAAAGATCATACATTTTTAAGGTGTTCAACTATCGGTTAAGAAAAATGACTGAAATTTTCAGCCCTACTTTGTACAGTCATATTGTATGTTTGTGTTTTCCCCCTGTATAGGTGAGCAGGGGTCTGTGGAAGAAGTATGGAGACAAGCGCATCATCGACACCCCAATCACAGAGGTGAGACACTCCCAACATCTGTCATTCACAGATACATGTGTTTTGTTTTTTCAGTTACGGTTTGATTTACTGGTCGATCTTCATTCCAACCCTCACCTGAGCTATGTGTGGTGACTGAGAGAATAAGGTCGCGGATACAAGAGGCTGAACTTAGTTTCCTCCAGAGAGTGGCTGGGCTCAGCCTTAGAGATAGGGGGAGGAGCTTAAACATTCATGGGGAGCTCAGAGTGAAGGTGTTGCTCCTTTGCATGGAAAGGAGCCAGTTGAGGTGGTTTGGGCATCTGATTAGGATCCTCCTGGACGCCTCCCTTTTTAGAGAGGTTTTCTGGACACGTCCAACTGGGAGGGGACCCCGGGGTAGACCCAGAGGGAGGGATTATATATCCCATCTAGCCTGGGAAGTTGAACGCCTAGGCATCCCACATGAGGAGCTGGGAAACGTTGCTGAGGAGAGGGAAGTCTGGGTTGACTTACTTGTGTTTCAATGAGTTTCCAACCGCGCCACGACCTCGGATAAGCGGAAGAAAATGGACAGATGTTTACTTTGTAAATTGTACAGTTGTTAATTTCTCGGCTGGATAACGTCTCTCTTTGTTTCAGATGGGCTTTGCCGGCATTGCAGTTGGAGCCGCCATGGTGAGTCTCTTGGCAATAAATGAAACTCTTCCAGCACAATAACATGATAACACTATGTTTATTTAAAGCCCACTGTTTTTAAATGTAACTTTGATTGACACCTTTAACCACAAAACTCGCTTTAGAAATCAAAAATGCATTTTACTACAAAGGTTGTTTTCGCTGTGTTGGTCATTCTCATTCCCCCTTACCGACTCTCTGGTGTCTCCCGCAGGCTGGCCTGAGACCCATCTGTGAGTTCATGACCTTTAACTTCTCCATGCAAGCCATCGATCAGGTCATCAACTCTGCAGCAAAGACGTACTACATGTCAGCCGGTCAGCAGTCGGTGCCCATCGTCTTCAGGGGCCCCAACGGAGCGTCAGCCGGCGTGGCTGCTCAGCACTCACAGTGTTTCGCTGCGTGGTGCGTTCACTTAACACCTAATGTCTTCTCTACAGCCCTTACACTCTGAATACCTGTGTGCAGTTCTTCATAGTTGCTGTATTAAAATGTGGATGCTGTTTTTTGCAATATGAACACTGAGCAGAACAGCTGTTATGTAAAGGTGCTGAGCATGTGATGCTGGTGTCAGTGATGATGTTGTCTGTGTGCAGGTACGGTCACTGTCCAGGTCTGAAGGTTGTGAGTCCCTGGAACTCAGAGGATGCCAGAGGTCTCCTTAAAGCAGCGATCAGGGACGACAACCCGGGTAAGACACTGGATTTAATCAGGTCAAAAATCATCTGTAACCAAAAGCTTTCAAGTGAAATACATGATTATGGGTCGCTGTTGACTGAGTGGTTAGTGCGCACGCCTCATGTACAGAGGCTGCAGTCCTCCAGGCGAGCGGCCTGGGTTCAAATCTGACCTGTTGCTCCTTTCCTGAATGTCAAATGCCTTAATGACTTTCTTTTTTGTTTGCCAAATTCTGCAGCAACACCAGGCTAGTAAAACAAGACTGGGCCTTAAATTTGGATGAGCTTTATTTGAAGTTTTACGGTAGTTATATTTAAGAGTATGAATCCTAAAAATGCATCTTAGAGAAGAAGCTGCACTGACACATTTCAGTATCTCCTGGGAGCGTGTAAATCTTACTAAAATATTATTTTCCATGCCTCCATCTTCGACAGCTGTGACATCCCTCAGCGATGCATGAAGAAACTGTAAGGTCTTTGTCACTGTTTTTGTTGAACCCTGCGTCCCTGTTTGTGTTGCAGTGGTGTTCCTGGAGAACGAGCTGATGTACGGTGTTCCCTTCGAGATGTCGGAGGAGGCACTGTCCAAAGACTTCACCATTCCCATCGGCAAGGCCAAGGTCGAGAGGCAAGGTGAGGCCTGCTCTTTGTACAGACACTTAAACATGGTGATACTGTTTTAAGGGGGAGCTGGGGTGTTCTAAAAATAGAACTTCTGATTTATCAGTGTCACTGTGGTTATCCTGAACCTCTCTTTTCTTTCTTTTCTTCCTGTCCGTGTTTCAGGGACTCATGTGACTCTGGTGACTCACTCTCGGTATGTCGGTCACTGTCTGGATGCTGCTGTCGTCCTCTCCAAGGAGGGAATCGAGTGCGAGGTAAAAAGAAAAGAAATGAGACTGACCTGACAGTATCTTTAGAAAGATGAAAAACATGGTGTCAGCGGTTTAATATATCTACTTCCTGTCTGTGTGTCAGGTGGTCAACCTGCGGACCATCCGTCCTCTGGATGTGGACACCATTGAGGCCAGTGTGATGAAGACGAACCACCTGGTGACGGTGGAGGGCGGCTGGCCTCAGTTTGGGGTCGGAGCTGAGATCTGTGCCAGGGTCATGGAAGGTAACAGCTGAGTCTCTGACGGACTAAAGCTTTTTTTAAGTGTAGTACAATGTTTCTGTCAGCCTGTTGTTATTCAGTCAGGGGGGTTTCACACTAGGGACCCGCGCCCGGATACGAGTAGGCTTGACCCCAAAGCCTGGTCCATTTGATCATTTTGAACACAAACGTAGTGTCCTCCAGTACTGTGCCCTCCCCTGAAGTCCTCTGGCGCCCCCTAGGGGAGGCACCCCTCACACTGAAGCGTCCTCCTTCATAGTAAAGAATAAGCTTAAGGAACATTTGTAGAATCGAGGGAACCAAACTTTAAGCCTCTGCTGTCTTCTTCCAGGTCCTGCCTTCAACTACCTGGACGCTCCGGCCACCAGGGTGACGGGCGTGGACATCCCCATGCCGTACGCCAAAATCCTGGAGGACAACAGCGTGCCACAGATCAAAGACATCATCCTGTCCATCAAAAAGACCCTCAATGTCTGAGAAACACACACACACACGTTCACACACACGCAGCACAGACCAACCTGAACCCTCTTCGTCTTTTACGCACAGATGGTGTAAACATTGTCAGATTAAGAAAAATAAAACGACTACCATGTGTAAATACCGCCAAATGCTCCTTTTAAAAACGCTCCAGATTGTAATGTTTTCCAGCCAGATGTTGGTCACTGAAGCGCACAGATGTTTATCTGCATCCAGAGCGGTAGACACACAGAGTTCAGTCGAGTCATCCACTCCTCTGTGAGAGGGGTTTCTAACTTGACTGAACTCTCTGTGCGGCTCTGGCTGCTCTCTCCACGTCCTCCCCTTCTTCTTTTAGGGAGTTCTAACAACAAAACCATAGTGAGATAAAAAAAGATGTTAGTATTTGATCAATCTGAAGGTCTAAGAGGGAGCAGAGTTACCCAACAGGGTTTGCAGAATCCTGAACGTTTCACACAGAAAAGCTGAAATGGTTTATGTTCCACCTTTACTCTTAGACTACATTTACAGATTGTTGACGATGACTTTGTGCTCCTCGTTTTGTTGTTAAGCTCCGGTGTAAATCCAGCCATCAACCCATGTAATAATAATCGGTCTCTAAACGCTGCACTGGCTCGTCTCTGAACTGAGCGGTGAAGAAGAAAGAACCAATCGAGTGCTGGACATGGGAGTGTTGTCTGGAATATTTATTGTAGCTGCAGCACCTCTGTGGATGTTTTTGTTGCTGTAAATGAATCTGTTACAGAAATAAAAATCTTTCAGTCCCTAAACCTACTTACACGTCTATTTCTGTTCTGCTTTATTTCTCTCCTTTACTTCTTGTTCTGAGCAGGTTACAGCTTGCAGTGTCTGCTCAGCTTGGAAAGAAAGTCAAACTCTGCTTCTCTGAAGGTAGCTTTGTAGGAATTTATCGTCTGCCCTACAGTCACAAAACCAGAGTTTAAGACTTCGATACCACACCATTAAAGATTAATAGATGTTTATACAGTAGCAACAACAAAATTAAAAATCATAGAAATCAAATATTGGATCATATCTTTTTAAATTACACAAATTGCATAAATTCGTTGGAAAGCTTTCACTGTTGCCAAAGTGTTTATGTAATGCAGACTGAGCTCTCTCTCTCTCTCTCTCAGTAAAAATGTGACTGAGCTGTTTTTAAAGGTCACATATTCACCTCCTCTTCAACCAGTTTAAATAAGTCTCAGAGCTCCTCAAAACGTGTGTAAAGTTTCTTGTTCTAAATCCACTCTGATCCTGTATTTGATCATGTCTATAAACCCCTCTATTTCAGCCCTGCTCAGAACAGGCTGTTTCTGTGTCTGTACCTTTAAATATGTAAATGAGCTGTGTCTGACCACGCCCCCTCTCTGGAAGGGCTTGGGTGTACTCGGGCTTTCTCGCTCCGTGTCCTATTGTTTACGGTGAAAAGGCAGACTCAGAGGGCAGAACAAACACCTAGCTGTGGGAGTGTCACCCACCTGGGGGAGGGGTTACTGCCCTTTGTGATGTCATGAAGGGAAAATCTCCAAACGGCCTGTTTGAGCACACATTTTCTGAAAAGTGGAGCAGGTAAAAGACGGAGAGGATGGACTTTTCTCATCATTGGGGGGTTTGTAGACAGACTAGAGACACACAGTAGTGTTAGAGGAAAATAGCGAAGTGTGTTTTGCACGTGGCCTTTAAAGCTTTTGTAACTTTTTGCTTTCTTTACAAACCTTACCTTTATACCTGGTCTGTCTGAGATAGTTAATTTAAAAGTTTGTCCCTGATTAGTTTAAAAAACGGGACAGAAGTTAGAACAGGTGAAGCTTTAAACATGTTTATTTAGCAAGCTTTTACAGGAACCAGCAGAGATCTGCGTCAGACACGCAGAACAGTCTCTCCACCCAAACACAAAAATATAAACTTTATCTGATGAAGCTTTCACAACCTCAAAGCTCAAACTATATACAGCGTCTCCTCTCATGTTGTTACAAGTGGAGGGATAATTCAGTAAACAGCAGAATGAAGGATTAATTGAACACTATCAGAAAATAACCGGATTGCAAACTGGCATTAGTGAAGCGTTTTTTTATTTGTTTTTGTAGCAAAAATATCAAACCTGTTGTTTTAGGCTTAATGAGGATTCACAGCTTTTCTTCGTAATTCATGACGGATAATGAAGTCTTTGGGTTTTCTTCTGAAAACATTTCAATGAGCATGATTCACACATTTCTACCTGTTAGAGACAAGTCGTCATGGAGATATTAGAAATATTTTTTAAGGAGCAGCCTACATTTCAACCATAATCAGGATTACACAGTGAAGTATTTTTAACCTTTAGATCTGCTGCACTTTTCCTTCAATGTACTTTCTACATGAATTCTTCCCCACAAGTGGAGTCTTTTTCTCTCCCTCTCATTCTAACATTTAGCCCTTTTCAGACTGTAAGCTCAGCCGCCATCACTTCTTTGTACATTCATATCGATTCAGTGACAGCGTAATGTTGGTGTCCCAGTTAAGTCTGTGAATTCACAGACTGTGTTATGATGTTGCAGAAGTGCGGCACAGCTGGAGCTCCACACGCACAGCGGGAGCTCCACACACACAGCTGGAGCTCCACACGCACAGCGGGAGCTCCACACGCACAGCGCTGAGCTCCCCTGCTGCCTCTGAAGAGGATGCAGAGAGGGGAGTCACTTTACCTCCCTGTCAGGCCTCTGTGACATTCTTGAAGTTGAAGCGTCACAGGGCGTAAATTACCATGTCTGACTGTGAAGATCAGGGCTGATACCAACAATTATTTTTAAAATAACAATTTAGCCGATTCTGGCGTTTTTTTTAATGACTACTGGGTTATTCTTCATGCTTTCCAAATGAGATATCAGATTTGATGTATTTAAATTGTAGTTAGCAGTCCCTCCTCTTCAATGGAACATTACAAACTGCATGCTGCTGATCTTTTCTCAGAGACGCTGTACGACTCCCACACTGATCACGAAAAACCAATCAGTTTGTCAAACAGGTGACTTCTTCTGCCCCACCACTTCTCCGAGTCAACTGTCCGGTTTATCAGTAAAGTTGATGCGACACAATAGATAAACAGCGGATACAGACATCAGTGCATGCCACATTATTATCCCTAAAAACATCTTTAAAAGATCAGATTGTTTTGTTCAGGGGGTTTTGGTTGTTGTTTTTTACCCTGGTGGCTTAAGAGGTCACTACACCAAAGTTTAAGAGCATGTGTGGAGTTAAACTAAAAATCAGCACGTTTTTATGTGTTTATTGTGCGAGGGGGAGGAGTTGAAGAAATTGTCAAAAAGCCCATAATTCATCTCACCTCCCCATCGCTGGATCACAATTACATAGCTCTGTCCAGAAGTCTTCTCAGGATTTGAAAACAAGTTTTTTTGTAGTAAATTTAAAGAGAATTAAAAATGGAATTTATAGATGTGTCATGTGATGTGTGTGGTTGTTTTATTTATTGGTTTCAGGAGAGAAGTTTCCGTCTTAGGGGTTAAATCAACTCATAAATAAATGAAATGTTTTACAGCACAGGTCTGTAGGATTGCTTCTTGTGCTTCATCATAACTCCCCACCGCTAGTTTCCCATTCGTTTTGCCAAAACAACCTCTCTTGGATTTTTTAATTAAGTTTCTTTCTGGTCAAATTTCAATAAAACGAAACGGTCTGTAAAGTGAAACATAGTGAAGGCGCTGCTACCATCATGTATCAAAGGTGGAACAAAAGAAGACGTCGGCACGATCAGCAAACCTGAAACATTTTTACCATCAGGGGGAAAAAAGGATGCAGATAATCGTGATCAATAATCTGTTGCTGTTTTATTGTTTGTTCAAAGGAGAAATGTTTCTGAGTCCTTTAGATCACCTCACATGGCTCACATTAACATAAGATCAAAAAAATGAAAACTTAAAGCTCTTTTTAGTTTGCCCCAACAATTACTAACCTCAACTTCAACTCCCAGAATGCCTTTCAACAGTCTCCAGGAAAAAAGAAGGCGTGGCCTCAGTCTCGTTTCTGACTGTGATGGGGCACGTTGAGTTCCGAGTTCACAGAGTCTCAGGGAGCTGACAGGTCGGATCGTCCAACCTCCGAGTGTCCCTTCAGCAGGCCGAGCCTCACCACCACCACCCTCCTCTTCTTCTGCTCCGACCCTTCATCGTCCTCCTCCTCCTGCTGCTCCGCCTCCTCTCGCTCCTTCACCTTGCGTTTTCCTCTCTCCTTCCTCTTCTCCTCCTTCTTTTGCTTCTTCGCCTTCTTCCGCTTCCTCTTCTTCTCCTCCTCTGCTGCTGCTGCTTGATCCTCGTCTTCCTCCATTGGCACATCGTCCTGCACCTCAGCCTCTTCCACTTCTTCCTCTACTGCCATCTCAATTTCCTGCTCTTCTTCTTCCTCTTCTTCCTCATCCTCGTCTTCTTCATCCTCATCCTCCTCCTCTTCTTCTTCATCCTCCTCTATATCCTCTTCCACAACATCTGCCATCTGTTCTCCTTTAATCTGCATCTTCATTCTCTGTCCTCCGTTCTGTGACTGCAGACAGGAAAGGAGAACAAAGTTAAGAAAATAAACATCTGCAGTGCTGCCACCTTGTGGATAAAAATAGATTACACTTTGGTTAACAGAACAGAGAAGGATCTTTGATATTCTCAGATCCATTTCAGCAGTGATCGCTGATGGAGTCACTCACACTCTTCTTGCTGTTTCGGAGCCGATGCAGAAGTAGCCTGACGGTGTCTTTGTTCTGACACAGGCCCATGGTGTTGAGGGCCTCGAGGGCGGAGCTAGTGCAGCCCTGCAGGCGCAGCTCAGCCCCCAGAGCCGCCTGCAGGAAGTTGTTCTTCCAGACGTTCCTGGTGAAGAGCGGGATGGAAAGTGCCACCACGGTCCGGCGCTCCAGCAGCGTCTGAGCCTGCTCCTCCGACAGCTGACTGCACACACAGCAAACAAACGAGGTCTGAGTAGAAGTGGTGCTTTTAAAAGGTTCAATTAATGTGCCGCCTGTCTCCGCTTAATGACACAAGTTGAAGCCATGCGGACAGCGTGAACTTAGCCGTTTTCCTGCATCTGACTTACTGTCCGCTCTTGGAGAGGGCGTTGATGTCGGGAAACAGCGAGGTGAGGCAGGTGGAGACAAGTGGAGCTTTCTCCTGGGCCCAGTCCAGACAGCGACGCCAGGGGAAGGAGGACAGCGGCTTCTTGCTCGACACCTTCTCCTGGAAAGGACTGTCAGTATGTCGCGTCAGTGCCTTCATCTGCAAAACATTTAAAAAAAACAAACAAAAAAAAAACAAGTTAAGACTGAAAGCAGGAAGTGTGTGTACTGTAAGGCTGTTGATGTCTAGGACTTGTATTTTTGAAAACAGATTTTGAAATCAAAAGTTTAAAAATCTGGTAACAGCCATGCGTACTGATAAACAGATGCATCAACCAGGAGCTTCTGTCCTCACCTCCTCCTTCAGCTGTTTTCTCCAGAACTCCATCATGGGCTTGCGGGCTCCTTTAGCAGACCAGAGCATTTTTAAAGCGGCCTTGTAGCAGGACTTGCTCACCAGCAGGGCTGCTTTGCTCTTCTTCCCCATCCTGCGGTCATTCTTCCTCTTGTCTTTCAGTTTTGACTTCAACGAAAAACGAAAGAAAAAAGAAGACGGGAAAACCTGATGAAGCATGATCACTGTTGCTCTTTTAGACACGACACGTCTTTGCAAAGTGGTCAGAGTTGTGACTTTCTTAGCCAAATAAAACTGGAAAATAGACGAGTCATGTCGCCTTCCTTCATATGTACAATTTGAACTCAGCATGTGGTATTTCATGCGTAATGTTTATGCTTTTCATTATTTTAACATTCGTCTTGTAAAACCAAACTTGTACTTTTTTTTTTTTATCTTGAATAAAACCAGGAGATATAACTTCTTATTACCGCTACGATTTTAAACCATACAACCGTCGTTATTTAAATGATCTATAGCATGGAAAAAGTCCTGAAGCTTTAAATGACTACGTCTATTTCATGAAACTGGTGCATGAGCGGAGGAATGACTCAATCAAGAATCGAAAGCTTCCTCCTGCACACAGTCTACGTTGCCAACTTACTTATATGATGAAGACAGTGTTAACAGTTTAAGACAGTTTAAATCAAGGAAATTACCCAATATTGGGTGACTAGGGCTTCTGTTTTTGGTGTTGTGGTCTTGAAACAGGCATAACTCTCAACCCTAACAATCTGGTTAGTTGCTAAACTGCATTTCATTGCTCAGGACTTGTGCAATAAAAACATTGTTGAATCCATCCAATCTATGGGGATTAGAACACAATCTCGCCTGAATTGTTGTTTATTCTGATAGCAAAGCTCAGAAAGGGGTTCACATCCTGTCAAAGTTTATTGGGTGTTCATCAAAACAAAAACCAGAGGCGGGACAATCCGAGGGGAACATAACACACCTGTTGAGTGACAGGCGGTTTCAGCCACAGGGACCTCTTCGTGCTCTGTTTGCGCTTGCATTTGCTCCTGATGACCTGCGCGCAGGTCTCACACAGGAAGGACTTGTCGTGCACGGTGGTCTCCGGGAAGACCCAGTGCACGGTCTCCGGGGTGGTGAAGGTGTACACCGCTCTCCGGTTGAAGCTACGGCCCTGCCGCTCGAACTCACACTTGCAGCTGCCGCAGTTTCTGTCCTCCGGCCGCCGCACAGGGTTTCGACGGCGGGTGCCTGTTGTTCGAGACCCTGCGGCGGAACCGGACAGGTGTGGTGCGGCCGACCTTTGGGGGTCTCCGGTTGACCTTTGGGGGTCTCCGGTTGTCTCTTGCTGAGAGGACGCTTCCACATCGTGTCCACCAAGGCAGTCCACCTCCGCACCCACAGCCGGCTCCGGAAGCTCAACCTGCAGGGTCGACTGCTCCGGAGGGATCGTGTCTGACTCGGCCGGTGTAGTAAAGCTCACCTGTGCGTGTGTGACGGAGGAGGAGTTACCTGCCACAGCGTGGGCATAGTCGTGCTCGTTTGTCTCTGATTTAGGGCTGGTGTCCCCCTCGTTGGTGTCACTTTTCTCACTCGTCATTTTAAAGATCTTCGGTTCAATAAACAGCCGAAATACACAAAAAGAAAAACTCGGTCATCGCTGTTAAAGAAGCATTGAAGCTAACACTGAAGCCCGCCAGAATAATGTCCGGGACTCGAGACAACATTGAACATTATATTTCGCTTAGACGCTTTAACCGACGTGTGCAGCACACATAGTTCAAGAAAGGGGAGCTGAGGAGATCAAACAGAGACACTTCTTAGAAGAAATGGCTTCGGAGTAAATGAAAACCATAGCAGAGCTCAGAAAAAGAGGATGTAGCCACTAATAAACACAATGGTTTCCGTGTATCTCTTCACCTGAAGGCCGCAGCTAGCGCCATCTGGTGGTGGGGGTGGGTATTACATGTAGATAGAAAGAGACGGATATCCTAAAGCAGGGGTGGGCAACTGGCGGCCCGGGGGCCACATGCGGCCCCCATCAACCCTCAATGTGGCCCTCGGGTCAATTTTGACAGATCAATTAATTGGAAACATGAAGAAAAACATGACAAAATCTGCCATGAAACAGTGAAAACCAGAAATATGTCCATACTAATATTTGATCACATATCATCAAAAAAGCGCTGTGTGAGGTGGCTGCTGCTTGCAGCAGCTCCCGTTGTCCGTGTCGTTATATCGTATTTTTTGATTAGTTATTATTTGTTTTTAGATTATATTGTGTTTAGATTTGCTAACATTGTGTTTTTTGCTCATATTGTGTGTTGGTTAACCTGCTGCTGTAACGCCACAATTTCCCAGTTTGGGATCAATAAAGTAATTCTCTTCTATTCTATTCTGTTCTATATGTTGAGTTAAATTTGAGACATAATTGACTGTAATCGTTTTTGTATTCTACAATTTGGCCCCCTGGCAGTGAGAATTAAATGAATGTGGCCCTTGCTGTGACCAGTTGCCCATCCCTGTCCTAAGGAATATACATGACAAGATACATTTGTTGCATCTAATAATACCTACTGCCCCCCCTCCCATATGTATATATTAACCTGAACGAAGAGTTATACAAACCCCTGTGAAACCCCTACAAATAAAACAAATTAGACCAAGAAAATGTGCATAACCAGTGCGGGATTGTAATATTATTTCTGATTTATATTATGCGATACGAAAATCGCCAGCACTGCACGAGGAAAGAAATGTGATGTCCGATATTTTTCGATATTGTGACAATGCTTTGACATTTGATAGATAAACTAATACTAAATAATCCGTATTAGCTTTAGCTGTAAATTCAGAATTTTGCCATGTGTTTATTGCGAAAGATTATATTGAGATAACAATAGAATAGTACCTGATGGATGGATAAATAGAAGTTTATCCTATTAACCTGGTAGCAGACCTGCAAAACTTTGTGTACAATTATATTTGATCGTTATATTTGTATGTTTCTTTGTGGTTTTGAGAAAAATTCAGTGTGGCATGGGAAAGCAAATAAAAAGCAAAAAAAAAAAAAACCACAAAGCTGCTCCAGACCAATTGTCTCTGGAGGGATTAATAAAGTTTTTTGGAGTGCATTTAAATTCAAGATATATCTTATTTTGATAGGTCTCACCGGAAGTGTACTTTCCTCTTTAGTCTAACTTGACTGTGATGGATGTAAATGTACGTGTTAGCTTGGAGCATACCTTCAGGTGTGTTTTGTTAAAGCAGGTAAGACCGTTTAACATTTTTAAGTGATATTAATCTTTCTTAATGACGGTGTGACGTGGCCTTAGTATAAATACCATGGTAACTACCTAGCTGCCGTAAACCGCAGCTGGACGCTGTGATTAACCTCATTCAGAAAGACAGCGAGAGAGACCATTGTATCACTGCGTAGCATAACATACCCGGTTAACATCACCTTTAGACGTTTCTAATGTTCTTATTTCCTCGTTTATGTATTAATTATAAACAATCAGTAGCCTAAACAAGCAGGACTATGTACAGTCTTTAAATTGAGCGCTGACAGTGTCAAGAACAGCTGAAGATGCTCCACAGTGTTTGCTTTATTGCAGCAAAATATTTATCGCATGTTGTTGCAATATAACTAATTTTATTGTCTGAGACATTGGGACATCTGACAGTAGTGAGAAAATTCAGATATATAATTTTAATTACACTTATTAATGATTCATAAATCGTTTATAACATGGAGAGTCTGGCTGATATGGTAGTTATGAGGCTGATGCAGAATTTAGAGAAACTCAGACATCTTTTCTGTGTGGTGTTGGGTTTTCAAAGTCCAGATCTGGGACAGAAGATGAATCTGGATCCTAACCCGTTGATTCCCAAAATGGGGACGGTGGTCCCTAGAGGGGGCCAGAGGTTATGACAGGGGGGGTGTGGCAAAGCACAGAAAGAAAATATGACGAGTAATTTCTAGCCCTTGGCTTCCCCTGAGAGCCACACTCCTTCCTTTTCCCACATCCTACCGGTGTGAGGTGAGTTTTTCTTCTGTTGCCTTAATCTACACAAACAAACACAGATCAAAGCTGAAGTGTGAAAATGGAGTAAGAGAGTGTCAGTCTCACAGCTACAACCCCACACTGGAGAAGATCTGTGGCACGAAACATGCCCACACTTGTCATTGAAATTATTGCAGGACTGGAAATCCTAAAAGACGATGTTCACTGTTTTTTTATTGTTTCAACTGGATTTGTTCATCCTCAGAGATATACTGAATGAAATGATAAAGTGAGCTTACTCTATGATCAGACTTTAAGGAAACATGCTATGTTGAAGTGCTGGCTTCTCTGACAACAATGCAGCAGCCAGTATGTCCTCCTTCTAACTTTAGATTCTGGTCCTGAATGATCTGGATTTGTTTGGACCAGAGAAGGTACGCAGGTTTTAAGATAAGATAAGATAAGATAAACTTTATTGATCCCCCATGGGGGAAATTTTTGCATTACAGCAGCTCAAGAAAACAGGGGACAGGAATATAATTATTAAAAATAAAAATAGAAGTAAGGCACCCCCACACGGCCGTTTTGGACGCCCCTCTGTTTGCCAGATATGAGAGCAGTTATCAGGTCAAACCAACAGGTGTTGCAGCGATGGAAGCGGGCAAGAGAACTGGTTCAGATAGAAGTGATTGTACCCGACCTAAAAAGCCTCTGCATGTTTCTAATAAGCTCCACGAGCAGAAACGTGCTCAAACTAGGATCAATATTGGAGATGCTTTTGAAAAATGGAGAGAGGTTAGAACGCAGAAAGGTTTACAGACCGATGCAGAGCTGGATAAACACTGAAGCTTCAGTGTTCACCACATGACAACCTGTGTGAGCATCGACTCTAGAGAGGGGGGGGGGGGGGGGGGGGGAGACAGCTCTCTACAATGTTTAGAATTTGGACTGCAGTACCCGTTTTCAACACTATGAGTCAGAGTTACATATTGCTCCTGTAACTAATAATAGAACATGATCCGCTCAGCTGTGATGCTCTCCTACGGCAGATGCAGACAGTGCTGAGAGGATACTAAATTGGAGTCAGCACGATTTATAGTGATGTTCATTCATGTTTTTTTAAGTGCATTTGTGATTTAAGAGACGATGTCTACAGCTCCTCCTCCTGTGTCTCTCTGGCAGTTTACAGACGCATCACGGACGTCAGACTAATCAGCCAGATGATGTCTGGGCCACTGCAACGCGGCATCAGCTGGCTGCTTATCTCCATGGTAACCGTCTCACAAGCTGTTCGTGCTCTCTGTTGCAGGTGTCTGTGGAAACGCACAAATGATCTTCAGAACAGTCTGACCTGAAGAGAACCAACACACAGAGACGACCCTGAGCTGCAGATGGAGAATGGAGACCTGGGTCACATGGTGTGTGTGTGTGTGTGTGTGTGTGTGTGTGTGTGTGTGTGTGTGTGTGTGTGTGTGTGTGTGTGTGTGTGTGTGTGTAGCCTTTATCAGTTTCAATATGTCTGACATTTGAGTAATAGCAGCAGCTTTCATGCTGAGTGATTCTTTACATCTTTGTTAGTGAAGACATTTTGGTCAGTGCTGAGACTGTATATGAAAAGTGGACGTAGTCTCTTGGTTTCTAAAGTGAAGCCAATGTGGAATAGACTTCAATAGACTAGAAGTCTATGAGAAAATGCCGCTATTTCTCAGTTGGTTTCATACATCAGTAAACATTTGACTAAGGAGTTAAAGATCTCAGTCCCTAATTTCAAGTCTTCTTTAATGAAGCATCATGATCATTTTGTAGATTATGTTCCCATTATGGTAAAATAAATTACAGCTTCAATGTAAAATCTGAGGTGCACACTTCAAAATTTGCAACCCTTGTGGAGATGTAAATAAACAGAAAAAAATGTCAGATTTTTTAAAAACATACATTAACAGAGAGGGTTGAAGGTGTGCAGATGTTTTAAATGTGATTTTGAGAACAGCTGAAGATCGCTGTTTCATTATTGTTCCTCCTCTGTCCAGATGGGGGAGCCAGTGAGTCTGAATGTGGGCGGCTGTGTTTACAGCACGTCTCGGTCCACGCTGCTGCGCTACCCAGACTCCATACTGGGAGCCATGTTCAGAGGGGACATCCCCACCGTGAGGGACGCACGCGGGAACTACTTCATCGACCGCGACGGTCAGCTGTTCCGGTATGTAGATGCTGAATTATGTTTCAAATGACTCACATTTACCCTAAATGTCCAAATATTGATATCCATATTCTTTATTCAAAATGCTAACCGTGGGTGAGCATGCTTCTATACTAACATGCTTCATGTTACACATACTGACATGTTAGTAAAAAGCCGAGCCTGATTCACTTAGTCTGAGTTGTCATAAAATTACTTAACAAATAAAACAAATAAAACAAATAAAACAAACTCTTCCCATTTATGATACAACATAGGATTTTCTATGACGCCTAAACCTTTACCAAGTTGTGTTGGTGCCTACACCTAACTAAACGATATTCATTTCAAAGCGCTAACCACGTGCTTGGTTGGTTTACAGTTTTTTCCAATTGCTAAAACACAATTTTGCAAACTAGACTGGTTTTATCAAAATACTTAACACAATTCACAAAACCTCAAACTGTAAAATACCTAAATATATCCTGCAAAATTAAGCACTGAAACCAAAACTACATATAGCATTATCAAAATCAAACTTTTGCAACAAATGGCACACACTTCATTCATATTACCAGATTTTTGTCTAACCAACTACACACTGTTGGGCATAATGAAAAGCACTCTCATCTTTAGTATGCTTTGCCATAATACTAAAATAGTTTGAATTGTAGAACATTCTTCAGATTGTTCACATGCTCAGAAATATTTGCAGATACACACACATGCTGTTGAAACATTTATTTATTTATTTTTCACCAAACAAGTCAGTGCTACATATACCAGTACAGTAAAACGGCTCAAGTTGGGCTGCACTCTCTGTCCAGCCTCTCGCATTGTCAGCCCATGGTTGATGACATGATCAACTAAGGTTGCTCTGATTTCATTTGAAAGTTGTTGTCTTCTTTGGCCATGAACTCCTCTACCAGCTCTACCCCTACCTCACACTCTTCCTCTTCCTCTCTCTGCAACCTCTTCCCTTCCCTTGCAAAGGACTTACAGTTTTTTCCAATTGCTAACACACTAAAATGACATGCATAGCACAATTATTTAAACTGACACACAGAGAGCAAAACCTCTTCTCAAGTCTCCAAAAGTCTGCTTTAGACACATTTTGCAATTCAAAATGGCACTTTTTAAATGCACTGAACACGGTTCTCTGCATAAGACACAACAATCTGACATATGTTTGCCATCTCAAAACACTGCCATTCAAAATGACACTACATGAGCTAATTGGCCAATGTATGTGCCACCTGGCCAAACACCTCAATGGTTAATTGTTATCACTTCAATCAGGAAGTAAGCACTATGAAAAGACCACAAGTGAGCACCTTTTTTTTTACAGGTTCAGGAAAAGTTGATAAATTGGGTCAAAGTAAGTATTGAGTACAGTCTGACATTTGGTTTTATACAGGACAGGATTGGCACAATAGAGCCATCCAATCACAGCACAGCAAGACAGGATTACTAACAATATGGTCCCATTAAAAGCAAATTGAAACACAGGAAAATTTGCCCGTACTCATGTATTTTAAATGGATGTTTCGCTGCTCAGTGCATGCTGCAGTACCTAGCAATGCCACTTTTGTTGTGTCATAATGAGTCTTCATGAGTCATGATGAGTCATGTGACATTCTTGTTAGGAGTTGTTTAATAAATTGAAAAAATTCACATCGATGAATAACCACTTAAGCCGGGCGGATGCTAGTTTGGGCAAATTGGTCATGTGCAGTGAGTCCACAGGGTTAGAAAAAGAGTTCAGCCAGAGTCGAGATAAAAAAGTGATCATGTTAAAAAATTATGACAAAAATAATATAATAATAATAATAAGTTAAGACTGGAGTGAAACAACTTGGAGTAAGGGGACAAGGTAGAGAAGGTGTCTTTCTCCTGTCCTGAGCGTTACTGACAGCTGAGCTCAGAGTCTCACAGAGTCTCATCAGCTCAGCAGTAAAGTATATTACTGTAAGATGGACGGGGCAACAGCCGCCTGGGAGTAAAGCAAAACGATTAAGAGCTCCCCCTGCTGACGGGCTGTTGTATGGCCATAGACCCCGCCTCCTCCATGTTAACAGATCTGTTGTGGTGGGTTATTGTCATACTGAGTTATGAGTAGTGTTCATTTTTCTGAGTAGTTTTGTTCTAATTAGTTATTTGATTCAAAAAGAGCAGATGCAACATTATGATTGACAGCTCTGTTGACAAATGCTCCTCCTTGCTTCGTCCTTAATGGGTTTAGCAGAGGAAAGGTGGGGGGAGCAAGGTGTGGCCTCAATTCAGTGGTTCCACCTGCCAGCTTCAATCTGCGCATGTCTTCACTCCAAATTACCTCTCCAGCGTAATATGTCAACACTGGTCGCAAGAATATTTTGGCTTCACTTTAGTACAAAAGAAGGAGACAGCGAGCCACTCCGCTGTCCATATTAATATAAAGCCGATAGTCTGGACTGATCCTGTCTTTGTTCCTGCTCTCTCAGCTACATCCTGAACTTCCTGCGCACATCAGAGCTCACGCTACCGTGCGACTTCAAGGAGACTGAGCTGCTCAGGAAGGAGGCTGACTTTTATCAGATTGAGCCCCTGATGCAGTGCCTGGGAGACCCCAAACCACTGTTGCCTTATCCCACCAACACCTACGAGGAGGTGGTGGAGCTTTCCAGCACCAGGAAGCTGTCCAAGTACTCCAACCCTGTCGCCGTCATCATCACCCAGCTCACCATCACTACCAAGGTCAGTGTGAACAGTTCAGGTTAGAGCTGTATCGATAAATCACATAAATCTGCTTTTACAATAATACATTTCCTTGTTTTGTACACTGACTGTTCTCCATTTTCAGCAGACAGCTCTTGGTTTTGCCGACATTAAGTAAGCAGCACTCTGCAAGTTTATTAACATCCTCAAATATGAAGTCTCATTCTGGCTACAATTTCAGAAGATGTTGTCAGCTTTCATTGGGTTGTCTTTTCACCCTTACAAGCCAGCAAAGCCAGAACCTAAACTTTGCCTAAACCCAGTCATTGCAACTACAAATGCCTTGCATCTAATTGTAACTTTAAACAGAAATGCTTTTGCATTTTTTCTTCACTTGATTTAATATTGATTTTAAAGTTAAGGTTTAGGTTAGGGAGTGTGCTATGAGTGAACTTAACAACTTAATGTTGTCACCCTTGTGACAGTCTTCCCCAGTCCACCAGTTACTAGTCATTTAAATTAGTTTTTGATCATTTTATCAACATAGACCCATAATTCCGGGTACTGTTGTGTCTTAGCTGTAATTCTGCAACCCGCCACCAGACGGGGCTATAGTTCTGGTTAATGGACCTGCTCTCCTCGCTCTACTACCCGGATGTAAACTAACACAGTAGATGTGGCAGCTCGGCTAGTGGTGCTAGCATTGCTAACGTTAGCCTCACTCTGCAAACCAATTTGATATTGTTTAGCGGCAGAGTCACAAAGTGCAACACATTGAAAACTGCTGTTTTTTAATGAATAACGTGAAGAAATATTTTGAAAGGAAATTAAATAAACTACACACACAGTATGATTTTTGATGTTGTTGGCCGTGTTGAGTAAATTTAGCTCAATATTGACTTTTTTTTGTGTGTTTTCTGGCCAGTCGACCTATTCTGAATTTACATTTCTGTTAAATCAATAATTAATTAGTTACTAGGAACATCCCTTTTATATATATATATGTATATATATATATAATATAAATACTTTGTTCTCAGAGTATCTAAGTCACATCAAAGATCTCTCTGTGTCAGGGATTAAAGTTGTAGGAGTACAGATTCGTGATTAAGAGTGGGCTGAGCACACAGCTTTGGGGGGCTCCAGCAGTATAACAGAGGAGTCGTGACTTACAATCCACACTTTCTGTTGTCTCTACGAGAGGAAGTCAAATATCTAGTTTCAAGGCCCGGTTCTCAGCCCAGATTTTCATGGAGGAAATTGTTCTGAATGCTGAGCTGATCTCAACACAAACATTTTTTTAATTTTTCAAAATGTGTGAAGACTGAGCGGAGCAGCTGTGGAGATGGCACCCTCAAACTTATGAGGCTGCAGGCTAGCTGGGATGTTGTCTGTGAAGTTGAGGAGAACCACTCCCTCAAAGCTACAGGGTAGTAACAAGGATGATAGTGGCTGTCTTAAAGGAAGTGGTGTTGTCTACTGTGACAGCTAAATGTGAAAAACACTTTTGTTTTTTTGGTAATCAGCCAGGTATATAGTCAGGGCAATCAGCTTTACTCACACCACTGTCAGCGTGGTTCTTTTCACCTTCACTGTCAGTACTTAACAATTGCTTATCCACTGGAGGCGGAGTGGACTTGGCAGCTGATTCTTGGTTGAGTAGATGAAAGAACATAAAAGATATGAAGCTCATCTGGCAACACAGTCTCACACATGATTGTGGTTCCTGCTTTCCAAGCCTCTGATGGTTTGGGTTTCACTGATACCTGTGTTTGGTGTCGTTAGTGTTATGTCTCTCTACAAGGGTCAACAGATAGCTTAGCGGTGTCCCGCACCTCATGTATGGAGGCTATAGTGGTTGTTGCAGCAGCCCTGGGTTCAAGTCCGACCTTGGCTCTCTGTTGCATGTCGTCTCTCCTCCCAGCATTTCCTGCCTCTCTTCAGCTGTCTCATCTCTGAAGGCAAAAATGGCCCAAAAAGTATCTCAATAAAACTTTTTGTTTTAAAGTCTCTCTACAATCTCACTTGATGCCACAACTTTGCCTCTGTATCTCTTTTCACACATGCACTCCTGAAAATTTCTAGAAAATGTCAGGACAACCTGCCCTGAAATCTGTTTAAATATGTCAACCTACACCCTTTGTGCCCTTGAGCACCAGCATGAAACCAAAACAAAAAAACAAACTGCTGTTTGGCGACACCTCCACTATTCTGACACCTCCGCTCTCCTCCAGCGGCACACCTCCAACCCCTCTCCCTTCATGTTAACATGAAGGAGTTATCAATTAAAACCCTCCTTTATTAAGCATTAAGCACAAGAGGCGGATAAAATTGTCCTTTGCGTGAGCTGCAATTGCACGTGGTCTGCACTGTTATGTTAACGGGCTAATGTTAGCACATTTTGGTTAACATATAGCTTCATATTGCACATAAATTGGAGTAGGCTACATTGTTTTTCTTTTCTCTAGTCCTTGACTAAAACAGCTTTACATGCAGGGCCGTCCCGTCCATGTAAACAGTCCAGTTCAGCTGGCGACTCTCAAGCTTCTCACTTATTGTCCACAATCATGACTCAGTGAGATTTATTGATGTGTAAAATATCGCACATTCTGCCTTTAATGTTGGTTGACATAAAGTTACTATTGGTGGAAAAATTCAAGCAACCTCGACTTTGCTTGTCAGGTCATTCAGTAGAATGAGGTGTACCTGTGTTGGAGTAGAATGGCGTCCATGTCTGTAGAGATGCTGATTTAAGGAAAGTGAAAAAAAGACATAAGCCAACCAGAAAAACATTATCAACAAATAATTTAAAAAATATATATATATTATAGACAAATAGTCCCGTATGTCTCCTTCTCTTTTAAGATCCGTGCTGTTTTGGAGTCCATCTCCAGCGGTTTCCCAAAGTGGAACAAACACATGATGGACACCAGAGACTACCAGGTGTCTTTCACCTTCGGACCATGTGACCACCAACAGGAAGTCAGCCTGCGTGTCCACCTGCTTGACTTCATCTCCCAAGCTGTATGTCGCATTAATCTTATCTTGATCTTGTTTAGAAATCTTGTTTACTTCTAAAAAGCTGTTTGTATTAGACCACGTTTTATAGCGCAGTTATTGTGTGTGTGCTCAGATGTTTCAGTTCAACGTTCCCATTTTATTTTCCAGGGTTTCACGATACGTAACACACGTGTTCACCACATGAGCGAGCGAGCCAATGAGAACACAGTGGAGCACCATTGGACGTTCTGCAGACCAACTCACAAAGTCAGAGGCTGAGGTATGAACTCGTGGATGGACAGACAGACGATGTCATGTCATGAGTATACGCAGACAGAGTGGTCTACACTCCCTCCCGCCCACTACGCTCTGCCAATGAAAGGCGTCTGATCCAACCTTCACCACAGGGTCCTAAGTCTCTGACTAGACTCTTCTCCTCTGTCGCCCCCCGGTGGTGGAATGAACTTCCAAACTCCATTCGATCTGCAGAGTCCCTCTGCACCTTTAAGAAAAAGCTAAAGACCCAGCTCTTTCATGAATACCTGCTAACTTAATGATGATGGTCTCCATATTATTGATGATGATGATGGTTGTGACGATTGTTTTTGTTTGATAACGATGACTTATAAGATGGTTTCTATACTGATTAGAGCTCTCAAGAACTGCCGTCAATGTTGTGCTTTGCCTCTGGTCACTTCCTGTCAGCACCTGTGTGTCCAATCAGACTCAAAGCTGATCGTTTGCTCTTACTGACATTGTTTCCTTTTTTTCTAGATCCTTGCTTGTGTTGTTCTTACTCTCTGATGTACGTCGCTTTGGATAAAAGCGACTGCTCAGTGAATTGTAGAATTGAATTGTAGAAAGAGACTCATTGTTGGTTTTGTTGATTGATGTTTATTTTTTCTACGATGTGTTTTTTTTTTTTGTAATTTTCTGTCTTCTCTGAGCTACAGCACAATGTGAGGTTACTTGATAGCTAGCACATTAGCCACATGTGATTCCATGTATTGCCTTTGCCCAACATGTACACAAGTTGGCAAAAGAAAAAAAAAAGTTGACCGTAGTCTAATCTGTTTTAAAACTTCAATGCTTTTTCGCACATGCACTCCTAAAAATTTATAGAAATTTTCAGGACAGTCATCCTACGAAATTACAATGTGATGTCCATAACCAATCCAAGATGGCTGCCCAAGCAACAGAGTCTGCTGTGATGTATGGACGTATTCACAGTATCATTGAAAGAGTGTAAAGGAGCATACATGCAAGCAGTGGAGTACAAAACAGGCTTATTAAGTGCATTAAGATCCTCCTGCTGGCATTCCCACATCAGCTCAGCCAGACTTTTTGCAGACTGTATACTTAAAGGTCACATATTCTCCTCCTCTTCAATCAGTTTAAATAAGTCTCAGAGCTCCTCAAAACATGTGTGTGAAGTTTCTTGTTCTAAATCCACTCTGATCCTGTATTTGATCATGCCTATAAACCCCTCTATTTCAGAACAGGCTGTTTCTGTGTCTGTACCTTTAAATATGTAAATGAGCTGTGTCTGACCATGCCCCCTCTCTGGAAGGACTTGGATGGCTCGGTCTTTCTCGCTCCATGTCCTATTGTTTACGGTGAGAAGGCAGACTCAGAGAGCAGAACAAACACCTAGCTGTGGGAGTGTCACCCACCTGGGGGAGGGGTTATTGCCCTTTGTGATGTCATGAAGGGAAAATCTCCAAACGGCCTGTTTGAGCACACATTTTCTGAAGTGCATTGCATGTGTGAAAGGGGGTATATTGTGCTTCTAACTCTGTGGAAACCGTTTGGTAAAAGTCTTGTACCGTTTAAAATTCACAATCACAAAGACTCTGATTGCTGGGGGATAAATTGGATAATGCCCAGGTAATGTTTCTTTGCAGGAAGATGGTTAAAAAAAAGGACAATTTTTCTCCATATTGATGTGTTAGAACTTGACTGGCCTGCAGAGGTCTGACATCAATCCTACCCAACACGTGAGCCACACATTAATACCAGCATCAGTTTAGGACTTCACTCATGATCTTGTTACTGAATGTGCACAAATCAGGCAGGTTATACATTTTAAATAATTTAAAATGAAAGCTTGCAAACAGTAGATTTGAGGCTGTTTTGGCTGCTTCTTGTTTGGTATAATAGAAACATCTGGCATATCAGTACTGTTATAAATATGTTATACAATAATGAATAAGAATGTGAATAAAATAATCTGGAAAAAAAATAATTTGACTTACTGTTTTGACTCACACTCATATCTCACTTTCTACATCCTTCTACTACGTCATTCTTCCCACTGTTCATATCACACAAAGAGAAGTGTATTCGATGGGGGACAGAATCAACAGTCTGCATTCTGAGTAAAAACACATTCACAGCTCTCAATGATTCATGAGACCAGGCTACAGCAGTCTGAATTATAAGTCTCCCGAAGTCATTGAGTTTCCTTGTTAGGTGTTTCTGTGAAGTCATCAACCAAAATTAAAGTTAACACTACAAGCCATCATGAGATGTATTAGTATCACGGAGTCGTGTGTGCTGGCTTTTTTAATGGGCTAGTTTACAACTGATGGCGTGACAATGTTAATATGACAGCTCCCACTTTTAATGGTTGGTTGGGAACCAAAGACACAAATTTTAAAGTTCCTGCGGGTAACTGGCCGTGGTTATAAAATGAAACTTCAAATCTGTGAACCCATCGTTTAACTGCACCATAGCAGAGAAAGAGCTCTCCACATCTGCTGAGCATTTTAACCTCTTTTAGCTTTAAGTTTTGGTTTACTTCATGCTGTACTTCACCCTTTTGACTGAAAATCAGGGGTGACCGTTGCTCAGTGTAGAGTCAGTCGTCTCTCTTGAAGAGCTATCTGAAGTGTTAGCATCGACTGTAATGCTCTCTGGATGCCTATGTGGGCATCCAAAGATTATTTAACTTTAAGTAATGTCTTAAAACAGACATCTGGGTGTGAGTGAGGCTAACAATCGGATCTCAGACTTTATATCCCAACTCCAACTCCATTTGTGCTTCTAGAGAGAATGCATGCAAATTTAAATACCATTGGCCAACTAATACATCTTCTTTTAAAGCTGAAAACTCTGCTAATCCTCTCTCTTTAATTAGAAGTGTGTTTATATTGAGCCACAGAAGTACTGTTGGTTTACAAGTTTAGTTTAATGTAAATTAATGCAAACAAGGGCAGGGTTTGCTGCATATTCAGCCAGCTCATAGGAAAAACAAGGTCATGCTTGTTTTATCATGCACGAGTCTATCATGGGTCATGTCTAGTCTATCCACCAAGTAGGTTCTTTGAAGTCTATGTGAATCAATCAGCAATCTCTGGCGTAAAACAGTGAAACCAATGTAGAAATACCCCCCCCCCCCCCAAAAAAAAACTGCAGTTCCTCGAGTGTCCACTTGAGGATGGCTTCAAAAACCAAGGAATCCCTTTTTGGTACCATATTAAAAAGCCCATTTTTGACCCTCCATCTGGTGTAAAGTTATTTTTGTTTTCATTTTTAGGGTAAATGGTAAATGGACTTGAGCTTGTATAGCGCTTTTCTAGTCTTCTAAGCTATTCAAAGCGCTTTTACACCACATGTCACACATACACATTCACACACTATATAAAGTGGCCATCAGAAGTAACTCATCCCATTCACATACATTCATACGCCTTGAGGTTTAGAGTCTTGCTCAAGGACATAACAGACATGTGGATGCAGGAGCTGTGGATCAAACCCCCAACCTTCCAGTTGAGAGGCGACTGAGCCACGGCCGTCCAGGGTCATTTCCTGTTTTATTTGGTCTTCTAGGTCCTGCTCCTCATGTTTCCTGCCTTGTGTGTCAGCCCTATCTTGATTGAACCCACCTGCATCTCATTTTCCACTGACGGTCTGTGTATTTCTTCCCTGTGTCTTTCCTCATGTTGCCAGTTTGCTGTGTTTTTCCTTTGTGTAACCTTGTCCAAGCTGTTTCCATCTGAGTTTCTCTGTGAATGATTTCTACCTTTTGTTTGACCCTGCCTTTGCCTGCTCCTCTGGATTTGTTTGCTGATTGGATTGGATTTTCTGTGTACTGAACCGGACTGAATAAATATCTGCCTGATATTACTCTGCCCCTGTGGAGTCTTGCTCTTGTGTATACTTCTTGTCACGTTTTTACAGTAGAAATAAATATGTTTACAGCCTGGTTCAAAGAGAGAATTTGGTATTTTTTACACACTGTAAAGGGGTCAAATTTTTTATCCATTCTGCTCTTATTAAGCCTAAGAGGTATTCATACATTTGCATAATTAGAGGTGTGGCTAAGATGACCCACAAGTGGACATGTAGGCTAGCTGTTTCACAGGAGGCTTTAGGTCCGCCTTAGCTCAACTTCTTAGACTGTTTCTAGATTAATTAACTGTAGTCAAGTCAAGTCACATAATAATGGACGGGGGGAGGATGTTCACCAGTTTAGGGGCTTTGACTTCAAAGGCACAGTCACGTTTGAGCTTGAGCCGTGAGCGAGGGACAGCCAGGATTGTTGGAATGTAGGTTAAGATAGACTTTCCAATATGGCGACCGCCATCACTGAGCTTCATAACACCTCTTCAGAAACCAGTGACATCACTGGGACTATGTTCCTTTTTTTTTTACAGTCTGTGGTATGAATACACCCTTTTACGTGCAGTTCAGGACTGATCAAGATCTGGAGAAGTATAAAGACATCGGTGGGTGGTTGTACTTACAAACTCAAAGTTAGCCAAATGGCTGCATCATGTGGGTGCCACAGTTACACCCCCTCATTTACAGAGCACTGATAACAGCACAACATGAAGATAAGCAGCCCCCTCATTCATTTATGTGTCACATCATGGACGGAGAAATCATAGCTAAACAAATGAAATATGCTTTTGCAGTAATAGTACAACTTCATCCAGGAGCACATGGAGCCATTTTCCTTTGACAATCAACTTCTGTGATGATGTATCACTGGTGTTTTCCAGGTTGAGTTGCTATGAATCTAAAACATTGTTTAATTCCACTGCTTCCAGTTTGATCCACTCATGAAAAGACAATGAACAGTGAACATCTGGAGGGACATCTGTCCACATTTCAAGTTAAGCAACATAATCAATAACCCATTAGACGAGTTCCAGTGTGTTTTACAAACGAATGTTTCCAATATTTGTGCTGTTATTTAAGGATAAATTATATTTTTCTAGCTGAATCCTTTACCAAACAGCAACGCTAACTTAGAAGCGGTTTAATACAAACGTTAGCTGTTGTCTAATGGTAGTGAATGTCAATTTATGTGCAAAATCAAGCTACAAGCTAACTAAAGTGCGCTAACATTAGCTTACTAACGCAACAATGCAGGCCACAGGCAATTGCATCTCGGGCAAAGGACAATTTTGTCCACCGCTTGTGTTTAATGGTGCTTCATTATGGTGCGTTCTAATTCATAACTCCTTCGTGCGTATGCGAGTGGAGAGGGGTTGGAGGAGTGTTGCTGGAGGAGAGTGGAGGCTTCAGTGTGGAGGAGGTGTCGCCAAACAGCAGTTTGTTTTGGTTTCATGCTGGTGCTCAAGGGCGACATCAAAAAGTGGCTCATTCATCTTTAAAGTGTTTTAATTCTGTCAAATGTTCATATAAATGTATGATTGTAAGGAGCCTTCTTTTAATTGACTAATTGATTATTATAAAATGTAGGCTGTTTACAGAAAGTTGCCGTAACCTTTGTAATGTCACTCCACTTGTTTTGTGGATTATCATTTCAAAGCGTCAATCTGAAATGATGCGATCATTGGTTTGTTTGTTTTTTAAGTTAGAAGTGACTTTGTTTTAAGGAGACGGCTGATAAGCACTGTAATGCCACTATCCTAGCTGACAGGTCAATATACCTACAGGTTGTAGACGACTTGAAAATTATGATTTTTATCATAAACTCACTCCCGCAGCCAGTGAAGTGGCCCCCTGCTGGCCATTGGACAGAGTTGGGGCAGAAAAATATATTTCATAAAAGTATGGCTATTGTTTCCAAATATCTTTGTATACCTAATGACAATGAGTGTATCACTCAGGTGACCCAGTACGATACTCATCTTTGATACATCAGATCTGTTTTTTCTATCAGACTGGGTAGAAATATCAATCCAGAGCACATTTCTCCAAATACAGTATTTTTTAATTTATGCCAGCTAATGCCTTAAAGGTTCTATATGTAACTTTTTACATGTATAAATCGTTTTTTATTGCCCATTAATAAGCGAACGGTTAACTGATGTGAAAAAGTAGATGTTCACTGTCTATCTGTATAAAAAGTTTCCCCGGGTCATATATTCCGCAAAAGCTCCAGGAAGTGACATTTTATGCACGTTATCAACGTCCTCCTCACTCCGCTCCGCTTACAGAGATCAACAGTACAAACTCATTTTGAGCTGTTTAAAAGTCAATTTTCTTCTGCTGGATTGCATCTTAATGAAAATAAATTGTATAGGTTTAATAGCCTACCATTCCATCACCTTGACCTGCAATATTTTAATTCTGATTAAATATTAAATTAATAGACTTTACCTGCTGACGCGAGCAGCTGTTTTCTCTTACACCACTTCTCTTTTTTTTCCTTCTTAAAGGTCCCATATTATGCTTTTTCTGGTTTTATATGCCCTTTAGTATGTTTTCCAAGTGTCCTTTGCATGTTTAGGCACATCTATGTGCAAAAATTCAAAGTCCGCGGAAACGCGGCTTCTCCTACGTCCTCCTGTTAGCTGTAGCATTAGCCGCATGTAACGCTCGGTTCTAGCCCCCCTCGATAAACATTTGTCAGTCCAACGTCATTGTCAGTGTGAGATCACTGATCTAAGCCCATTGGCTCGTTGTGGCAAGCCCTGCAGCTCATGTTGAAATTTCCGAGACGCGTGCTGAGCAACTGACCAATAACGACAGAGCGGATCGGCAGACCAATCAGAGCAGACTTGGCCCACGTGGGGTCTAACAGTGGGGGCTCAACAGAGAGTAGCTGACGGACTCAGAGCGGAGAGGGAGCAAGGAGGAGCAGTACATGAAAACAGACACTTTTTTCGAACTTTAGCTATTGTGAACGTACAAAAGTAGGTACATAGATTAAATATATGAACCCCAAAAAGGGCATAATATGGGCTCTTTAAAACCTATTCAAATTCGCCTTAGCCTATGGCCACATGAAGATATTGATGTATTTCGAGATGGTTAAAGTAGGAGGATCTCTTTTTTGTCACCTGTTGCCATGGTGAATCGTAGAATCGGGGCTCCATTCATGTTGGCTTTTTATCGTCGTGGTGCACGCGCTGAACCCCGAGTGGACCTACTCAGAGTTGATTTAACTAATTCAAATCTGCTGATCTGGAACCAAAAACTCAGAGTTTCCCATCTGAGAGTAAATCAACTCAGAGATCAGGGTTAGACTGAGGGTTTGTTGAACCTTCTTTAAAAAACGGGCCCCAGCTCTTTTGTAAAGCGTCTCGAGATAACATTTGTTATATGAATTGGCACTTTACAAATAATGATCGATTGTTTGATTGATTGACTGATGTAAAGGTCAGAAGGGCTTGGCAGTGAAAGCTAGCCAATTTAATTGTGATTTTATCAAAGGCAAAATAAAATTTTACGATAAATGTGATGCCACCAATAGCATAAAATAGATATGCAGGGAATGCATTATATGCAGGTTCTTAAAAAATATCATGATCCATTTAATTTTACAAAAAACTGTTCAAAACAGTGAAATCCAAGACCTCAAGACCACCTATTGTTTGTTATTGGGTTTAAACCTAAACCACAGACACGAAAATAGCGTAAGCCCCGCCCAGAAATGACGTCACATAGTTCTTTGGTGATGTGGTGAAAGCTGTTTTTCTTTCTTAATAATTTATGTTATGACAAGTGCGTGTTAGGCCCATATCACGTCGGATTTCTTATATTTCCCCCCCAAATGATTGTATTTAAAATGATGATCAGTTAAAGATAAGATTCTGTCATTTGTTCCCCCACCCCCTCGGCGGGGTTACCAGAGCCCGCCCCCCTCCGCTCTTTCCCCGGCAGCCTCCGCCTCTTCTCCCTGGTCTGTCATCCACACCGCTGTTGTTGCAGCCATTTTACCGTGGAGCGTCGGCAACAGCGGCGACCGGAGGATGCCGAACCAGCAGCGTTGAAAGGTAATGTCGCCTTTTCTGTGGAGTGCTTTCATTCGCAGTGTGTGTAACCCTGACTCTGCCGACTCAGAAAACCCGTCGGGATAATGTGCGGCGAGCCAGAGGGCCAGAGGGCTGAGGGAGCCTGTGAACTAGTGGCTGCTCACACAGACAAGAGGAAAGATTGCTGGGATAGTGTTTAACGACCAGTGCTTGTCGTTGGCAGTTCACAAGTCTGTGTAAAAAAAGACGATGTCTTTCATTAAATCACTAAAAGTTGTAAATGAGCTGCTAGCACACGAGTGTATTTTTTAGTACAGTTTTAGTGGTCTGATTGTCAGGGTTCTCAGAAAACAAATGTTATTGGTGTGTTCGTGAAGGGGGCGCTAGAGAGCTTTTACGACGTATGTTTGCGCACTTTTTTTTTTGGTGGGGAGGGGGCTTATTGGCTTGACCTTTTGGTAGCCTCCCCAATGATTTTTAGGAATTTAGCAACAACAATTATTGGTTTCTTTGTTCTTATCAGTTGGGTGAATAGTCTCTTATTGTGTGGTTAGCTTGTTGTTAGCTAGCTAGCTAGCTAGTTAGTCGTAGTCAGACTGACCTCAAAGCGGTACTCTGTGAGTAGCTAGCTAGCTTGCTGTGAATATAACGTTTTTGTTAAAGGCTGTGTCCAAAATCTTGTTGTTAACTAACTAGCTAGCTAGCTAGTTAGTCGTAGTCAGACTGACCTCAAAGCGGTAATCTGTGAGTAGCTAGCTAGCTGTGAATATAACGTTTTAGTCAAAGGCTGTGTCCGAAATCTTGTTGTTAGCTAGCTAGATAGTTAGTCGTAGTCAGACTGACCTCAAAGCGGTAATCTGTGAGTAGCTAGCTAGCTGTGAATATAACGTTTTCGTTAAAGGCTGTGTCCAAAATCTTGTTGTTAGCTAGCTAGATAGTTAGTCGTAGTCAGACTGACCTCAAAGCGGTAATCTGTGAGTAGCTAGCTAGCTGTGAATATAACGTTTTCGTTAAAGGCTGTGTCCAAAATCTTGTTGTTAGCTAGCTAGATAGTTAGTCGTAGTCAGACTGACCTCAAAGCGGTAATCTGTGAGTAGCTAGCTAGCTGTGACTTTAACATTTTCGTTAAAGGCTGTGTCCGAAATCTTGTTGTTAACTAGCTAGCTAGCTAGATAGTCGTAGTCAGACTGACCTCAAAGCGGTAATCTGTGAGTAGCTAGCTAGCTGTGACTTTAACATTTTCGTTAAAGGCTGTGTCCAAAATCTTGTTGTTTGCTAGCTAGATAGTTAGTCGTAGTCAGACTGACCTCAAAGCGGTAATCTGTGAGTAGCTAGCTAGCTGTGAATATAACGTTTTCGTTAAAGGCTGTGTTCGAAATCTTGTTGTTAACTAGCTAGCTAGCTAGTTAGTCGTAGTCAGACTGACCTCAAAGCGGTAATCTGTGAGTAGCTAGCTAGCTGTGAATATAACGTTTAAGTCAAAGGCTGTGTCCAAAATCTTGTTGTTAACTAGCTAGCTAGATAGTCGTAGTCAGACTGACCTCAAAGCGGTAATCTGTGAGTAGCTAGCTAGCTGTGACTTTAACGTTTTAGTTAAAGGCTGTGTCTGAAATGTTGTTGTTAGCTAGCTAGATAGTTAGTCGTAGTCAGACTGACCTCAAAGCGGTAAAATGTGATTAGCTAGCTCGCTGTGAATATAACGTTTAAGTCAAAGGCTGTGTCCAAAATCATGTTGTTAACTAGCTAGCTAGATAGTCGTAGTCAGACTGACCTCAAAGCGGTAATCTGTGAGTAGCTAGCTCGCTGTGAATTTAACGTTTTCGTTAAAGGCTGTGTCCAAAATCTTGTTGTTAGCTAGCTAGCTAGTTAGTCGTAGTCAGACTGACCTCAAAGCGGTAATCTGTGAGTAGCTAGCTGTGAATATAACATTTTAGTCAAAGGCTTGTTCCGAAACCACATACTACAAACTTCTTACTAAATTCTCAAAATGTATACTGCATACTAATCTGACTGTTAGTATGTCATTAACAACAACTAATATACAGGTCATATTTCCAGTCAGCGCTCCGTTCGATGAGCAAGCATCAAGCTAGCACAACCTTTGATCCGTTCATTACTACGTAGTTATTTCAATATTTTTTGTCAACATGTAAAATGTATTTCAGCAGTGAATTTTGGTTGCTAGCTGGCTGGCGAGCTCTGGGATTGGATAGTCTGGGAGCTGCAGTGCATTGTGAAACAGTTTAGTATGATCAGTATGCTCCTGTTTAATTCTTAATGTTCTGACTGATCTAGTATACATCCGGATATTTCTCACATACACAAAATTGCATGCTAGGATTTTGGATCATTCTACATGCCAACATGACATCACATTGAGTGTGAATAGTATGAAAGTATGTGGATTTTGACACAGCCAAAGATTGTGACTAGGTAGTAGCCCATTGGTTACAGATTTATTTTGTCAAGCTAGTAGCTTTTTAGTTACTGATTGATCCCCACGGGATCGTTGATGGATGGCTTGCCTGAACAACACCCCCCCACCCCCTTGATCCCTATCCCTCTTCCTGCATCTTATCCCATCTCTCCCCCTATCCCTTTCCAAGCCCGGTGCAGTCTAGGCCTGTGAATGCTGTTTCGTCATGAGCCGGGGATCCGGCCCAAGATTTCTGCCTTTTAATAAGACAGTTTTTTCTTAACATTGTAACTTATGCTGTTTTGCTAAAGTGCTCATGATGGATAGGCCGGATCTTTGTAATATAGCAATAAGTAAGGTCTTTTTACCTGCTTTTTGTAAAGTGTCTCAAGATAACACTTGTTATGAGTTGACGCTATACAAATAAAAATTGATTGATTCATTGAAAATGGATTGATTGTGACTGGCAAGCTTGTAGCTAGTTAGTCACAACTTCTTTGTGACTAGCAGCCTTACCTAACAGCATGTGACGCGAGTAAGCATCAGCGTCAAAATCAGCCTGATTCTATTGTTGGCTATTGGAGTGTCCTAACTGCCTGCGAGTGACATAGCGCTAAGCGCCGTTTTGACCCCGACACCCTGTTTCTAGTTCCCTCTCTGTTGCTCACGTATAGAGACAAGGAACGAGGAAGGAGGGGGCACAACAAGGCACTGACACTCAGCACTTTTCTCACTCAGCACAGCTTGTTAGGTTGTTGTATAAAGTGGAGATAACAATGTCTAAGTAATATCCATGTCCGTGATTGAAATGTTGAGCGTTGACTTGTGTCAACACCACCAGAGAACAACATTTTTTCGGCTCACCGTGAGCTGTTTAAGATTGGCTGTTGAGAGGTTTCATTTCTCTCCAGCTCACAACACAGGTTCAGGAAAGCCCCTTGAGCATGCCGCTGTAGTATTCATGCTTTCACCCATTTAGTGCGGTTTCTCCTTATTTGTAGCCTACGCCTCTTCTTTTCTTTTTTAACTAAGGGCGCGGTCACACTGGTCATCTGTACCATGCTGTACCCAAGCACGATTGCCCCCCCCCTGCTGCGCCATTCCCACGCTGGCCGGCACGGCGGTCACACTACACAGGACTGTCCGTGCCTAAGCACGATTACCTCTTGTATAATGTCTTAATACAACACATGTACGCTTTATGTTATTATGAAGCGTGCTCAGTTTACAAACAGGCGGACGAGAGAGAGAGAGAGAGAGAGAAAAAGTTGAGTCTGCGTCAGAGAAAAACACAGAGCATGACAGCTACTTTACTGACTTTACAGCTTATTTTAAGCCATTTTAATCAGACACAGCAATAAAAAAATAAAATACAACACAGAGCATGACAGCTACTTTGTGTCTTATATTGTGTCATTTTAGTCAAACGAACTGGACTTTAGGGTTGAAACATGCTTGGGCACGGTACGGATGGCCTAAGACCTAGGACTGACAACGGCAGCGCCATTTTCAACTTTTTATCAGACATTATTCTCCATTAGTAGGCTACCTATAATACGATTGGTGCGTGACAGCGGTGTGAAAATGGTCCTCTCGTATTATGACATCAAGCTACCGCCGCCCCTCACACATGCTCAGAACATATGTGGTGGTTGGCCGTCGGCTGTAGTCTTTGCGGTGTGTTCAAGTGCAACTTTTTGGCCAAGTTGTGAGGCGACACCACAGGCGTCCTTTGTTGCCACTAGTTTTTTGCCGTCTGCTTGGTGTGTCAGGGCCTTAAGATTATCAGAAAATAGTGACTGCCCAGGTAAAAGTTCCCATCAAATAAAAAATAAAAAAGAATCGTGTCTTGAGCTTATAGTCCCATCTTACTCAGTGTCTTGCCAAACCATGGAAAATATTTTTTTTTTGATGTTCTTGATATGTTTGAGCTTGTCATTTCCTGGAAAACATAAAAATTATGTTGATCACTCATGCTGTACTTGGGGATTACTAATTCTGAGTATAATAAAAGACTCTCAGACGTGTATCTTTCAGGCCATACAGGTCTAAGGAATAGCTAGCTGTTCCCTGATTTTGTTCATACTCTTGTTCAGTATCAAGTATCATTGGTTACTGTAGAGGAATATCCATAATGTTAGCCACCAGATTTTAAAAGGAAGCGCGTTGGTATGCTGAATCAAATAAACTTTGCTGGCCAATTTGTGGAAACACATACAGGTTTCAAATCACAATTGGTCTCAATAAGAACTGTTGTGTTCAACATCACTCACTTAACCTGTTTTCACAATTGTACTGCTGAAAAGGTTCTAGTAAATGCATAGAGCAGGTTAGCCCAGGAAATTCTCCAAAGTTCAATATTCACATAAGTCCTTCACAGCGTGAACATTGCCCTTTCGGAAGGGTGAGTGGTGTCTCAGTTACCATTTAGCGAGCTCACTTGCGGGCCAGCTAGGAGGTTAGCATCCCATGCTTGTCAACTGTTTAGATTTTACAGTTGTGTCAGATTGCTCCCACTCTGCATCTTTTGTTGTTCTTGCTATCCATTTGGACCAATAATCATGCTTAACTTTTCAGGAGTAACTGTAAGATCAATTTATCATCTTTGTCTATTGTTATCATCTGTTTCCATTGCCACAAATTTGAGGATGGAGAGGATGGATTTTTCGCATGGTATTAATATTAATTAATGTAATTAAACCACTTTATTAGCCCTATTCAGACTCCTGCTGTATCGTCCTCTTTCGTGCTTCTGCAATGCAGTATGGAAATGTGAATTTACAGACTGGGTCCTCAATATAACACGATATTCATGTCTAAAGGCATGATGTCGGTGCTTCGTAACTGCATTGTACCAGAATTGCAGTCTGAAAGGGGCTATTATTTTTTAATGTGATAGACACAAACTACACATAGCTTTGATAAAAAGTCAAATATTAATTTGCATTGTATAGCAAACTCTGCTGCTTCATCCGTCACCTCTGTTTAATTATTTTTACGTCAAAGCTTGTCTCAGTACACCCCTCGCCCACCCTCCCGTCTGCCAGGAGGAGTCTCTCGTTATGAGGGTATCTGTGAACAACCTGGTCAGCAGAAATTAATTAAATTGAAATTCTCCATGAATTTTCAGGAGCGCATATGTGAAAACGGCTTACGTCAGAGTATTGCTCCTGAAACCAATCTAATGTATGAATGCTGTGGCTAGAATTAAAATGTCTTGTTTCCAACAGTTACATAAATAGATCTGGCTTTTAGCATCTTTTTCTTTGTATCCAGAGATCTTGTTCTGACGTATAAAATGAAATACATCCGCTTACTCAGTTTGTTGACCCATGGTCTCCTTTTGCTCTTTATTAATTGTTTTGTAATCACTCAGCTGCAGCCTAATACCGTGTCCCAACAGTACGCAAGCATTGGATTTCCCGATGCATTGCGCATTATCGCACACTTGCTAGTCTTCACATTGGATCTCTTGCTGTTTGAATTTCAGTCTTCCCTTGATAACAGTAATGACATGTGGTGCGACATCCACTGCTTTTGTATTGAAGGTGGACAAACGGAAGTGTGGTGCTTTGTGTTGACTCAAATCATAACGCACAAAGGCTAACCAACAAACGGCTCGCGGTGCGCCAAAAGAATCTCAGACAAAAAGGATAGGTGGACACGGGGCCTAAAAAGTAAATATTTGCTTGGAAAATTTATCCAGAGAGATGAGCATTAGTAAAAAGAGGTGTAAATGATGTGAATCCTCGGATGAATCCAGCTGTTAATCAAACCCCCTCACCCCCCACACTCACCCCACACACACATGCATCAGCCTTTACCGCCCCGCCCCGTTCATCCTTATATCGCGGCTTGCCAAGGGAGGAAACTCCCTCAAGTGCATGCAGTCTTGGTGAATCATGGGAAGTTTGTTGGTTGTAGTTTCATGGCTCTTTGTCTGGATTGTACAACGTTTAGCTTTCTTTTTGTCATTTTTTTTCCCTCCATTCTTATTGTCCTTTTACTCACTTTTCTCCCCTTGTATTCTCCCCACCCGTCTTCTTTTTGGCCTTTGACTCACTATGAAAAATGTATTTTACAGCTTCAGAAGTTCTCTGAATTTGTTTTAACTAAAGTTAAAGAGACAAATAATAAGGCCCTTTCAAGCAAAATGTGGTTATCAGGTTTCATCTGTCTGGAAAAAAAAAAAGAATTTCTTTAGGGAGAATTGATGCTCACAAATTTTCTTCTCTTTGAATTCTATTCTCAAAGCATTTTTCTTGTTACCCTACCATTTTCCATCCTGATTCTGCTGCAGGAATATGTATTTTTCACAAAATGTGCAGCATTGAGGTTCGGAAACGGTCATGAATATATGAGGTCATTCTTTGATCTGTCGACTGATTTAGGAGAGCTGGCCACCAATGGTATGCAAGTAACAAAGCTCTCTCTCTCAACCAAACAAACGGTACTGGCCAATCAGAAACAGTAAGGTAGGTTTTGGCAACACTGGAAGTGTGGGATCTAGCGATGTCATGTTAGCATGTTATGCTAGGCGGCCCGTCTATATACATTTTCCGTCCATTTAAGACCAATAAAGTAGTAAGTGATTGATCTCCCTCACTTTGCACGCCTCACACATCACAGGCGTGTACACTAAACTCTGCAGGTGATCGGAGAGAGAGAAAAATAAAGAGATGTTTCATGGTTAGGTCTTTGAATGCAAGATACAAAACTTCAAACACAGTTGCTGTTTTTTTCCTTTTTGTGCAGCTGCTTGCTGCTGATGGGATTTGTTCTCTCTTGGTTTTGCTGCATCTTGATAACAAGCCTCCCTAACTTGGCTCACCTGTTGTGATAAGAGTCGCAAGGGAAACCTTTCAAAACGGGAGTATGTTTCACAGAACCCCCGAAGACTCGGTTAAAAGAAACAAAAAAAGCTGTTTGTAAATATGCGCCCAGTGTGTACTCAGCTGTCTGAAGTAATAGAGTTGTTGCCTCACCCGCTTCACTTGATTGTCTATTGGGGTTGTCAATGTGAGGCGTTCAGAGACGTGCATCTTTAGGTTCTTGAAACTGCACCCCCTCTCTACCAGCATCCCATCTATCTTCAGTGGGTTGTAATCCCTCAGCTGTCCTCTACCTAAGTCCACAATCAGCTCCTTGGTTTTGCCATTGTTGATGTTCAGAAGCAGATTTTTGGCCTGGCACCACTATGACAGGTTTCCAACCTCCCCTGTATGTCTGCTCATCATTGTTGCTGATGCGACTAAATGTGTCATCTGCAAACTTCATGATGATGTTGGAGCTGCAGGTGAAGAGAGCAGGGACTGGTGTTGAGGGTGCAGGGGATGGAGGTGTGTCTGCCCACTCTGACCACCTGAGATCTGTTTGACAGAAAGTCCAGGATCCAATTGCATAGGGAAGTATGAAGCCTTGGTCAACCAGCTTGGAATGGAGGCTGGCAATGGCCATGGTGTTGAAAACAGAACTAAAATCAATGAACAGCAGTCTCACATAGTCCACCTCCCGTTGGTCCAGATGGTGAGTTTGGTGGGCAGTACCTGGGAGACAGTGTCATCAGTTGATCTGTTATGAAGGTATGATAACTGAAGTGGATCCAGAGATTCAGGTAGCAAAGGACCAGATGTGCACCTTGATGAGTCTCTCCTAGCACTTCATCCCTTTTGAGGTGAGTGCTACTGCGCGTTAGTCAATAAGGCTAGTTGGAGTGGCGCTCTAAAGTACAGGCACAATGATGGCTTTTTTCAGTTTTGTTGGGACCTCAGACTGACTCAAGGAGAGGTTGAATATGCTGGTAAACACTGGAGCTAACAGGGCAGCACTTCAACACTCTGTTACTGTACTCTGTTTACTCTCTTCAGTGTTCTCATGCTGTGAAGAGTTCCTGTGTCTGCTTTGGTTAGCATGCTCACATTAGCTTTGCTTGTGCTAGCCTCAAACTGCACACAAGAGCCTCCGTCCACAGATGCCGCTTTTTCAATATAAAACCAATGTAGTTCAGCGTTTTGTTACATGTCTGGACATGCATAAAGGGGTGAATAACTTTACCTATAGCTAACGGAGCAGCTATGTGAGCGTTTGCTCCCTACCAGCTGCTAGTCTACTCTTGCTATGGAGCTATGTATAATTACTCCGCTAACATCCTGTCGAGAAGGGAAGACTTATATAACCGCCTAGCCCTAGGATTATATACCTAGAATAATTAGATTCAAGTATAATCCTTAGCCGTTTTCACATATGCACTCCGGATAATATCGAGATAATTACAGGAGGACTGCTCCGGAGATTCTCCCAACCTAGCCGTTCACATATGCTCCTCACAGCGGGGAACTATCCCTGTCAGAGGGGTGGGGGATTGGGGGATTTCCTGAGGTAAGACGTAAATAAACAATGCGGAAGTAGCGGCCGAAGCAACAGAGTCCGCTACATGACGTTATAATGAGAATATATTTGCCTTTATATCAATGCTATGTGTAATCCAATGGAATGACAACATCCACAAAAGAGTGGAGAACAACATACTGACGATCAGAAAACATAATGCAGACGTTTAATTACGTGCACGGAGATTGTAGTGATCGCGTGCAGACACTTAAGCCAGTCACTGTATATAAAAGTCATTCTCTTTCTATTTGCTCGAGCTGAAATCTCCGGTGTGTATGCTGCCGCGTTCAGACATCAGCTCACTCAGACTTTCTGCGGAAAAAATACTAGGGGTCTGGCCGGAGAAACTCCGAGTAAAGTCTGTGTGAAAAATGCAGCTGTTTGCGTTCACACATAGCCTAAAGCCCCTCTGGGTAACCAAATCCCCAGAGTTTTTCAGGAGATTTCCGTATGTGTGAAAAGGGTTCTTGATTCAGGACCCTAAATTAGCCCCCGGAGAGGGATTAACTGCAACCCTCCTCACTCGGATGCTAGGTGTGTATGAGGTGTGAAGTAAAAGTCAGTAGAAGTGTGCCGTGGTGTGTCTGCTCATGCTTACCTCCCGAGGTTCACGCGGCGTCCTTAAGAGGGACTCAGGTCTTTCAATAAATTTTCCGAAAATTTAAAATTCAAAATTCAAATACAAATCAGTAAAAGTAAAAATATGAAAATGTAAAAAGTAAAATACAAATTCAAAAGTTTAAACCCGAGCGTGTAGACACTTTTTTTAAAAGATCTGTCCCGAAACAGGGATTTAAAAGTCAGAGTGACGTGGAGCCTTTAGTAAAAGTAAAAAAGAGCCCCGATCAGCTTTTCCACAGCATTTTTATGGCCAAACTGTCTCTTTTTTCCAAGATTTTGTAAAACCTCAACAATGCAGATTCGCAGAAGTGTGATACATCCACAGGTGATACCAAGTTCATATGTGGTTTTAGCTTGAAGACTGTGAACCATGCAGATTCACAGAAGCTCTATACACCCACGAGTTCGTATGTGGTTTTGCTCAAAGTATGGCACACTTATCCTGACCTCACAGGTGCATAGGCGCTGCGGATGTGTGCGTGATTGACAGAATATGTAAAAGCAAAGAAAGTAGTTATGACTATATGACATATGAATTAAATGATAATAAAAGAAAAGAACACAGCTAAAAACAAATTCAACAATTGCATAGAAGATGTAACAGTCCCTCATGTCCCGCTGGTATCTTAACATACATCTCAAAATCATACATCTTGTTATCCATCTACTGGATTGTCAAGTAGGATGCTTGGTTTAGACGGGCGGTGGGTTTGAGCCTAATCCTGTTCCGAACAGCACTTGGTGTTTCTCCTGCTAGACCCTTAGTATTTTCTCAACAGCAAGTCTGATTGGGGTAATGTGAGAACGCAGCTGGATATTATCAGGAGAAGTCACCTCAAGTAAGTGGGAGGGGGTGGTGACGTTTATATCCTGTGACTGGTGCATGGTCTTAGGCAAGTCATGCAAGGTTGGGAGAAATTGGAGGGTTGGAAGGTAGCATGTAGCTAGCTTGAGCTTCATCTTATGTGTACACTTACTCAAGTACTCAACATCATTAATCAAGTAATGTTTCACTACTTGGCACTTGTGGTACATGTTTTTTATAGGCAACAGTAGTCCAACTACGGTAGTCCAGTAGTTTAGGGCAATAAAACAATCATGTGACACACTGAAATCTGGTGTTTTTAGCGTTGTGTAGTGTTAGCATTAAATTCTTGTTGCAATGGTGTTTTTTTTCCACCTGTGGTTGATTTTTGAGGTATGGCCCGTTGCACTCAGTCTCTTCAGAGCAATATCACTCCAGGAAACACTGAACTGATACAACTTGCAAGACAAAGGTCACATGACAAGGACATGACTTTTTAAGGAAGAATGGAACTGCAGAAAGTAATATTACAAAACGTTAGTTCAACTCTCCAAAGCTGTTCTTGAGTGCAAGCCTACTTGGCACTTTATCTTAATTTTTTTTAAAATATTTTATTTTATTCATTGTGGGAGTAAGGGTCAATGCACTCAGATGTTTGAGTATATTTGTACAACAGCTTTGTTTTTCCTTTTGTTTTTGGTCCTTCAAATAAAAATAAATGGAAAAGTTTGCAGTATTGAAACACTAAGGCACCTTGAACTAGCGGGTCAGATAATTAAGCTTTTTTCCTGTTAGAAAAGGTTGTCTGGAAGTGTTTGCCCAAAGGTCCTGGTTGCCATGGTGGCTAATGAAACTCGTTAAGTTGAGGGCATAGAGGTGTAGAACTAATGCTGAATTAAAAGTCCTTCACAGCTTCTGCTCGTAGGCTCAGAGTAACGAGCCAACTGGGGTCGTTTCTTTCACCAGATGTTCAGTGTTACTGTTACTGTGTTGATGTAGTGATGTGAGGTGTTCGATTACACTTCTGCTGACAGTTAACAAGCTTCTCCCCCGAGCATTAATGTACCTATTAAAAATCTCCAGCTTGTGTGCTCACAGCTGCGGTAGTTCACGTTTATGTCAAAATTTGATATCCCTTTGACCCTTTTCAGTAACATCTTGGAGTGAGCCTTTCCTCACAGAATTTAAAACCGCCAACAAACGTTATTATAGCATAGATATTGTAACGTAAGACGATGTGTGAAATATTGTGAATACACCTAAAAGTGTCAAATTTTTAAATGCAATGCTAACACAAAATCATTCTCCAGTTAGCATGAAACCGAGTTGTTTGGGTAGAACCTAAAAATGCACTTGTAAAAAAATGGAAAAACATCAGTATTCGCTTGCACTGATGTACTCTCTATTATACAGTCAATAAACATAAAGAATTAACAAATAGTTTTCTTTTATTGCTTCCTAATTGATGAGTCAACATAAGGGAGGTTATAGAAGACCAAAAGTGCATCAGGCCTTTTTTTTTTTTGTTGTTCCATAAAAAGAACATTTGATTGATAAAATGGTGAAAATTCTTACTATTATATTGGTGTACATTTTTTGTGATAAGTTCTCTTGTGAACGAATCTATTCTGTATTTTCCTTGCAGGATATACAACATGGCTGACGCGGTGCGAGGTCCCGTGGTTGGCCGTCCATTGGCTTTTGCCAATGAAGAGCGGCGGACGGTTCACTCCTGGGCCCGGATCTCATCAGCAGGGCAGAACGTCCTCCTGGATGCTCTGAAGATCCTCAGCCCGATGTCCCGGGACCTCTCGAGCAGCGAGGAACTGGTCACATTCCTGCAGGAGCTGAGAGAAGAGGGCCACAGGCCTACGGTGCTGCGCAGCAAGGACGTGTACCACTACCGCTCCTGCACCAACCAACTCCTTACTATAGACAAGCTGAAACCGCCCAGCAGGAACGTAAGGCCCACTGCCAAGAGGAGGGCAAAGAGGCCCTCAAATAAGAAGAGGGATGTGCACCCATCCTGGAACATCTCTGGAAGGAGCAGCCCCAGAATACATGGGATCCCCCCTCCAGAGCTGCTGATGGCCAATCGAGGCATTATCTGTTGCAGGACTCCCAGTCGGACAGTAGACACGTTGCAGGCCCTTCAGGTTCAGCCATGTCTCAGACTTACCAACATTGAAGGCTCGTCTGGCTTCCATACTGCTAGACTCCAGATCCACACTTCCTGGGACTCCTCCTCTGAGGTGCCCTCTGTTGCTTTTTCCCAGCAACAGCACCATCCAACACTTTCAGGAATACCTTTGCAGCCTTCTCAGAACGGTGGTGGGGCACCCACCAAAGCTGTGGCCTTGTTCAGCCAGAAGAGCCTGTCCTGTCCCATCCGATTGGATGGGGCGCTTATTGGTGACTCTGCACCTGTCTTTTACGCTAATGGCAGGGCATTCCCAGAGACTCACACAGAGCTGACCAGTAATGGTTGGAGGAGCAACGGCATCCATAAGGAAGCCCGGAGCCCCAAGGAACTGAACCATCCAACCAGGCAGAGAAATGGCTGGAAAGACAAGAAAAGTTTTAGATGGAGAGTGATAAAGGTGGATGGCTCTCGCTCTGTAGCTGATGCCTGCAGAAAAGCACAGAAGATTCTACAGGTCAACCTGTCGCCAGTGATTCAGATACAACCTCTCCAGCATCTGATAAGAGACTTCAGATACCAGAATAAGTGACAATTCCCCCAAACCCCCATTGTTTCCTCTAGCAGATGTTAGTGTTTTACATCCATTAGCCTCTACCTGACATGACAGATATCTTTCATGGGTTTGTGATCACTGCTCATAGTTGGAGATAAAGAAGTTAGTATCTGTCTGTAGAAGTTCTGGTTTCTTACAGGGGCACTTGGGTTCAAAAGGCATTTAAAGCTAGGTGATGCGTTTCCCAGCAGGCTGGGAAATGACACTCAGCCAAATGTTGGTACATTATCATGTCTACGGGAGTTTCAACCAACCATCATTCTGCTTTGAGTTGTCTTGCTGCTAGCTAGTGTTGCAGATTAATTTTGGGAGGTAGCATCCACTGTGACTGTTAAATCAGATTAACTTTCTGCCCTTCCCAAAGGGACTGAGAGTGGCTAACATCTGTTTGAAGAGTATTTATAACTTGTTTGAAGTATAGAGCCATTTCGTTAAAGTTTTTCTCGTCTTGCCTAAAACAGTGCAGACACTCTACAGTATCCTATTTTCTACAGAAAAGAAGTAGAGAAAATGAAGAGTTAGTTGGGCCTTCCGGATCCTGTTAGGCACTCAGATGAACTGGTGGACCAAGTTTCCACAGTCTTCAGGTGAGCGGACATGGTGGTTGGTTGGTTCCAACAAAACAAATGAACTTAACAAAATGAGGCAAGAAGAGAGAAAGTGTTCAGTTTGTCTTCCTGTTTTTGTAATTTTTTTGTTGTGTTTTCACTGGAAATCGGGAGGCTCTTGCAGCGAGCTCAGCAGGGAATCCGACGCGCGAGCATACTTAAAGATAGATGGATCGATATCTGTGAGATTTGTTTGAACGACAGTCCTTCACAAAGTGTTCCTTTTGGTTTGGTTAATCCATACACAAAGACAAAAACTGAGTATTTTTGACTGTTGGGAAGTTTTCATGTCTTACTATGACAAACCATGAACAAATTAAACCTCTGAGATGAATCTCTAAATGTAAATTAAGGGAAAAGATTGTAAAATTAGGTTCAATTGGTCAAGAAGTTGAAATTGGTGAGTTTTATCTTTTTCCCCTCAAGTTTTTCAATTCTGGTAAGAGACCCAGGTCTACATGTGTTTTAAGAAGTCTTACCCCAGATTGAAAAGGTTTGTCAAAATGTGTTTACTTTAGCTGCAAGACTGTTGAGTTAAATTTAAGACCGCAGCATTTAAACGTTTCATTTCCCATCAGAACTCACTCTGCGCTCCTCTCTTTTGATCTGATGGCAAAATTAAATTATAGTTTTTTTTGGACTCTTTGCTGTGAAAACAACTGTTGTGGCCAACCTCAAAACTAAAAAATGTACTTTTAGAGTGTGACAGTGCTGCATTGTCGCTTCTTCCTGAACATGAAAGTCGTAAATGTTTTATTTCCTGCAGCACGTAGAAAGCTTTTGAAATGATTTCTTAAATTTGGTTTGACTTTCTTTGACCCCACACTGAATTTTGCTACAGGTGCTAACATTTCATCATGGATGCTGAATTAAATGACTGGTAAAGGGATGTAGTCATGTTTCTCTCCTCTGGTTCAGATTGGAGCATTTTCTGAGGGATTGAAAACATTGCTCCCCCTGCAGGTTGGGTGCTATCCAATGAGTTGTTTTCTTACTGAGGAACCACCTAAATCCATTTTCAGTCTGTGGAAAAACTCCTGTGTATTCCCCTAAAAATATGAGATTGTTGGGTTAAACCAAATTCCTCAAAACAAAGACAATGATTAAAGTGCTGAAGTTTGTATTTGACCTTAGAAGCAGCTCTAGAAAATCAACTCAGAGCTGTATTACGAACCTTTTCTTCTGATCTCAAGACCATCAAATTCAGTTTAAATATCTCGGAAAAGCCAGTAAGATTACAGAGGTCTGTGTCTTTTGCCTTTACACTACGGCAACAAGTTGCATTACTCTGAAAAATATCAAATATGTTCCAAGCATCTGTTCCATGTTTGGATGTGTTGGATTCTGTTACAGGCCACTATGTAGACCAAATTAAACAGATTTCAATTGTTAATCTGTGCTTTCGGGTTCAGTGTCATCTGTTTGTTTACCGTTTAAACTGAGACCACATCAGTGTTTGGTGGTCGGCTTAGCAGGTTTCCACGTCGCCGTTCTCGATGAAGGTCATGTTCTTGAAGAGCCCCCCCCCCCCCCCCCCCCCCCTCTCGTCTGATCTCTCGTACGCAGACCGTTCACAATTCCCCCTTTTCTAGATCTTCTTTCTGTTAGTCTTATTTGTGCAACACTTGTATAAAATTGTATTTCCTACATGATCTTTGAAAACCTTTTTGTTCAATAAAAAATCTGAAAATAATTGTTTTTTTTCTTACTCTCTCTCAGCAGCATGTTCATCATGTGGACCAAAACAAGTGAGAACAAACTCATGAAATATTACCTTAATGGCTATCTGATCAGATTTATTTTTCAGATGTACTCGACCTCGTTTTCTGAAAAAGT
The DNA here is from genome assembly GCF_963584025.1 of Labrus mixtus. Taxonomy (NCBI): domain Eukaryota; kingdom Metazoa; phylum Chordata; class Actinopteri; order Labriformes; family Labridae; genus Labrus; species Labrus mixtus. The sequence goes on along the minus strand of NC_083618.1, from coordinate 21,994,123 downwards.
AAGGATGTTAAGTGAAATGTAAATAAAAACAGAATATGATGAGTTGCAAAACACTGAAACCCCACATGATTTGCCCAATTTGAATTTGATGCCGACATGTATCAATCAAAGTTTGGACTGTGGCATCTTGTGAAACGCTTAAAAAAAAAAAAAAGATGGAACATCTTCCAGTTATTAGGGTTAGCTGCCAACATGTTGGCAACGTGCTTGGACTGAAAAGTCTTCCTGTCGTACAAAAAGATGGACAGAGGCATCTCTCTGAATGACGGTGCTCGCAAATATTGCAACACTTGAATGTTTTTTTGAACATTTCATCGTCTCCAGTTCATATTATCATTTATAATATGATGTCAGGTTTCAGCTCCAGTGAGCTTTCAGTCTGTTAAGATTGCTTATTACAATTCTGCTATTTTGTTCACCTTTTTTTTAAAGGGATACTCAGATTTGAGTTGTCTTTTATTTAGAAACTGCTTTTCTTTTTTAATGATAGGCCTAATTGTTTTGTGGTTTCAGAAAGATTTTTTTGGACAAAGTTAGGCAATTTTACTTTGAGGAATTTTTAACTACTTATTTATTTATCTACTTTAAACAGTTTACAGACCTTTCATTGAAGCCCAGGTGCATTTATTCAGCTTTGTCCTCATAAGAGATCCTCATACGTCAGAAAAATTAACTTTTTTGAATGACAGTTTGATATGTTAGTCACAGCAAAAATGAAACTGCACAGAAGAGGTCTAAAGAGGAGTGTGATGATAGTCTGCTTAAAATGTGTTATTTATGAAGTATGCTATTTTTTTAATTAGGAGCTGTTGTTGTTGGTATTGTATTTGGATCGTCTGTGTGAACAACACTTAAAGCCAAACACAAGTCCTCAAAATGCAGACACTTCCTGTTGTGACAACCACAAATGTATCAGCAGAGGCACTGCTTTTCAACAGGCAAGGCAGGTAACTGCTTGGGGCCCCAGACCAGACCCTGAAGGCTCACAAGCTTGACAGACTGCTATGTGTCGAATGCATTATTAGGCTACCGTTAAAACCAAAGTTTGAAGAAGAAACAGGAAAAAAATGGAGCCTCCCCCCCAACTGTCTTTTGCCTAGGGCCCGACTCTAGAATCACCTCTAACTGCCAATTGTCCCTCTCCCCATTCAGGTGCCTTCAGGTAGAGAGGGGCGGAGCCAGTTCATTTGATTTTATGCACCTGGGCAGTCTGGGCCTGGGTATTTAAGCTGGCTTCTCATCCTGCTCTCTTTCTATTGCCATCACCAACTTTGTTTACTTCAAAACGGTGTGGTCGCTCCCTTTTCCAGTGCACTGAGTCTGGGTTGTGATATTCACAGACACCGTCTACATGTCTAAGACTACAGTGAACTGAATGTATCTAAATGGTAAGTGCTTTTACACATCAAGCTAGAACTCTCCTTAAGAAACCAAACACATAAATTAACAAATTATAGCCTAAATAAGTTTAGCGCACACGTGAAGACTTCCGGTTTTCCAAGTGTTAATGGTTAGCCCTTCTGCTGCCATGGCAACTAGAGGTAGGCTGCGACATTACATCTGGATCTGAATACACGAAGAAGCACATCAAAACTATAAAAAATAGTCACTGTAATGAATCCACAGTCATGTATTAAAATGCGCAGTCACTCTGTCTTTACATAGAATAATGTTTTAGTCACGAAAATCGGAGCTAAACATTGTGGTTTGTGTACACTTCCGGTTTTATTATGACGCGGTGCGGAAACGGACAACACCAGATTTTTGTGCGGCTTCCAATTAAATATCAAAACGAAAAGACATTTATTTACATTTATTTATTTAACATTTATGAAATGATAAGTAATTATGTTTTTTTTTTTGTTTACAGATCTGTAAAGCTTGCTAGCTTGATTGATTCATGTTTTTTCTAATGTCTTCCCAGCAGCTGGACAGTTTATGGTCCTGGAATATTCACCTGCTCTGCCTCCATGAAGCAAACAGAAGAGTTAAGAGTTTGTCTCTCCACAGACCAGCTGAATTCTCGTTCTTTGTGCTGGTAATGAAACACTGAGCTTCAAATTGTTTCAGGTATAAAAATACAGGCTGAAGATTTTAACACAAGCAGAGGCAACTTTTGAACATTTCCTGCAAAGATATATCGCTTGAAATGCTTGACTGTCATTTTGACAACATTCTGCCCAAGAAGAAATCAATCCAGGTCATGACAGGTGCAGCTGTGACTCAGTGGGTTGGTTGTCTCTCAACCCGATGGTTGGGGGTTCGATCCCCAGCTCCTGGCTGCAGCCAAGTGTCGATAAGATAAGATAACACTTTATTGTCCATTTGTCTTGCATTACAAGCTCAAAAATCCTTACATCCTAATCAGAGCACATCATACTCTATAGACAGAATGTAAAAACAGCGTAAGTTACATTAAAAATCACAGTTCAGCAGTGACATAGATAAATAATGTTAGGAGATTGTCCTTTAAAGTGCTCACGGTCCATGTGCCGCCCAGTGCAGGTACATTAATGATTGGAAATGTGTGGGGTGGGGTTTGGCCTGCCTCCGCTCTATTGTTTGTTCAGCAGTGATATGGAGTGAGGAATGAAAGAGTGTTTGTACTTGTTCCTCTTACAGTTTGGCACCATCAAGCGCCTCCCAGAGGGCAGGAGCTGATACTCCTCATGTAGGACATGAGAAGGGTCGGAGGCTATCTTCCCAGTCAGTCTGAAGGTGTGCTTAGTGCAGCTCACCCGGAGCGATGTGTCCTTGGGAAAGACACTCAACCCCAAGTTTCTCCTGCTGCTTCGGCAGCAGTGTATACTGGGATTAGTTATACTGATGGACACTTCTGCCATCTAGAAAATGTAGATAAAGTTTTAATGTTGGCTGTTCAGGTTGAACCATATAACAACACGACCAGAGCAATGCGTAACCTTCTCAGGCATGTGGACGTTAACCTGCAAGGAAGAACGAAGGCTGGCTTTGCTAGCACTGCTAACATTAGCCACACTTTGCAATCTAATTTGACATTGTTTACCCACAGATGCTGTTTAGCCGTGTTGAATTAATTGTGTCCAATTTTGACTGTTTCTGGTAGTCTTCTTAACTTCAGACTAGTTCACAAGTCTGAAGTTTAATTGGCTGGGAAATTAGCCGCCTAGGAGCATCCCTAGTTTTGACTGGCAGAACTGAGGTCTACATTAAAATCCCCGGTCCACATCAACGTTGTGAACTCGTGCAGGTGAAGTGTGCTTGGGCATGGCACAGATTGCCTAGTGTGAGTGCGCCCACTCAAGAGAGTTCAGGTGAGGATTGTACCTATCTCCGATTTCAGCAGCAGATGGATCTCATTACTGATATGTCGCGGCTTGTTGGTAGCTGGTAAAGCCCCGAGGCTTAGAGTTAATTAATTCCCCAGGGTGTAACACCAAATCATTTATACAGAATTACCTGAGGTGTGACACCAAAGACATTAGAAAGCAATGTTTTTTGATCCTCTTAACTAAAGTTGATCTGGTTATTCATGAGCTAAAAAAGTCGCATACTAATGCACAAAAAGGCTTCTCATCACTGTTGACCAAACATTTTAAAGCTGCTCCACAGGAACTGAACTCATGAAAGGGAAGTTTCTTTTGCAAAATACATTTTGCATTTCAGCCTGATTAAGTTTGACCGGTGAAGGAAATGTCGGATTGTCCAACATTAGGCAACAAAGAGAGGTGGTTTGTTCCATGTAGCTCCTGAAATCTGACCCAGATGTTTGTTTAGAGGCAACGCTTGGGTCCAAATAGACAATCTGAGGGGTATTTTATAGTCCTTAAAGCCAATCCTTGACAATCATGCCAAGATTTCTCATCAGTGCGATCAGGTACAAGCGGCACAGGAACTTAAAACGTCCAAATCAGGTGACCAAACTTCCCAAACATTACATTTTTAATAATAGCCAGTTTTGTTGATTTGTGAACAGAGTAGGTAACTTTGTACAGCAAACAGAACAACAGCTTTGTACCCGTTCATCTTAAAGAGTCGACCTCCTCCAGCTGCATGCTCCTAACAGACCGCGCTCCTCGTTTTTACAAAACAAGAGTGGCAGTCAAATGGAAAATCTCTCAAACCTGATTCTCCTTAGAGTCTCCTGAGTTCACATTAGAAAACAAAGCAGTTTCTTTTGATTCCATCACAAAACTGAAGCACACATTTGTGTCTTTGTCACAAACCTACGGTTAAAATCTTCAAACAGAAAAAATGTTAATGGTGTTACAGTTCTCTAAAATAGTACCATAACAGATTCTAGGGCCCTATAATGGAAAATGGTGCACAAATATACATCACCTGAGAAAATAAGCCTCATCATTTGTGCCTGTATTGGCAAAAAAAAACTACCCAATCACAGCGGAGTACGTTAATCACATTCCTAACGCACACAAGTTTCATGCTTCAGACTCTTGTAGTGAAGACACTTTTGGTTTCCTCTCCACAGAAACCCGCTGTCACATTCAGCTCCTTCAAAAAGACAAATTCAAATTCAGACAGGAAGTAGGAAGTGAACCTACAGCAGCAGTTTGAAATGAGGGCTTCAGTGGCGGCAAACAGCCAGCCAGCCTGCAGCAGTGGAGGAGCAGGTCCTGGTCTCTGGTCTTGACTGCCCCCCCCCCCCCCCCCCCCTTCTCCCTTCACAGCGTCGCCATTTCCAAGCTGCTACACTCTGAAGCCTGCGCTGCCGCTCAGCCCTTTGTGTGTTGGGGGAAGGGAGCTCAGCAGGCAGTGAAACGGCTCCACAGCTGCTCACTCTCCATTTTGGAAAGGTTACCTCGTCACAGATATTCTGATCTCAGTATGGCCAAATGTTTGATTACGCCGCTTTGTGTGCCTTATGTGAACTCCAAAACTAATAAACTGTCTGACAGCCATGTGGACAGCAGAGGGAGGAGGTCAGGTTTGTCTTTGTGTCTTGACTGTCGGAAGAAGAGAGGGAAAGCTATTTAAAGAAGTCTACAGAGGAAGCATTTGAGGTTTTTCAGTTTGAGACGGGGGAAGAGCTTCAGAATAAACATCGATCTTTTTTTTTTTCTGCAGAAAATGAACCGAAGAGCTGAGAAGAGGAAGGTGTAGAAAAAAGGCTCAAGCCATTGTAAAACAAACAACAAAAACGTGGCTGATGTCAAAGAAAACTTGTGTGCTGGGTGTGTACACAAAACAGGTTTCATCTGTTTAGACAGCGTTGAGGAAGACGCAGAGGCGACGGACTGACGCAAAACCATCAAATACTATCAGAGTGAAAGTCAAGACTCATTTCTGTGGTTTTGATTTTAAACAAAATGGGGTAAAAGAACTTTGGAAAAGTAATCTTTTATTGATACAGCAGCAGATCCGATGATGAACAGTCTTTGGCTTTAGAAGCTGTAGGAGTCACACAACTGTGATCTTTTTAACATGATTTTTAATATAAAACAATGAGCCTACAAACTCTGTCAGCTCATCAGGACTGAAAATATTGATGTATAGTCATGTTTGCTTACCGGCATTGTATGTTAGTGATAAACACAACCACCGCCGTCCTCTTTCATGCACGTCCTGCTCCGACCTCCACCTCAGCGGCAAGGAAGTGTGGACAACAGGAACGTAAGGAATACAAAGGAGAAATCCTTCCTGCATATTATCCCATATGCTCTTTTGCAAATTGTCTCGACATAACACTTGTTGTGAATTAGCGCTTTACAAATAATGATTGATGATATACTTCTTTGGATGGTCCATCAGCTTCAACTGGTCTGAATATCTCCACATCTATAAGTTAAATTGCCATCATAATTTGCTCAGACATTGATGGTCTCCATCGGTCAAAGCTTAAAGAATCTGGTAATCTTCCCCCCCCAACCCCCCCTTTAGATTAACAAATGTATTCTAATTGACTGTTGCAGTGGTCACCTTGAACAGAGGTGTGATTCTTCTGCATTTATCCAGAATTCCAGATTTTGCAACACATTCAGGTGACTCATCATATAGGGTTTTCACACTTGCAGAAAACTCTTGAAAACCTCCTGATATTTCCAGGAGGAGTTGTATGTGTGAACGCAAACAGCTGAATTTTTCATTCTGACTTCACCCAGTTTTGTTTTTCCAGTTTTTTCAGCAGAAACTCCGAGTGAGCTGATGTGAGAACGCAGCAGGATATAATCAGGAGAATTCAGCTCGAGGCAATGGGAGGGGGGAGTGATGTTTATATCCGGTGACTGCTGCTTATTTTGTTTATATTGCGATTTTGTTGAACTACCTGAGCATTGATATGAAGACAAATATTCTCATTATAGCATCGTAGTGCGGACTTTGTTGCTTCGTCCTCTACTTCTGCATTTTTTTTATACCTATAAAAAAGTATTTTCATGAACAGATGTGGTGGTAGTTTGTCTGTGTAATCATGTTCAGCTCGCCCTCTGACTGACTTTTTATGTCCATCGAGTCTCTTTAATTTTCCTTTTTTTAAAATAGTTTGTGATTCTGGTCCATTAAGCCTCAGGATACATGTTTTAGATCAAGCTGAAACGTTGTCCTGGGGCACATTTGAATCTCTGTTTCCTCTGACTCTGTGTCTAACTGCACCACCAGTAAAATCCAAATGTGTCAATCTGAAAACCACTCACACTTTAAATCACTCTTCTTAGTGTGTGCCCCAAAGTATTGATAGAAGCAGCAGATCCATGTTTAGAGAATTTCATTGGCTACAAGAGATGTCATTCATTGGCACAGCTACGTGCAGTTGGATCTCAGAACAGGGGGCATACCTCCTTTCAAAGAAGGCTCTCATTGGCTTTTATAGGCTGTAATGAGGTGTCATCAAAAGGTCAGCGGAATAGCAGAGTTTTTTTTTAACAGTTTTGAGGATGGTTGTGGATGTAGCGTGTTTGGATTCAATCTCTAACTGGATTAAAATCGTGGTGACTCATGGCAGATAGGCTACGTAGCCACTGAGTAAAGAAGTAAAATCTGAGGATTTAATGAAGATAAAATGACTTAGATTTCAAGTCTTTGGGATTTTATTTCTTAACTCCAGCAAAGTTAAAGTTGACCGGACAGTTGTTGATAGCAAATCCCAGAAAAGCAGTCACTTCCTGAAGTGTCGCTGGTTGCCTGACAACGACTCTGAGACAGGAAGTAGTTCAGCAAATGAACCCTCCTAAAGTCGTTTTTAATAGCTTGTTTTTTGTAGTGATGAAAAAAAACAAATAAAACTTGTTAACGAGTTTGAGAGCTGCTTTTTGAATGACTTATTTAAATGGAGGCTTGCTGCTTACCATTTTCCAGTTCTTTTTTCCAAGCTAAGCTAATATGCTGCTGACTGAGATTTGAGAATAGCATTGTTCTTCTTATGTGAGTCAAACAATCCCTCCTCCAAACGCAGTGAGACAGTTTCAACATTAGTTTTTAATTTGCGGCGTCTTCAATATTAAGCCTTCAGCAGAACAATTTCTGCTTCATGGACTGAACTGGTAAATTATTTCCAAACACTCTTGAGGTTTTCTTTCACCACGTGTGTCTCTGTATGTGTTGATACTTTGAGCCAGACTTCCCATTATTAACGTCCTGTTCGTTATCTGTGGGCCTTTTAAAGAAATAGCTTTGCATCGTTTTGAAAATATCAAAGAGAGTTCAGACGAGGCCTTAATGATGGAGAATAGAAATGCATCTCAAAAATCTATACATGACATCAGATCGCTTTATCGCTGAGGTTGGCGGTCCCATCAGTGTCCGACAAGCCTGCAGTGATTTCCTGTTTATTGACAAACACATCCACAGGCTGCCTGCTGATGAACAACATCATCAATGATTAATGACAAACGGCAGCAGACGTATCGAGTTTAAAGCCGTCTCAGAGGGTGTGATTTTGAGTGATGATGGACATTTAATTTCTGCTGGTTTGGACTGAACGGCTTCACAGTGGTGCAGTAGTTAGGGCTGTTGCCTCACAGCGAGGAGGTTTCTGGTTTGAATCCCCGTCTGACAGGAGCCTCTCTGTGTGGAGTTGAATGTTCTCCCCGTTCATGTGGGGGTTCTCTCCGGCTTCCTCCCACAGTCCAAAGACATGCTCGTTAGGTTAACTGGTGAATTACCAGTAGAAGTGACTGTGAGTGTTTGTCTGTGTGTCAGCTCTGTGATTGACTGTTGCCCTCTTGCCCAATGACAGCTGGGATTGGCTCAATTCCCCCCCCGACCCCGAACAGGATGAGCAGTAAAAGTTTAAATATTTAAAAAATCTGTTGATTCTAAAGTAATTTCTCACTGTGGATTTTGCAAACATACTTGAAATATGAGGCTCACCAGCAGCAGCCGCCATGTTGGAAATGCTGTCTCAGTCTAACTTTTAGTCAACCTAACGACAGGCTGAGAGCTGGAGCTGAGGCGGGTTTTAAGAATCCTGACGAATTGTTACCTAATAATTATTTATAGTCGCACAACTTACAGAAACAGTTTTCATATCAAACTGATTAATTTGAGAGTTTGAAATCTAAATACTGAGTTGATTTCCAGCTGAAAAATCATTACTTTAAATTAGGGCTGTTAACTAGATTAATGATTTATTAAGGTCTGAAAATAATGCACTAATATTTTTGATCAGGAATAATCTCATGCTATTTTGTCCCTTCAGGCTCACCGTAGATAGTCGTCCTCAGTGTCTCCCTGTAGTCTCAGTGATGTAAAAGAAGGACCCTGCTGCATCATTTCACTTTAACAAACTCTGAGACAGCTCAGCTGACAAGTCCAAAGTAATATCCACCTCATGACATCACACATTTACCTTTGTTACCTTTCCTTTGGGCTGTTTGTGATCAGTAACCACTTCCTGTTTCAGTGGTTAAGTTAATGTTGTTACCTTTGATCCACCTGAAGGTCATACATTTATTTCAAAATAAAAGCACGGTTGAATTCAAACAGCAAGTAAAGTACGCTAACCTTAAAACAATACAAAATTTCAAAATAAAAGCATCACAATTTTTATTTTTAGATGTGAAATAATGGCACAAACATGTGATTCAACGCAGTTAACTATTGAAATTTACTGATTAAAAAAATGTAATCGTTTGAAAGCCATACTTTTAAAGTAAACAAGACAACTTTTATTTCTTATTCAGATACAAATGAAGAGATGAGTTGAAGCCTTAAACTCAAACCAGTTGCCTTGGAACAAGGCAACTGGTTTGATTGTAGACAGATATTTCCAGTTTGTTGATTTTATACTAGTCCAGGTCCAGAATCTTTGGAGGATCTTCTGGCTCTGCAGACTCCATCGCCTGACCCCCATCCTGTAGGAGGGAAGTAAGGAAGACGATCAAACCAGGATATCGAGTTACACACAAGTATGTGGAGGAGGGCTGTCTGTTTGGTCATAAAGTCAATATTTATGGCTCTTTACCAACAAAAAAGTAAAGTCAATTCAAAGAGTGGTAAATGAAAACAACGAGCCTGAGTGTAACTCAAACTGCAGAATGAGAATACTCCGATAAAGGAAGTTAAACTACAGAGAGAAACCTTTTTTGACGCTAGAAGCAGCCGTTACAGCGCTTTCTAGCCACCAAACTCCAACAACAATAACACTAATTTTAACCTCCCGGCAGTCGACAACAAGAGATCAAATTAGTGTTTTTGTGAATGCAGTCTGGTGGCTTTGAAGAGACTGATGTAACAGGATTTTCTGGTTAAAGGGATATTTCACCCATTTGCATTAAGCTTTGTATCATTAGAAACCTGGTAGTATTTTTGAATGGTCGTGCATCCCGCCCTCATTTTCCCCTGAGACGGGAAAGCTCCACATTTCTTGTCTGAAAAGGAGCCTCCAATGACGCAAAAATCGTCATTTTGCATCATCGGCGGCTGCTTTGGTAAGAGGGGTTGAAACTACATCGCTAGTTCCTCATGTTTTCAACCCGCCCACAGGAGGTTTCCTTTTTCTGATTGAACATCCCGGTACAAAGGAAACATTCACCATTTCAAAAGAAAGACAAATAAAGAGTACTTCATGATTAATTTGCCAACAAATTTGTTTGTGAAATGAATTTTGCCTCAGTCTGGTAGTAGCTAGCTTGGTGCTCTAGATCAGTGGGAGTGGCCTGCGGTGCCATGCATTCTGGGAGTTGGTGTCTTTCATCCACATGAGCCAAAAATACACTTTCTGCCTTTTCTCGGTCAAGAAGCCACCAACTAAAAAATGTATTTCACATTTCTATATATATATACATATATGACCCAATTTCAATACAGATTCATGTTTGAACCGGTGAAGTATCCCTTTAAGGAGAAAAAGGTCGCTGTCTGTAGGGGTCCATAATGTTCTCTGAATGACGGTCTGAGCCGGTCGGTGGATAAAAGAAGCTGTTTTAGGAGACAAAGAATTACGTTACAGCATTACAGTTTGTCTTTAAACACCAAAGCCTCGCTACAACTCTCCAGTTTCCTCGTATAAATAATTCCCAAAGAAAATCAGCTTCAATCATTCAATGTGCATGTAAACTGTGACCCACAATTCCCCTCTTTTTTGATTGCCCAAAGCCAGGCAGGAACAATCAGAGGCTCAGTGCAGTGAACGCAGAGTGGCACATTCACTTCTCAAACCCCCTCCTCTCATTGAATCAACTAAAAATGGCGAGTTTCTGATTGGCAGCATGGGAGACTTTTTACAAAAAAAGGCATCAGGACATATCTGCTTGGTTATATGACAGAGTATGAAGGAGCAAAAGAAAAGGATGTGTCTGTTGGAGAGAATCTCCATCGACATTTCTGTGACCATTTGATGTGGAAGTTGACCACACACCTGGCACACTGAAGGCTCAACCTGTACATCAACACAACTGACAACGCTTTGTGGTGTCTGATGAAATAAATGTCATTCCAAAATCTTTTTTTTTTTTAAATGTATTGATCTATGTAACAGAGCTCATCAGTGTGATTCCAGAAGTACAAACCCCGTTCATTTTCACCATAGTGGATTTGATTATTAGCCATGATGTCATAGCAATCCCAGGTTGATTGACCACGAGCTACCTGAGTGAGAATCTATGGTTTATGCTCCTGTAGGAGACACAAGTTTGTACAATATCAACCTCTATTTCAGAAAAACATGGTTTATTCTTGATCTCAGGGAAAAGAACTACACTACCCACAATCCTAGAGTGTCACAGCGACGTCTCTTATGACGGAGGCCTCTGTTACCATGGAGATGTTCACCCCCCTCGTGAACTTTGGCTGTTCCATAGCTGGTTGTCCAGTGTAGCCGTTATCAGCAGCCACGTTTTACAACCTCTCTTCCTGCAGGACTGTGGATTAACATCTGGGTTTATTTTACCAAGAAACAAAGGAACTGATCAATGATTTAAGTCTCCCTCTCAGACAGGATATTATGAACTTTTACAACACCTTGAATAAACAACCGAGCGGAAACAGAACACTGCTATCTACGAATTGACCCCAAAGACATGAACTGTGACCGAAACCAGTCTCTGCAAAGTCGTAAAATTGACCATCTGTTGAAGGACTGCTGAAGAGCTGAATTAAACCACAGCTTTCAATTCTGCATCAAATGAACATTTATGTCTTTCTTCATCTAGATATTTGTAATTGTCACATTGAATGTATTAAATCATCTTTTTAAACTCAAAATCTGATCTTCAGAACAGGAATAAGAGTTATATTATGTTTAATAGGAATTTGACGTGGAGCGCTATTGCCATCTAGTGTTAGGATATCCATGAATACGTAACCTTCATAATTATACATTTAGACGTGTTATAAAGCATACTCTTCGATATTAGCTATAGAAGGTGTTATTTAAAGACACCAATTTCTTTTCCTACTTTATTAATATGTCTTATTAAGAATGTTGACTGTATAACATGGTTTTGTTCACCTACAGGCTGGGATTAACTGAGGATGTTCCCAGATGAATCTGATAGAAATGTTTGTCTAAAGAGATGACGTGAACCTACATCAACGTGGATCTGATAGAAATAATATCAAAATGAATGTATGGTGACATATATATGTTTAGATTCTTATTCTTAATCTTATTGAGTAAACTCGGTTTAGTTTAAACAATTGTCCTCCGGTCAGAATGGGAGTCACCCGTGGGCGGCCCCTTCTTCTCCTGCAGACCCCTCTCTTCTCATCCAGCTGATAAGAGTTCACACTGAGCTCAGATCTTTAGTTCTTTAGTTTGTTTTGGGTTGTTGAAGTTTAGAGCTTCAGCTCGCTTCTCTTCGGACTTCGGTCCGAATCACTTCTTTTAAGTTTGTGCCGTAGAGACGAGTCTCTGCTGAACTTTCTTTTTCACGCACAATTTTTGGAACATCAATTCTTTCTGGCTCAAGCAAGGTTTTTGAACTTTCTTCTCTAAAGTCTTTGCTCTTCAATTTTGAACGCCAATTCCTGAGTTTGGATTCATCGAGATGGCCATCAGGTTAATCTGAATTGGAAATCGACGTATCAAAAGGCTCTTTAATATTTTTTTCCTGTTGGATCCTCTTGGAGCTTCTGAGACAACGGGTGAACCGACATACAATCTCCATCCCAGCTGCACACTCCGACCAAGTTGTCAAGGCATCTAATCTGGCCCGTGGACCTCTCACACGGGACCAGTCGGCGGAGTTCAATTGAACACATCTCACAGTAAGACTGCTGGTGGCAAGGGGTGTTGGAAGATTGAGTCTTGAGTCGTGTCTATTCAGAGACCTCCTTTAAATCCAAATAGAATCCCAAAATTTCTTTATCAACATTTTCTTGATAGAAAGTCAAGTCATTCAAACAACACCGCGTCTTATCTCATTACTAAATATATAATGTCACCATACATTATAATTGCATTATCCTGATCATAATAATCATATTCTTTATCTGTTTCATCTATACATTATTGTTTACTCCTTTTTATATTAAATTTTACACATAAAATTCAGGACTTTGTCTGTGTGTTTTCTTGTTTAACATTTCCAGAATTTACTTCTTTCAAGATATGAAACTGACTGATTAATTAATTAACTTATACCATTAAAGCTATTTTTCTTCCTTTAACAGGAAGTGGTGCCCCCTTCTTTTAATCCGAGGTTAAATAAAGATATAACATCTTAATAATTTAATTACGCTACACCAGGATTAAAACTATTGATAGAGGGATCTTCTGGCGCGTCTTTTGAAGACTTGAACGAGAAATTAACTTCCAGAAGAGCCGCTGAAAAATATTGAGAAGCTGTATTTTTGAAGTTTACTTTCCATAACATAAAACTGTTGCTGCTGTTACTACTTTGAGTTGCATAATCCCGGTTTATAAACCTTTAAATGTACCTTTATTAACCTTTATTGTGTCTTCATGAGCTGTACTACAAACACTAAGTGTTGTGTTGATTTTCAGTGCAGGGATTCTTCAGTCTAGTTAGAAAACCTATAGATCTATTCAGGCTCTCCTGATGAGAGCTTTGATTGGTCGACTCACCCCAAACGGCTCGCTGAAGGCTCTGGAGCCGCAGTACAGAGGGTTGGGGATGGAGACCAGCGTGGGCTTCTTCCTACCGCCCGCCCCGTCCTCATCTTCATTCTGCCACAAGGACGATAACAGGAAAGATCGTTAACCAACAGATAGCAGGGAGACGATAAAATCCTAGCTGTTAGATCCCTGATTATCATCTTTAAGATATTAGAATATCAAACTCTCCTGTCATTAAAATCTGTTCTATATGGTTGAATTTTTCAGTTGAGATGCTAACAGGTGTTATGATGAAATGGTTATAAAAATCTCCTGCGTCTGTGAATCAAACAGATTATTTCTCACTCTGAAGTAGTGGAAGCGGAAGGCGTCCGTCTTGTGTTTGAAGACGTAGTAGCCGAGTGCAGCCAACACACAGGCCAGCAACAGGCACACCAAGATGGCCGACACTGTGCCGCTGGAGTGGGCGTGGCCTTTGGAAGCAGAATGGGAGATCTGGAGACGACAAGTATGACGCGCACAATTACAAAATCCATCATATCACACCTTTTAATCCTCACCACAGGATGTCTCACACACACACTCAAACACATTCAGTCGTTGTCTGTCGAGTTCTAATTACCATGGCAACAGCTACAGTTTGCTGCACTGTCACCATGGAGACATGACTCTCCGTGCCCCACCAGCTTCATTTCCCAAGAGGGCAATAAAAGTTCAACCAATAACAACATGAATATTTAATGTTAAAAAAATCAAATGAAAAGACAAGACAGAACCTCCAGATCCCGGTCACATGTTCACCACCCATCATGGACACCATTTACAGTCTTTAGAGTATTAAGGGTGAGATAAAAGCAACTTATGCTTCACATGTCGCTGGATGGTCCCATTCTGTTAAACAGCATCCATGTTTCCTTTAACCTCGTTTTAGTTTCTCTCCTCCAAGAAAACATTCAGTGAGAAAGGAGCCGAGCGTGGACTTAGAGATCCTGACATATTCTATAGTATATTATTGTCCAGGGTGTTAAATTCTGATCAGGGTTTTAAAAACTCTAGGTTGGACGTTTGGTCACGGAGCCTGTGTTTTTGATACAGGAGTACTTTGATGCTTGTGTTGTTGTTTTTGTTGTGAGTGTTGAGGAGAACTCGCTGACCTTGGGTAGACGTGTGATAACCTGATGACGCTAAGAGGAGGAAACAATAAAACAGCAACACTCAGACCACTTTAACCCTTAAGGCTCCACCTCTTCTCTACTCCCACAAAATGCATTATACTTGTATATCGTTTTCTAAGTACTCAAAGACGATTAACAAAGAACAACACCAACACAAAACTGTGAAAACAAAACAAAGAAGAGATAGAGTCTAAGAGAAGGAGGATGGGGGGGCCTTATCCATTGACGCTCTGGGGTGAGTGGAGGTTAGGATTTTGTCAAAGGAAACATGTTTGTGGAGTAAGCACCAACCTGCATGAACCACATGTCAGCAGAATACATTCAAAATGCAAAAAGAAGAAGAAGAAGAGTAAAGCAGCTCGATTAGAAAAAAGTCTACCATCCAGTTCTTTCACCTCGTTTAGTTTCCTGTGCAGTGTTGGGGCAGAACATCCTGACCTGTGATAGCAGCCAAAAATGTGACGGTCTGAAGTTGTTACACTTCAGTCACCATGTGGTCACACAGGAACCACGTTTTTAATTAAATCTGAATAATTATACGTTGACAGCTGTTGGTAAATTATGTTAACCCCCCTCGATTTCAGCAGCTACAGAACTTATGTTAGAGATGGCAGAAACATGAGAACAACAAAAGAAGAGATTACATTAAAAAGGTCAAAACCTGGAGACCATCTTTGTTTCTGAGATCCAAGTGTGTTGAACCACCTCTGTCTACAGTCAGCGGGTGGAGGGGGTGAGGAGGGGGAGATAAGGTGAACACGATTTATCAGGGCGAATAACATAATTGTTATTTAGCTGGAGGCTTCAGATCTGCAACGATCTGTTCCTCATGAATATTGATCAGAGCTGTGATGTTATCGGTTTGCAAACTCAGCTGATTGCATCTTCCTTTCCTGAACACTGTGCCGTGAAACTAAATACAGCCATCTGCTCCCTGTTGCCTAGCAACAGCTGAGACATCATCCCATTGGTATGCGCAGCAGGCCCGAGAGGTGCGGCCTTAACAGCGCCTCCCGTTGGCCACGATAAAAACTGCAGCAGTGCACAATACAGCAAGCATTTCTTTCATTGTTGACCTAGCCATCCCATGTATTTATTCTCTTTCATTGTTGGCAGTCGTGTCGCCATGGCAGCCTGATACACACGACGTGAAGGGGCTGCAGCTAATGTCGAGATGGCTTCCCGTGTGTCAACTTTCAGGCCTGATTTTTTAAGTATATTTATGCTGAAGGCATATCGTCCCATTTCAAATTATATAAAATTTCTAGATTGTTTAAGGTTTTACATGAGAGTGCTATTTGATTTGTTCGACCAGATGTACTGCTTTGTCCGCTGGGAGCACCAACAGGATGCAAAACAAGCTTTGCCTGCCATTTTGGGTCTTAGTGGCACATGTGTATCACTTTAAAAGTAAATCTTAAAAAAGCAGGATGTATCAACATATAGCAACTCCTGTCTAAATGATACTAAAGAACACGTCCAAACATAACCATGAGAAGAGATCTCGGTTTCTAAGAATTCTTTTTGTATAAATTGTGATCTTGTGGACGTTTAAAGTGATCAGCTGATGTGACATTAGCTCCAGCCGTACGACACCTTGTGTGGTCTGAAAACGGTGTACAAGAAAGAGAAAGTAGCTGCTTTAATTGTCCCCAGCAGTTTGACGTTAAAGCATCTGTACTCACCGGAGGTGGGGGCGCTGTGAACGGGGCCTCGATGACGTGGATGATCCCGTTTACAGCAGGAATGTCCCAGTCCAGCAGCAGCCGCTTGTTCACCAGCTTAATGCTCTGAGGCGACAACATTGAAATAAAAATAATGTCTCATAATTATGTGTTTGAACTCGTGGACCTCGTGGGTGTTTGTGTGTGTTTTTTCTGACCTCATTGTTGCCGTGGGTAACAGTCAGATTGAACCCAAGCCTGGATATGATGACTTCCTGGTGTTTTAGATCCTTGAATGGTCGTCTGCTGTTATTGGCTGAGATGTGGTACTCGAGATCTCGAAGTGATAGAGTCTTCACACACACACACACACACACACACACACACACACACACACACACACACACACACACACACACACACACACACACACACACACACACACACACACACACACACACACACACACACACACACACACACACACACACACACACACACACACACACACAGGTTAGAACGTAGAAAGGTTTACAGACTGATGCAGAGCTGGCCAAACACTGAAGCTTCAGTGACCGCGACATGGCAACCTGTGTGAGCATCGACCAGAGAGGAGGGGGCGGGGGGAGACAGCTGTCTACAATGTTTTGAATTTTGGCTGCAGTACTCTTTTTAAACACCAGGTGTCAGAGTTACATATTACTCCTTTAAACTAATTATAAATTAGAGTCCGTTAACTTTAACTCATTAGATCATTACTAAAGAGTTGGGGTCTCTCACCTTGTTTTGAGTAAATCCGGCATTATGAGGAACAAACAGCGTGACCTCAGACTTCCTGTGAGACAGGAAGTCAACAAGCTGTTTGCCTTCCGAGGACGAGCCACTGTAGTCCAACAATAACTACATTGAGAGAGAGAGAGAAAAGTTAAGTTATTTTTTTTATCAACAATCGATGTGTTGTGTTATAATTTATTGATCCCGCGAGGGGAAATTCGTTTTTACACTCTGTCTAGTTAACATGCTACACAAACATGCACAAACAGGATCCTATGGACATGCACTAATGGAGAGGTCTCAGAGTGAGGGGGCTGCCCACAGTGGGCGCTCTTGATCTGGTGGGGGGGGGGAGGACCTAAACCGGCGACCCTCCGATTCCCAAACTAAGTCCCTACAGACTGATCTACTGCCGCCCACAAGTCACTGTTAAGTCACTGTCGGCAAAATCATAGGATTTATCCTTCAACATTAAAATGGAGAAACTATCACACTGACCTTGTAAAAGACGGAGAAGTTACTGTACGTTGCGAGGACACTGGTCAGGACGCCGTTACAGAAGTCTCCATTTCCGATGTAACCAGCCGGACATGCACAGGACACATCTACATGTACACAAATAAACATCACAGGGAATACTTTTATGTCGTGTTTATGCTCGTCAGTCCGGAGAGCTTTTAGGTCTTGTGTCCTTATTGTCCTCATCGTTGTGTTTTGAAGCTGTCCTGATAAAAATCTGACTACTTCCCATGATATTTAATACATGTATCTGTTGTTTTAGGGTATACCAGTACAGGGGGGCATATTATTAATAATATTAGTACAAGAAGAACAAATATTCTGTTGTTTTCCACTTTTCAAATCTGAGGATTATCTCCTTTTTGTTTTATAATTTGTCTTTCTATTTTTTTGCTCTAAGTTTGCAATATTTTGATGTCCAGGACATTCTGCCTCTGTCCCTGATAAACGCTATTTCCCGTGATTCAGTCATAAAACTGAACTGAATATAATCGAGGCTTGTTTAAATCCTCACACTACAAATCTGAGAACTGTGATGTGCACGTGTCAGCCTTCTTCAGAAACATTTGAAGTAACAATATGTATGGATTAGGTTTGGTGCGCTTTGGCCCCCACTGAAGGTCTCTGAGTGCAACTGCACTGAAGAAAGACAAAGTGCTGTTACGCCCACCCCTCTCTGATAACGTGTATTTGTTTATTAGCAGAGAGTGAGAAGCAGACAAAGACGTTGTGAGAAGCCAAACTACCAAATTGACTGACAAGATTCAGTAATGTTACTGGAATGTTTCACTTCTTGTGAAATGACCTCAGCACACTGCCAAGGTTACATACTGCAGCAAACAGGCCATGGACATGGGAGAGACGCCATTCTGCCCGTTGAAAGTTATTGCACTATTTTAAGGTGTAAAAGTTAAATATTGTTGCTATTTATCCATTAGTTATAAAAAAGTGTCCCAAACAAAAATGGGATTATTAACGGCAGTACATGAAACATAAACAGATCAAACTGATATCCAGCGTTGAGCAGATATTATCTCCAGAAGAACAAACAACACAGAGCTTCACAGACAAGTCAGCCGGGTGAAGTTGCCTCCATCCGGACTCTGTGATGTGCAATGTGACTGTGCTGCTGTAGTACCTTTCAGCCTGTAGCAGTAGGCGTCGTACTTGAAGCTATGGTCCACAGGTTCTTTGTATATCACCACTCCTATGTGGTTTCCTCCACACCTGACCGAGGGGAAGGTGGTCGGATATCCGGCCTTTCCTTCCTTCATCCAGCCTGCCACACACAGATGCATCCCCAGCTGTTGGAGCAGGGAAGAAAGAAGACGTCTGTTTAAATGGATATGAAATACCAGCATGCACTGCTGCCATCAGGATTTATAGAAGAGGATAAGTGTAAATTATGAGGACCATTATTTTTTTTAGATTCATATAAAAAAAGTGAATTACTCCCCATCTTCAAAAACATTTCCTAATAAATATAGAGTCTGTACTGAACTGTGCAGTGTCTCTACAGTAAAACCTTCTGTGAGTGGGTTTACCTGCTGTGCATCTCCCAACTGTTTGAAGGTGGCCAGCTGGGCGCCCTCTGCCTGGCAGGCGGCGTCAGCCTCACTGAAGTTCATCTTGTACTTCCCCTCCGGAGAGCGCAGGTGGAAAACTCCGGCTGTGTTGGCTGAACCACAACACCCAAGTTACTAAACCTTAAACTCGGTACAACAGTTTATTATCTATGGGTGAAAACTAAATGCTGTACTGTAAAATAATTCACCACCGGAAAACAAAGGTGGCTGTCAGGTGTTTGGTCCCACTTTTGGTATTACAAATAAAACATGACACATGAATGAATGAATGAATGAATGAATGAAGCATCAATAGAAACACCTTGATAAATGAGCATGAGGCTAACACAGCTTGGTATCAACGGGAGACTATGAAAGATGGACCATATGACAGCTGCCACAAATTGAAACCAAAACGTGACGCTCCCTTACTGACAGTCATCAGTTTAGTCAACAAGCTCCGCCTCCTCCATGTTAACAGATGGGACGAATTATAGGATCAAAATACATGTCAAACTCATCTCAAACATGACCAAGTGTTAACTTTTCTTTTCTTTTAATTAGTTATCTGATGCTATAAAAACAGGTAAAAGTCATGATCGACAGCTCTGTTCACAAATGGCGCTCCTGATTAGCAGAGTAGAGGTGAATCAGGGAAAGTTTATTTAGTGATTGAGGACTGTGGGGAATAATCGGGAGTTGGAGCCTCAGTATCTGGTTAATGTGACAGCATTGTTTTCAGGCAAATGTGCGGTTCCTTTCCTGGAAAAAATGTGTGTAGGGGTAACATTTATTAAACATTTATCAGTTTATCTCAATCTCAGGTTTGCTGCTGTTTGACAAAAAAATAATGTACTTAATGAACTGTAATGCAGACGCCACTATTCACTACTGAAGGTATTATGGCTAAGGTTATTCAAGTTAGTAGAGATACGTTACCATGGTAATGCAGGTCCTTGCATGTGGCCACAGGGTCGCAGCCTCCATTGTCTTCAAGGCAGCGGTCAACAGGGGGCACCACCTTCTCCAAACACTGGACTCCATTACCCACATACCCCGGCAAGCACTCGCAGTCACGTTCATTCTGGAAAAAAAACAGATCAAGTGCCTGAGTCATTTAACGGCTATCTTTACGCTGGCAGCTCAATTTCAGAGCATGTGTCATCGACTTCCTGTTGCTAGGTTACAAAGGTTGTCAAGCAGCACTTCACTTCCATCGGTAGTGACAGTTAGCTCTGTTTTAAATTTGCTTTTTCTGCTTAACATTTGCTTTTTTATTCAATGCAATGTGACCCAGAAGACATAGAAACAACATAAAGGAATCGTGTCCTGGCATAAGCAGCAGAGTCAGATTAGTGTCTCATCCGCCATTGTTGTTGACAAAGACGGATCGTGCTCTGAACCCACATCCTGCTCCGTGTCCAGACTAAGTAGAGAAGCAAGCATCCTCTGTTTGATACTCATTATGAAGGGGAAAAAACAATCGCAAATGTCTCAAATGTTGGTCATACAGTGGCTGTTTTTAAGTGACTGTTGTCAGAGAGACAACGCGCACATGCAAGCACTTCATCCAAGCACTCCCGAGTGCACAGCCAGAGCTTTTCTGCCCGAAAAAACACCAGGGGGACAAGGGGCCGAAGTTTTGTTTAAGCTGACAACACTTCCACCCACAAACTGACACTTTCTCTTTGCTGCATAGAACAAAACAACACTGATGGGAAAAAAGGGGATAAAGTTTTACTCACTGGACCAGTGAACTTGCAGGAAGCAAACTCACTGCATTCACCGTTGTCTTCAATACACCTGAATCACAAACATACAGAAGAACAGCATCTGTCAACTTCTTACATTCATAAAAAACGATTCTAGGAGACAGAAACCCACTGAAGAGAAACAGAAACTTGATTCAGAGAAAATGACAGGCCCCACCCACCTGTTGATAGGCTCACAGGAGTAGCCGTCTCCTTGGTAACCACTCTGGCAGGTGCAGTTGACGATTAGTCCTGTCTGGTTACAGTCTGCGTTCTGGTGACAGCCGCCGTTATACTCGGCACAGAGGTCTGGAGCTGAAGAGTTTAACAAAGCTGTCATCTAATGAAATCCACGTCCCAACAAAGGACGAGATCTGATCTGTAAATGTGTCATCTCCATATCTACAAATCCCCCTCATTGTTTTGCACTACACTAATAGCAAATGAACATTTGTCCAATGACTTTCTGTTGATTCGCTACTATTAGGTCTAACACATGCAGTGTTTCCCATTAATTAACTAGACTGTGGCAGCCCGCCATAGTCTAATCTGTCGCGCCATAGTCTAATTTGCCCCGCTAGCGTCAGGGAATTATTATCAACTAGGTTATAAGAACATGTAAAGTTTTTCTTTTCTTTTCTAAGAACATTTAAAGTACAGTTTACCCCGTTAAATGTGATGTGTGGCTGCAGTAGCCTACACCGGAATGTGTGATTGTTTTTATGTCCGTTCCCTAAAACGGTCCGTACCTTGTTTACCTCCTGCAGAGTGTTACAATTCACAGCCGTTCTGAGCTTTTCAATCGCTGCGCAGGTTTCGGAGGTTTTAAACACAATCAAAGACGTTTGATCACCCTGTCAGACAAAGCAGCATAAGTAGTTGTAAACCTAAATATCGAGATTCTAGTTGAATATTCTTGCAAAACAAATGAAAGAGCAGAACAAATCCATTTCGCCGCTACGCAGCTCACCTTGAAAAACTGCACTAAATGTTTGCTTTTAAGCCTGAAGCCATTTAACTTCCATGGGCATTGGATTTTATGTTTTGACAATTTGTGCACTACAAGAGCACAAAATTGTTAGAAGAGAACAAAGTTTTTCATACATTTAACCTCTTAATTTTGCACAAATTGATGCATCTAACTTTAAAATGTACACATTTTTCTCCCAGGGGTGGATTCCCCCCCATACCCCCTAGAGGGTTCGGTTTCCCCCACCATAGTCTCATGAAATCCTGTGGGAAACACTGACATGCTCTATGTCACTAACATTATATCTTTCAGAGAGTTTTTGAGCTCCTTTTTCTGGAAAGGTATCCGTGGAACGTTATTGCTTGATGTTGAGCTAAAAACTTGATGAAGTGGCTTTTTGGGTGGCAGTCGCTCAGTCTGTAGGGACTTGGGTTGCCAAATGAAGGGTCCCCGGTTCAAGTCTCGGTACGGACCAAAAGTATGGAAGCTGGCCAGTTCACTTCCTGAGTACTGCTGAGGTGCCCTTGACCAAGGTACAGGAAGCTCTAGCACACTCTCCGTGTAGCAGCCTCACTCTGACATGTTTCCATTATTTAATGTCCACAGGTCCTGTTTGTGCATGTGTGTAATTTGGGCCTATGACCGTGAGTAGCATATCCTCCAATAACAGAGTATAAAGCAGAATGTCCCCTCAGGGATTAAAGAGGACATATCTCCCTTTTCGACCTTTTCAAACAGTCCCCTGTGGTCTAAATGAAACATCTGTGCTGTGCTTTGGTCAAAATATAACATGAATCAAGCACCAGAGGAGGTTTGTGACCCTGTATAAACCAGCTCTCTCAGAACGCTCCGTTTTGGTGTGTATGTCTCTTTAAATGCAACGAGCCCTCCCTGAGTTTTCCCCGTAGACATCACTCCTCTGTAACGAGACTAAAAATGGCAGACCTGCGCAAAAGTTTTGTTCTAGCCTGGAGGTGGAGTCCATGGGTGAAAATATCAGGGGAGGGGAGGGTATATATATATTTTTTTACCAGAATCCAGTTTGTGACATCACAAACCGAGAAAATTAGAAACAGAGCATTTTTCTCTGTGTTGTAAGACTTATGCAGACTACAAACAAAGGACTGGATGGGTTTATTTCATATTTTGTGGGTCGGTAGAGACTAGTTACCCAAATATATGTTCAAACACACTGTAGAAGTGGATTTTTCATAATATGTCCCCTTTGATAAAGTTTATGGAATAACAAGAAGAAGCCAGGGATCATGAGGGTGTGTCTTCTTGATGAGTCAAGGCAGTCTTTCTACAAACCAAGAGGTGACATTACAATTGCTACATTCAGTTCTAAAATAAAGTCTGTTATTGGTCTTAGTGTGGACTCACGCCACCAGTTTTTCACTGTTGATGACCAATTTGAAGGCCAGACTCCCCCAGAAAAGAAGCTGGCTGCACTCCCAACCTGACCAAGGTAAAAAAAAAAACACCAGAAGTCTGATAAATATATTAAAATTATGTTAGCAACTCTGTTTACCAATTGTATAAAATAAAGCTTAAGTTATTCTGCTATTGATCCAACATCAGAGTTAAACCTTGAACACGTAAATCCAAAGTTACAATGTTTTTATGTGTACATGTTAAAAAGTTTGAGCTTCAGCAGGGTCAGGATTATTTGACATCCTGCAGCAGGCGTGCAGTATCCTGCAAATTGAGGAGTTTTAGTGTTACAGTTGAAGGTCATAATTTTGTTCTCTTTCATTCTTTTATAGCTTCAAAGCGCTTTAGAAATTAGTTTGATATGTTTTATAATCAAAAAACAACTATTGTGGTGCTGACAAAAGCCTGCAGGATTTCAGACTCTCCAGATGGTAAATTGTTCTCTGGGACTGCAGAATACTCACGTGGCTCTGGGCTGCAGAAGGTGCCGTTCCCCTGAAACCCAGATTTACACTGACATCCAACGGCTGGCACACAGTCGGCGTCAGAGTGGCACTGCCGACACTCCTCTGGGATGATGCCTGGACACAAAGGCGCATGGAGGATTCATTGAAGACAAAAAGGTAAAGCAGGAAATGTGAATTTGATACAACCAACAAATCTTATAAAATAGTAATAACCAGAAAGCATCCCTACCCAGGCTGCTCAACGCTCTTTATTCACGCTGTTCAAAATGCTGATGGGAAATGTATAGCCAGCACCTACACCTGGACCAAATCAGCTCAGTATCAGGGTTTCTTGCTGAATACCAACTAATGAAGCAACGCCTGCGAGCCAGTTCAGGCAGACCATTCGAGCTGCACTGATTTCACACTTGATGTGCGTCATTATCCACAATCACCTGACAGCACCTCCTTCCAATGGGCGGTGTATTTAAGCTGCAAGATTTTTGGTCTCTCCCTCTGCTCTTTCATCACCAGCTCTGACCTGCAGCAGTACTGCACTGTCACTCAGCCCCACCACCAACCCAACCCAGCACCATCCACCTGTAGGCTCCGACTGGGGCCTTTAAGATATCATCCCATTGCTCCAGAAATTTCTGCATGTAAAACTGAAAGGAGGGATGAGGTTGGAGCCTAGACGCCAAGCTCAAACTTTGTTCTGCTGCTGCAATAAATATTTCAAGCAAATGCAGATGTGAGTTGTCTGACTCAAGTTTCCATTGGAACCTAAAAAGATTTAGCTGTGATTTATCGGGAATAAACAGTTTGAAAGGATGCTGAATTGATGACACCATGATGCAGGTTTGTAAAAAGAAAAAACAATTACTTTGTCAAGGCTCCCTGCAAGAACACAAACAACAGCTTTTAAAAAGTGTATTGATGCTAGCTCAGAACTTAAAGGAAATCTCAACATTAAGATGCTTTTTGTTGCACAGTTTGACACCAATTTTCTTGTTTTATTGGTAAAAAAAAAGTTCAGCTCAAACAAGCATGCAGATAACGTGAGTTTGCAGAGCTGGATTTACATCCACATGGCTAGACTTCACTTTGTTTTGACTTTGTATTAAATCAAGCCAAATGAGAAATATTTCCTTCATTATTTGTACAGACACTTAAAGATGAAGCAGACGCACTGGGCTTGAGGATGGCATGGACTTCTTGAATTAAATTGTATTTTTTGGTAATATGGACTTGAGCTTTTCTAGTCTTCTGACTACTCAAAGCTCTTTTACACCGCAGGTCACACCTACACATTCACACACTGATGGTAGAGGCTGCTGTGTAAAGAGTCCATCAGAAGTTACTAATCCCATCCATACACGTTCATACACCGCAGATGAAGCAGTGGGAGCAACTTGGGGTTAAGTGTCTTACCCAAGGACACATCGGACATGTGGCTGCAGGAGCAAACCTTCCGGTTGAGAGACAACCGACTCTACCAACTGAGCCACAGCCCCGTATTCAGGAATGAAACTCACCTTTTTCGTTCTGGCAGCGATCACCTTCCCAGCCCGGTGTGCAGACACACCCTGAACCTTCAATGCCGTCTTCACACCTTCCCTGCTGCCCACATCTGCAGGCTGAGAAAGAAAATTCAGATGACCAAACTTCCTGTATGTTTCATTTCCTGAGATACAACGTCAGGTGACAATCTTAGCTCTTTGATGCACGCAGACATAACACTGCCTTTGTTTAAATGTCTGTATAGAATGATCAACAGTGTAAGAAAAAAATAACAACAATTCCAAAGGTTCACTGAAGTAACAGAAAACCGTTCACAGAGAACTACTCTGCTTTAAAACCTGATTCAAAATTCAGCCATTTTCAGCTTATACTTCTGATTAGTTTGGGATTCATTTTCAAGCAATGAATCCATGGTTTATTTCCCTTCAAAGCGATGATCAAGCAGTTTTGCGTTTGCCACAGCCCTGAATCAGAGCGCTGACACATTAAAGGAGACGCGTGTTTATAAACACTAGGATATGATTAAGGGGGACTTTGAAACCGAAGCAGAGGATGATCAGCAGCTGGTGAACATGTTGGAACGGGCATTACAGAGTAACTCTGACTGAACACAGCTGTCAGCTGTCTGCTGGAAGAACATCCAGCTGTGTGATGGTGAGTGGGGAGTGTTGCTATGGCGACAGACTAAAGGATAGCCGATGGGGGTGAGACTAGCCGTGTACACAGTATGATTCCGCAACAGCGCCATAAAGTTTCGCCATCATTATGCCATTGTACTTACACACTGCATCTGCACCGGCTTTGTATCGGTGTCACAGTTTGTGACTTCACAAGCTGCAGGAGCTCCGCATACACGCACAGCGCCATTCTGCCATGCCAGCCCTGATGTTAAACACTCCTACTGTCTCGCCCCTGTTACGACTCTATCACTAAGGGCTTGAGGGTTAAGGAAGGATAAAGGTCAAATGAAGGTTAAATGACCTTACTCCAGCGTGGTTCGTTTTGTCCTAAAGTTGTAATCCAGCACTTAGTTTCTCAAGACATTTCTAGGTTGGGAGCAGGTGTATCTCCTCCAGCCAATGAGGCGCACATGTCAGTTTGGGAGTGGATACAATTCACTGATTAGACATGATTCAAACCAGCTAATATGATGGACGTGGGCGTAACGGGAAAGAAAATAAAATATAACCACAGTTTGTCTTGAAACTAGGAATGTTCCCAGATGATAAATCACTCAGAAAACAGTGAACATTGAGCACAATTTATACAAAATTGTCAGCGGGTAAACAAAGTAACTTGGTTTGCCGAGTATGGCTATCGTTAGCAGAGCTAGCACCGGCAGCCTTCGCTCCTTAACAGCCACATGCCCGCGCTAGATTGCTAAATGTTTATGCAGGCTGCGTCTGTTTAACCTACAACTCTATTTTCTAGAAAAAAAAATTCTGCCAAACTGTGATGCTACCTGCGAGATGCTTTACCTTCAGTGGGCTTGTTTACATCCGGGTAGTAGAACGAGAAGAGCGAGCCCATTAACTGGAGATACAACAAGTCTATGGCTACAGCCCCATCTAGTGGCCGGAGGCTGCATTGCAGTTTGAGCGTAACATTTTAGCATAATTTTGGGCCAAAATATTAAAAGTTTAACTGACTAGTAATTCTGGTTCTGACTAGCGAGGGTGATGATGTTTGTCCTTATCCTTCGTCCTGCATCTTATCCCATCTTTAAAGCCCCGCGCAGTTTCGGCTTATTCATCACAAGTCTGGTTTTGCCCAAGATTTCTGCCTCTTGAAAGAAAGTGTGTTCTTGCCATTAACTTTGCTAAATGTTGCTCAGTGCTCATGATGGATTAACGTCCGGTCTTTGTAATATAGCAATGAGTAAGGTCTATTACCTGCTTTTTGTAAAGTGTCTTGAGATAACATTCGTTGTGAATTGGCCCTATACAGATAAAGATTGATTGATGTTTAAGCGTTTAGTCGACGTCCTCTATCCTCCATTTTGTTGATTGTTGTATCGCTTTCCCGAAAAGCAGAAAAGAAGCCCTTTATTTTACTTCCCTTTAAGGAGCTCCCACACCGGTTTCATCTCAAAATTCCTCCTCTGAATTTCTTCAAAACGAAGATAGATAGATAGATAAACTACTCCTTTAACTCGACGAGGATTAAAAAGAAAAACAGAATCAAGAAGACAAATGGATTTTGGGTTGTTTTCATTTTAAGATGTATAGAGAGAAAAGATTGACAAATATGTACTTAAGAACAGACAAACAAATAAAATTGTAAACATGTCTTACAATACAACAAACCGACGACAGAGAATCACTTATTTTAAACTGGTATACTGGTATCACATTCTGGGATTTAGTTTTGTGTTTAAATCACACCTTCATGTGTCTTTTGGTATACCTGTGCAGTTGGGGCCGTAGTAGCCGGAGAGACACAGCTCACAAGCTTTTCCTACGAAGCCTACTCGGCACTTACATCTTCCTGAACCACGCACACCATCGTCACAGTCACCATTTTTACTGCAAGGTGCTTCCAATCCACCTGGACAAACTGAAAAAAACACAGAACAGGTGGATTAAAAAACACAGTTGCGGCTAAAAAAAACAACAACATGATTTTGATTGTGTTCAGCAAAGTCTAAAACAAGCACTTTGTCCGTGTTGTCTTTCTAGTTCCATCTGTTCTTGACATGTTGAGTTTGCAATCCTGCTCACTACCAGTCCTACTGGTACGGTAGTGAGCACATGGCCCTGCTAGCCTGGTCCCTATCTACCAATGAAGGGGTAAAGGATGGATGGTTCAGTGGGTGATGGCGGCAGTTGCACCTTCAGTCATTTTGGCACTTTGCCCCAATGACCTTTCCTCAAACACCTCCAACATTGTTTCCAGATCTCTGCAGGATTGTTCAGACACATTTCTGACTGTCTTTATTGATTTCTTCCTTCCTTACCTTGACAGTCTCTGCCATAGTGGTTTTTGCAGCATTTTTGGGTCCAGGTATCAAACTGACACACTCTCTGACAGCCCCTGCGGCTGAAATGATCATCCAGATCAGTGTACCAACGTGACGGGCCGCGTCCGAACCTAGAGCGGAAATTTAAACAGCTCTCTTTTCTTCCCTGGAACAAAGTAACAGTTGAATTTATCTCTAGATTTATTTGTTGTAATCTGTTAGTGTGTGGGGTTTTTTTTAAGCTGAAAGGCAGACTGTACCGTGTCATGGTGTTTGAAGGGGCAGACTGGAGTTATGATGCAGTTTCCACAGCGCCCCTGAGACATTTGAACAAAGAAAGCTTCAATTAGGCTTCCCCATCAATTAGGCTACCTGATAACCTAGCGTTTATTTCTGAGCAGTAGCGTCTTTTTTCAATTGTTTTCAAAGAGCAGAGAGCGTTTGCTGCAGCAGGCGGCCACCAAGAGGAAAAACCGCAGCGCCCAGCATCCGCCTTTTTTGTGCTGCTGCTCCGATTGTCAAGTTGAATATCTTTCAACTCTTTCCCAAATGTATGTATTTCCTGTAGTTTTGCCGCCTACGGATCATGTCTTGTACCCATATCCTCTTTGCTCCGTGTCTGATCGGGAAATAAACGATCTCCAATAAGAAACAGTGACAAGTGTGTGTCTCATAGAGTGGCCGTTGTCAACAGACTGTTGTCATAGAGACAGGACGGATACACTTTTATTCTCAGCACACAAACGCTTCATGCAAGCGCACAGACAGCCCTCTACTGCCCAGCCATCAGGGGTGTAAAGACTAACTGATCCAAAGTAGTTGCCGATATTAGCATTTAAGATCCGAGTGTAACCTTGGAACTGTAAGAATGTAAACTATACTTGTGAAACTGAGATACAGATTATTTTTTATCTTATCTAGAACAAGTGTAAACATTTGTATCGTCAGCATTAAAGAAGCATCGAAAGTAGCTGTGTTAGCATAACGTACTTTAGTGGTCCTGTTCTCTATGCCGTCACAGTGTGCTCCCAGGCCAGGCGGCTCCAGTAACTGGTCGATGCCATAGGCCACGCCCTCTTTGAAGATCATGTAGCGCTCCACTACCTTGGCTTCATTTTCGTTAACCAAAATAGCCCCCTGAACACAAGTAGACACAGTTACAGCGCACACACACACATTAAGCACACATAGCTACCAAATGTTCTAACACTCAGTTTAAACATGCCACCGCAGCTGAAAGGGAACACTGATCAATTTATGTATTTTTTCAGTGTCCTCTCAGACATCACCATGGTGACATGAGACGACATAAGTTATTACAGTAATATGGCTCTATTTCAGTTTGTGAGAAAGTTTTACTCACCACTTGGGTTTTGTCACAACTGAACTTGATTTGGGATCCGTGCATGGTCCGAAACCATGAGTATTTAGACGGCTGACTGACAACTATCACCTACACACAAGCGCACACACACACACACACACACACACACACACACACACACAACAAAATAAAATGGATTTATTTGTCAGGTTATTTTCATCATCCTAACTCTTCTCCTCTTTGGGTGGATTAAGAGACTCTGTGACCTTTCTCTTCCTCTGTGACCGCCATTAGATCAAATTTATTCTCTGTAGCTTTCTTACTGGTTATCTGGGGCGCAGAGTGGGAATCGCTTTAAGTCTTGGAAACATTAAATCAACACCCACTGTATGTTTGGGGAAATGCCCATTTTTCTATTTAAAATGTATGGCTATTTATTCTTGAAGTTTTCTCTGTCTTTGAAAAAGTGAAGAAATTACTTCAATGATTTATCAAACAACAAACAAAAAATAACTTTGACGTGTTTATTTAATCAATACAATCCTGACAAACGTAACAGATGTTGTAAACACTTATTATTGTGCAGCAACCCTGAAGAGCTATAACATTGGTCGTTTAATAAATAAGTCAATCCTCCTCCTCCTCTTCCTCCTCCTCTTCCTCCTACCTTGGAGTTACGGATGATGTGAGCCTTCACGGTAGCAGCCAGCTGGTCCTGGTGATCGGGGCTGGAGAGCCAGCGCTGTCTTTCAGCTGGCAGGGAGTCCAGAGCTTGGTTTGTGGGCCAGAACATGGTGAACGGCTGGTGGATCTTATTTTCCAGCACAGGTATTAACCCTGCATCCTGCACAAAGTCAAGACAGTAAATCACAACCTGATTAGTAGTTCTGAATATTTTTTTTCGCCCTAATCCTGCTCAGTTCAAATTGAGAATCTTTATGACTAATTTTGATCTTGTATCTTTTTATGTTTGTCATTATTAAATCCAAATTCTGAGAAAACTTTACCGCAACTCTCTCTACTTTTACACACACACAAAACAATGACAAAAAATGACATCGAAGCTAGCGGGGAATCGTGGGAGTAATTCTCTCTGCTCCCCCGCCCCACCCCTACAAAAAGACGACCCTGAGGAAGAGAATATGTTTACCGACGAGCTAATGTGTCAGAGTACAATTTACATGACTTTTTTAACCCAGCAGTACAAACAGCAACAGTATGGCAGCTTTCAGTAGCAGTTCTTGCTTCCTTATGCAGCGCTCTAAAAAATTACGGATTTCTCTGGCTTTGATAAGTGTTGTAAAATATTTGAGGTAGTGTAAGTACTCAACAAAAAAGAATACGGTATATAACATAGTCCACTTTTAAATCATTTAGATATTTTGGTGTAAAAATTTGACATATTGTACGTTTAAATCTAATCTCATCGCATCGTATTCTATCATATCATACCATATTGTATCGTAGGGTGTCTTGTTGTGTCGTATTGTATTGAACGGTATATCCAATCGTACCATATCATGTCGTAGTGCACAAATAGTTTTTAGTTTTGGGATCCCTTTAACTGCACACTCTACAACTTCTGATTAAATATAATCAAAAACTGGATGTGGAGCGACTTCCTTCAACTTAATGAATTTATAGCCATTTTCACATATGCACTCCGGCTAATATCTAGATAATGCCCTTTAAATTACGTGCACGGAGATCGTAGTGGTCTCGTGCAGACACTTTAGGCAGTCACTGTATATAAACGTCATTCTCTTCCCATTGGCTCGAGGTGAATCCTCCGGAGTATATGCTGCTGCGTTCTCACATCAGCTCACTCGGACTTTCTGCGGATAAAATACTAGGGGTCCAGCAGGATAAACTCCGGGTAAAGTCTGCGCGTAAAATGTGGCTGTTTACGTTCACATATACCCTAAAGTCCCTCCGGGTAGCCTAATCTCCGGAGTTTTTCAGGAGATTTCCATATGTGTGAAAAGGGTTTATGTTTGGCCTTCCTTGCTACATTTCCAGCTGAAACAATGCATTAAAGTCCCTGTCTGGGTCAATACAGAACAAATCCCATCTGTTGTGAAGGACAGCTTGTGTACAACATTAGCTAAATAAAAAAAAAATTCAAACTTCAAATCCTGTCTTTAATTGTGACGACGTTTCCTGAGTATTTTCATTGTGTGGTTTTGTTACTTTTACTGAAGTGTGCCTGAGTGATCCTCGCAGTGTTTGGTGTCGTGTTGATAAGAAAGAGGTGAAGGGTGAGGTGCATCAGTTGTGGGCAGATGAGATGAGTCGTGATGAAAAGATGTGACGGACAAAAAGAAGTAGGTGTAAGAAGAGGATGTGTAGACATATGAGGAGTGAAAAGCTTATATTTGATTCATGCCTTTCTCTCACTTTTTATGATAACAAAACGCAGAGTAACATTAGCTCACTTAAATCTCTGCAGCCAGAGCTACGAGGAGA